>NW_006408686.1:6096772-6100143 GCF_000296735.1 Chrysochloris asiatica
AGGAGTCTATTGAACCTGGTAGGACTTAGCTCACAGCTTCATTGCTGTTTTTCCCTCACTTCCCCTTATCAGTGACCAATGTGGCCACCAGTCAGGCGGAACATGGGGTTTTGTTGTTGTTTGGCACTTGTTTTGGGGTGCCAGTAAATGTGAAGACAGATGCAAACAGTGATGTGCAACACAGGAATTGGCGGGCAATTGCAGGACTCCATCTCTGAACTAATGTTCATCCAAAGCCGGGGCAGGCGGGGCAGCCGTACCATAAGGCCTTTCTGGGAAGAGTCAAGCAGAGCACAAAAATTCTGTTTATTTCCTCGAATATTTCTAGTCACATTTTCTAATACATGGTCCAAAGTCAAGTTGTACTAATTTTCCCCCAAATAAATTTTATTGTCTAATCTGTATAGGGTTTCCAGGGATTTTTTTCCCTCTTAATCTTTGTGAGAGCAGAAAGCCTCATCTTTTCCTGCAGAGTGGTTGGCAGCTTGAACTATAGACCTTATAGTTCACAGTCCAGTGCTTATCAGCAGTTCAAATCCACCAGTAACTTCTTGGAAACCCTATACATGGTCACTATGAGTCAGAAACAACTCAAATGCACATAACAACAACAATTTAAAATTAAGACCCTGATAGCACAGTGGGTTACATACTGGGCTGTTAACCACAAGGTCCAAAGTTCAAACCCACCAGCCACTCTTTGCAAACCCTAACCAGGGTCTCTATGAATCATAACCAACTCAGCAGTATTTAACAACAACATACCATCCGTAATCCCATCAAAGACCTCTGGTAGTATAGTGGTTATGAATCGGGCTGCTAACCTTAAGGTCAACAGTTCAAAAATACCTGCTGTTCCATGTGAGAAAGATGAGGCTTTCTGCTCCTGTAAAGATTTATAGCCTTGGAAACCCTATACAGGGTAGCTATGAGTCAAAACCGATTCGACAGCACACAACCACCACTACCAGGGGTCATAACAAACTCAGGGCCTTTAACAGCAAAAATACCTTGTGAAATGCTGTCGAGTCGGTTCCGACCCATAGCGACCCTGTATAGGGTTTCTGAGGAGCAGCTAGTGAGCTTGAACTGCTGACCTTGCAGTTCAAATGGCTTTGCAGTCTGGCACATTAACCCACAGCGCCACACCAGGACTCCTTTTGCTATGTTGTTGTTGTTAAGTTCCTTTGAGTCGATTCCAACCCATAGCGACCCTGAATAGGGTTTCCAAGGCTGTAAATCTTTACGGGAGCAAAAAGCCTCATCTTTCTCCTGCAGAGCAGCTGGTAGTTTCAAACTGCTGACCTTGCGGTTCGCAGCCCGATTCCTAACCACTACACTACCAGCTACCCTGACCCAGTATAAGGGAGATTATCAAAGGCGTGGCATGTAACACTTTATTTTACAAGAGAAGAGGGACTGCCGCCAACAAGAACTCGCAGTGGACCTGGAGTCCCTGTACCATGAAACTCCAAGATGCAGGGGACAGTTCATGTCAAAACATATGGAGATCACCAAGGAATGCTGGGCCTACAGATGTGGAAAGGAAACAAGGCCCTTTCTCCGGAGCCGGTATTCTCAATTCGGACTTTTCTATTCCTAAACTGTGAGAGAATAAATTTCTGTTGGGTAATGCTCCCCCACTTGTGGTATTTCTGTTGTGGCAGCACCAAGGCACTCACACTGTCCCCTTCACCTTCTTTGTTTTGTCCTGATGTTGGCTTTTTAAAGAGTACAGGGCCAGTGTACTGTAGACCGTCCTGCATCCTGGAATTGTTTCTTTATGGTCAGATTCAGGCTCTGCAATGCATGTAGGTGAAGAATGTTGGGTTGACGACACTGTGTCTTCACTGTGATCAGTGATGCTGAGTTTGATCCTTCAGTTGAAATGGCTGCCCAGTCTCTCCACTGCACAGGTGGCTTTTCCCCTTTAAATGATCACATGACACCTGGTAAATAACCTATTCCCCAACACCCGTTCACCTGATGCTCTTGTGCCATTGCATGATTTTTACTGGCTCACTGAGTTTCTTGCGCTATGGCATTCTATCTATGACAGTTGACTATTTTTCCACTTTTGGGAATGAAATGATGTTTCTTTTTGGAAATAAATGTGTTTATGCATAGTAATTATTTCCAGTGAGTTGATTTCAAGAAATGCATTCAATAGATAAGTGTTGGATGTATGGCAAAATTGGGGAGATGACATTCAAATGGTGCAAGTTTGGGATATCACCGATTTAGGGCTCCAGGATCATACTCAGCTTGTGTTCACTCAAGCACTGAGTCTCCAGCTGAATGTTTCCCATTGGGTGCTCACTTTCACCTGGCCTCAGCGTCTCCCCCGCACCTGCTCCTCCTCCAGGCCCCTGTTTTAGATGGACCACTTAGAACCCAGGTCCCCAGGTCAAAGTTCTGAGCCTTGCCCTGTATACCTCCCTTCCCGTCCCTTCAGTTCATCAGCCCCCAACCCCTGGCCTGAGCATTTGGGCTCCTGCGTATCCTCCCACCCACCCCATTCCCCTTTCCACTGCTGCCAAGTGACGCATAGCAACCCTGTATAGGGTTTCCGGAGCTGTACATCTTTGAAGGAACAGAGAGTCTCATCCTTCTCCCTTGAAGTGCCTGGTTTGCAATCCAGTGTCATGGCACGCCTTCCATTTCTGTTGGTACTGGTGGTGTGCTATGGAGTCGGTCCTGTGAGAAGCATTGTCCATACTGACAAACGCTCAAGTAATCCAATCTGTACTTATTTTAGCAAGAGTGAGGTTTTCTTTACTCGATTTTGCAAAATTGGGCACCCAGCCCCATAGACAAGGGTAGACGCCACATGGCCTGAACAAATAGTCTTTATACTTGTCTCTAAAAAGTCCCTCTTCCAGTTCCAGTTCCCCATATACAATTCTATGGCATTTCCCATTTTCCCTCCCCCCAGAGAAGCCAAAATGGCTTGACCATTGTCTTAATGGCTGTATTATTTAAATTTCCTAGTCCTAAAACTGCCAGGTTACAAATCCCTCCCTGTATGTAAATCAACAATCTGTTTATCAGGCCTAGCAATCTCATGAATTCCTGAAGATGGACCACGCCCACAAGAGTTATTTCTCACAGTCCCGACCACCAGAGCTCCTTACCTAGATGAATGTTGTTGTGAAGTGCCTTCGAGTCCGTTCCAACCCATAGCGACCTTGTATAGGGTTTCCAAGGAGCAGCTGGTGAGCTTGAACCACCAATCTTGTAGTTCAAAGGACTTTGCAGCCTGACACATTAGCCCACAGTGCCACCTGTTGTTGTTGTTAAGTGCCGTCGAGTCGGTTCCGACCCATAGCGACCCTGTACAGGGTTTCCGAGGGTGTAAATCTTTACGGGAG
>NW_006408686.1:6100798-6102803 GCF_000296735.1 Chrysochloris asiatica
GAGACAGAGATAATGATGTGGACAGATGGAGCAGCTGGGGACACTGGACTCAGGGAGGGAGAGGGGCTGTGTGCTGGCGGCTGGGGGGCGGGCCTGTGTGGGGTACCCTTTGGTTATTTGATGACACATGGAGGAGATTGTAATCATTGCAATGAAACGAAACGTGATAGGAAAATGTCCAGGCAAAGTGGTACCCTGAGGTGCAACACCATTGTCCCAACACTCCCATCATCCTCATGGGAACCAAGCTGGATCTCAGGGATGATAAGGACACAATTCAGAAGCTGAAGGAGAAACTGACTTCCATCATATACCCCCAGGGCTTAGCCATAGCCAAGGAGCTCTGTGCTGTCAAATACCTGGAGTGCTCTGCACTCATGCAGTGAAGCCTCAAGACAGTGTTTGATGAAGCCATCAGAGCCATCCTCTGCCCACCCCCTGTCAAGAAGAGGAAGAGAAAATGCCTGCTGTTGTAAAAGAGCAGAGCCCCTCATCCTTCCCCCACACCACTCCTCAGACCCTTTGTACTTTGCTAAAAAAACAGTGGAGCCTTTGCACTCAATGCCTAGTTTTTGTTACAGAGTAGTTTTTCCATGAAACCACTTTGAACCAATGAGTCATTTCAAGGTTTGGTTGAATGTGAGAGTCTGAACTTTCACATTCAATAAAAATTTAGCTAGAAAACAAGCATTTAATATTACAGCCTTATTTTTCCAAAGCCCCGATTCTTCCTCAGATTGAGATTTGCCAAAATACCCTGTTGTGCTATGAACACTAAACACTAAACTGTTTGGAAGACCTTTGTCTTTACAGAACTGTAGCTTCTGATGTCGGGAAATGCAGCCACTTCCTGACTGGCTCTCAGACCTGTGTAAAGTAGTGCACATAGCCTCCTTAAGGAAACGTTGCCATCTAACGCACCCAGTAATTGATCAGCTGACATTCACGACGGAACCTTGTACTGTATGTCCCAATGGAGTCAGCCTTAACACTCAACCCTTTGGATCAATTGTTCTGATTTTTTGTAGTGCGATTTTTAAAAACCACTCATTTGTTAGCTTTTGCTGAGATTTTGAACAGAGACCTTGTCTACTTGTTCCCTTGTGAAGTATTCTGCTGGGGTGGAGGGTGGGGAACACGGGATGGGATCAAAGACAGTATTTTGACAAGATTTGAAGTGGGGATTGATTGACGCTACATTGTACAGAAAACTGTGAAACTGAATAAAAATGTCACGGGTCAGAAAAAAAAAAAAGATTCACAGTTTCATAGCTACCAGAGCTCATTCTATTCCTGGTTAAGTACCTCCAGTCAGAAGGAGCTCTGGTAGTGTAGTGGTTACGAGTCAGGCTGCCAACCTAAAGGCCAGCAGTTCAAAACTACCAGCCATTCCACAGGAGAAAGATGAGACTTTCTGCTCCCATAAAGATTTACAGTCTCGGAAACCTTATGCAGGGTCTCTGTGTGTTGGAACCGACTCCACGACACATAACTACTACCTCCAATCACTCTCTCACACACATACACATGCCAACCAGAGGTATCTCTTTTTTTATTATTTTTAAAGATTTTATTGTGAGATTTACATGGGAGAACAATCAGCTTTACACTCATCCTATCGTATTTCGTTTCATTGCAATGATTACAATCCCCTCCACGCTTATCAAATAACCAAAGGTTACACCACACAGGCCTGCCCCCTGGCCGCCAGTACAAAGCCCTTCTCCTTCCCTGAGTCCAGTGTCCCCAGCCGCTCCATCTGTCCATGTCATCATCTCTCTGTCTCCATCCCTGGTGTCACTGTCTCTCTGGGTATGGTCCCGCTCTCCATTCTTCTCACTTGATGGTCTCAGGGACCTCTGCTCCTGGGCTGCAAAATCAATCACTCTCCTTCTTTTGTCAAAAAACATTTACCTCTGTATTTCGTAGCCTCATAGGCAGCCCCGATGGCAATCATTCACTATTTACCACAAGAGTCTCATCCCCATTTCCTTTTGCCAGCCTG
>NW_006408686.1:6104353-6107823 GCF_000296735.1 Chrysochloris asiatica
CACTGAACTGCACATGTGAACGTTGTTGAAATGGCAAATGGTTTGTTACTGTGAAACAGTTGTTTCTTGTTGTTAAGTGCCATCGAGTTGGTTCCAGCCCATAGTGGCTCTGTATAAGGTTTCTGAGGAGCAGCTGGTAAGCTTGAACTATCCACCTTGCAGTCAAACTGACCTTGCAGCCAGCGCATTAACCCACAGCACCACACCAGAACTCTGAAAGTGTTGCTGGTGTTGTTGTTACATGTCATGTCGGTTCTGACCCATAGTGACCCTGCACAGGGTTTCCAAGGAGCAGCTGGTGAGCTTGAACCACTGACCTTGCGGTTCAAACCGGCTTTGCAGCCCAGCACATTAACCCACAATGCCACACCAGGACTCTGAAACAGTGGTAGGAGCAGAGATAATGACTAGGATCAGCCCAGGGCTGCTTGCTATGAGGTGGCGGTCAGACATGCCTCCATTCTCCAACCTTTTAACAATTCTCACACCAGCATCTCTATTTCTCTTCTGAGTTTGATAATCCATTATAATGGACACTTAACAACTTCTGATTAAGTGGTGTAATGGTTAATGGTCGTGATTCCCAATGGTTTGGCATTGACACTTAATAAATGTTAAGTGATGTTGAGTTGGTTCCAACTCATAGCAATCTGTATATGATGTCGGAGGAACGGCTGGTGAGTTTGAACCACTGACCTTGCAGTTCAAAATGACCTTGAGGTGGAGTGCTCATCCTGTGGCACCAAGTTAGTATAAGTCTATGCAAGTGTAAATGGAGCATCACGGCCTACCTAGAGGAAATTGATCTGTTTGTGGCCCTGGTGAAAAGGCCATGCCCTGAAACTGATGAGTTTGTAGCCACAAAGGTTGGCAGACAAAAAAAGAGAAGGAGCAAAGAGGAAAAGAGGCAGAGGTACTGTTGAATGATGGTGCACGGAGGGGCTTGTAATCATTGCAATGGAATGAAATACAATAGGATGAATGCAAAACTGATGTTCTCCCATGTAAACTATCACTCAATTCACAATAAAACCTTTAATAAAAAGCAAGAGGTGGAGAGAGGAAGTTTGTCCTGAAAGGGTTGAAAGGAGGCCTGTCCTCAGGGGCCCCCTTCTTACCTCATCAGTTTTCCCAGACCAGGGTCTGTGGACTCCACCTCACTCCAGATAGGAGCCAGAGTCTTCCCCAAGGCCCATAAAGCCTCATACAAGTACATATGTTCAGCCCGACAAGCACTCTTCAGGAGAAAGAGCTGATGATTTGCTACCATAAAGATTACAGCTAGAAAAACAGAATAGGGCATTCCTGCAGTCACACGGGGTCACTATGAGACAAAGATCCACTGGATGGCACCTAACAACAATGTTACTGCTGCTGTAAGTGCTGTTAAGTCAGTTCTGATTCATAGAGACCCTGTATAGGATTTCCAAGGAGAGCTGAGGAGTTTGAACCACAGACCTTGCCCTTCAAACCTTGTGGCTAACAATCCACACTGATCCTGGAGCATCACACCAACAACAACCATAACCCTTGTTTTACTGAACTGTTCATAGTTCCAGCAGTCCGTGTCATACTCAACAGGCCTTCCTGGCAATTCTGTTGCACGCTCAAGTTTGAGGAACATTGTGTTTGACATATTTATTCTGATTTTTGCAACATATATAGAGGATAAAAAGACCCCAGATTCAAATACATTCTACAGAGATTCATTTATTAGCCTTAAACAGGAGAGAGACAAATCCTCCTGGAGGAGGGAAACCTTCAGCAGGGACATGGGGGATAACTATAAATGACAGACCACTAAGGAAGTCATCACAGAATCATGATTGGTGGCAGGTAAATTCACGGTTGAAGACGGAATGAAGAAGCAAGAAAAGGACTGTGATTGGATACATACATAATTGCAAGTTTAGAAGGCTTACAGTAATGGTTCACTGTAAGGCTACACTGGTAGTGGAGTGGTTACGAATCAGGCTGTGAACCTTAAGGTCAGCAGTTTGAAACTACCAGCTGCTCCGCAGGAGAAAGATGAGGCTTTCTATTCCCTTAAAGATTTACACCCTCGGAAACCCTGTACAGGGTCGTTATGGGTTGGAACCGACTCGATGGCACTTAACAACAACAACAACACAGTAATGGTTCAGGGGTTTTGACCACCTGGCTATGTTGTGGTGGTCAGGTATGACTCATGACCATGTGGCCCTAAGTCATAGTCACCAGGACCCCAACTTTTAGCATTGTTGTTGTTGTTAAGTGCTATCTCTGACTCGGAACAATCCTGTGTAGGGTTTCCAAGGAATAACTGGTGGGTTTGAACTGAGGACCTTGAGGTTTGAAGTCCAGTGCTGATCCGATAGTGCCATGCCAGGGGTTTTAGCATAAGCTATAAGATAAGGACTCCTAGTGTGGTGCTGTAGGATCAGCACTGGACTGTGGAACCACAAGGTCGGCAGTTCAAACCCACCAGCTTCTTCTCGGAAAACCTATACAGGGCGGCTATGAGTTGAAATCGACTTGACATCACTTAACAACAATGCTTAGCAGGGTGCGTGCCATGTTGTTGTTGTTAGATGCTGTCGAGTTGTCTGTAACTCATGGGGACCCTGTGTACAACAGAGTGAAACATTGTCTGGGTCTGTACAATCCTCACAGCTGTTGTGTTTGAACCTATTGTTGTACTCAATCCATCTCTTTGGGGGTCTTATTCTTTGTCGCTGACCCTCTACTTTACCAAGAGTGATGTCCTACTCCAGGGATTGGTCCCTCCTGAAAACATGCCCAAAGTGCATGAGACAATGTCTTGCTGTCCTTGATTCTAAGGAATATATCCTGGCTGTAGTTTTTCCAAAACATTTATTTTTATTTTTTTCATGGTCCATGGTACTTTCAATCTTCTTGACCAACACTATAATTCAAATGCACTGGTTTTTCTCTGGGATTCCTTATTCACTGTTCGACTTTCACATGCATATGTTGTTGCTGCTGTTAGGTGTCATCGAGCCAGTTCTAACTCATAGTGACCCTCTGCACAACAGACCGCAACACTGCCCAGCACTGGGTTAACCTCGCAATTGTTGCCACGCTTGAGCCCATTGATGCTGCCATTTTGCCAATCCATCTTGCTGGGGGTCTTCCTCTTTTTCTCTGACCCTTCACCTTACCAAACATGGTATCCCTTTCCAGTGGTTGGTCCCTCCTGACAATATGTCCGAAGTATGAGAGACAAAGTTTGGCCATTCTGGCTTTGAAGGAGCACTCTGGCTGCACTTCTTCCAAAACAGATCTGTTGGTTCTTTTGGCAGCCCATGATACCTTCAACATTCTCCTCCAACGCCATAACTCAAATGCATCAATTCTTCTGTGATCTTCCTTATTCACTGTCCAACTTTCGCATGCATATGAGGTTATAGAAAATATCATGGATTGGGTCAGGTGTACCTTACTCCTCAAGCTGACATCTTTGCTCTTCA
>NW_006408686.1:6108168-6110290 GCF_000296735.1 Chrysochloris asiatica
GAAGATAGAAGGAATACACAGTCACTGTACCAAAAAGAAATGGTCAATATTCAACTGTTTCAAGATGTAGCATATGATCAAGAGCCAATGATACCGAAGGAAGAACTCCAAGGTGCTCTGAAGAACAAGGCACTGGGAATTGATGGAATACAAATTTAAATCTTTCAACAAAATGAGGCGGCACAGGAGGCACTCACTCATCTATGCTAAAAAATTTGGAAGACAACTATCTGGCCAACTGATTGGAAGAGATCATATTTGTGTCCATTCCAAAGAGAGGTGACCCAAAAGAATGTGGAAATCATCGGACAATATCTTTGATATCCCATGCAAGTAAAATTTTACTAAAAGTAATACAGAAATAGCTGCAACCATATATACACTAACAGAGAACTTGCAAAGGTTCAAGGTAAATTCAGACATGAATGAGGGATATTATTGCTGATGTCAGGTGGATCTTGGCTAAAAGCAGAGAATACCAGAAAGATGCTTACCTGTGCTTTATTGACTATGCAAAGGCCTTTGATTGTGTGGATCATGACAAGCTATGAATAACTTTGTGAAGTATGAGTATTCTGGAACACTTAATTGTGCTCATGAGGAACCTGTACACAGACCAAGAGGCAGTTGTTTGAACAGAACATGAGAACACTGAATGGTTTAAAATCAGGAAAGGTGTAGGACAGAGTTGTATTCTTTCACATGCATATGAGGCAATTGAAAATACCAAGGCTTAGGCCAGGTGCACTTTTGTCTTCAAAGAGACAACTTTGCTCTTTAACACTTTAAATAGATTTACCTAACGCAATGCATCATGGGGCTGCAAGTACCTGGGTGATGCAAATGGTGAAGTACTTGGTTCCTAATTGAAATGGTTAAGATCTGAGTCCCTTCGAAAGAGAGGCCTGTATTCTACTTCAGAAAGATCACAGCATTAGAATTCCGATAGAATACAGTTCTACTCTGACACACATGGGGTCACTATGAACCAACTGTACAACAGTTTGTTGATTTTTCTATGCCTTACAAGATAACTTATATATTTTCAGCATTTCCTTTTTTTCTTCCAGCACTTCCTTTTTTGCAGAGAAAGGCACTAAGAAAGAAAAGGACTTGCCCAAGGCCACACAGCTACCAAATGGCAAAGCCAGGATTTCAACCCAGACTGTTTGGTTCCAATGCATGTGTTTCCCAACCGGGAAACCATTCCACCTGATGTTGCGCTACAGGATAAACACTGGATTGCTAACCACAAAGTCAGCGATTCAAACCCACCAGTCACTCCACGGAAACCCTATACAAGGTTGCTATGAGTGGGCACTGACTGGAAGGCACTTAACAACAACAACCAATTCCCCCTGTGTGGATAGAGGATCTAAGTCACCTGGCAGTTGTGTGAGGGTGGGTCTTTTTTTTTTTTAATGTTTTATTGTGAATTCTGTGATTGTTTACATGGGAGAACATTAGTTTTACATTCATCCTATTGTATTATTGTATATCGTTTCATTGCCATGGTTACAATCACAATCGAGGGTGTGTCTTTTTGTCTGTAAAGTTCACTGCTCTTCCCCAGTGCCTAAAGTAGGACCTGACACACACTTTTTGTGGTGCTGTAGAGTCAATTCTGACTCACAGAGACCCTGGGGGACAGAGCAGAGCTGCCTCAAGGCTGTAAATCTGCATGGAAGTGAAATCTGTGAGAGCCTCCCAGAACTCAGTGGGACTGTCTTGGTTTTCGGACCCTGCAATTTTCTACATTTGTCAGGGTGCAGTCTTATCCCTTGTTTATCACTTGTTTTAGTGAAAACTATTTTAATTTCCTTCTCTGATGGGTTTCTGCCTTACACGGGCTCTGGCTTTTGCAGTTTTGATTGTATTATATTTACTGTGTGAATTGTGGTGATGATTACACATATGGGAAAGATTGTCACTTTAAATATGTTTGTGGTAGGCTTTTTTTTTTTTAATATCATGAACCGCAAGGTCAGCAGTTCGAAACTACCAGCGGTTCCACGGGAGAAAGATGAGGCATTCTGCTCCTGTAAAGATTTACAGCCTCGGAAACCCTGTACAGGGTCGCTATGAGTCGGAATCGACTCCACGGCACTTAACAACAACAACA
>NW_006408686.1:6111860-6113827 GCF_000296735.1 Chrysochloris asiatica
CAAGGGTACATGTTTTTCTCCATCTACATTCAGCTATATAGGTGGAGTCTTAGATTTAGTAAGGATTGGAATTCTGCTAGATGGGGATGGTGGAGCAAGAAAAGAGAGGAGCAAATGCATGTAAAGGGGTGTTTCTAATGACTGGTCATGCATTTCATCTATGTGAAGACATGAGGAGGGTGAGGGACAGCGGAAAAGTGGTAGGGCTAATAGATTGTTGGAGTTGAGCTTCCAGAGGGAATGAGACAGAGAGAGGAGGTAAGGGCCTGTAGTTATTTAGACAGGTGTAGGTGTGACCTTGGGAGGGAGAAGTTGGAGGAAGGAAGACAGGGTTGCTGCAGGGAAGGTGGTCAGGGAACTGAGAGACGGGAGGGAGGGTGGTATCAAAGGATCATAGACCTAGATATGGGAATCACCAAAAATTGTAACAGGAACAGTGTGAGCCAGGAGCTAAAATGATAGATAAGGGAAGAGTAGTGATCTATGCGAGTCCTGGTGTGGCGCTGTGGGCTAATGTGCTGAACTGCAAAGTCAGTTTGAACACCAAGGTTGGTGGTTCAAGCTCACCAGCTGCTCCTAGAAAACCCTATACTGGGTTGCTATGGGTTGGAACCAACTCAATGGCATTTAACAATAACAACAAGTAGATGACGCACAAGGTGAGGTAAGCACCATTCTTACTTAATGAGCCATTGAAACAGGCATGTCCTCAGAAGAGAACTGGGCTCAGATTAGTTCAAGAAGGTGGAGAGAATGTTCACAAGAGAAACAGGAAATAAGAGATTTTGCTGAAGACAGGCCTTTCGGGCCAGGAGCTGGGAATTGAAATTACGGAGAAATGAGTGAGAAAGTATCAGGATGAAGGTCTTAGGTGTGGACACTAATAGGAATAGCAAACAATTACCCATGTGCCAGGCACTTCTATTGATTTAATCTCTCTAACAGCATTTTGAAGTTGTCCTATTATTGTTGATGTTAAGCACTGTGGAGTCATTTCCAACTCATAGCAACCCTCTATGGATTTCCAAGGAGAGACTGGTGAGCTTGAACTGTCGACCTTGTGGTTCAAACCAACCATGCTTTATGTGGGTGCTTTATCCCACAGCACCACACCAGGACTCCTCTTCTATTATTAGAATACCTGTTTTACAGATGGTGAAACTGAGGTGACTTGCCCACAGAGACACAGTGGATAAAATGAGGACTGGGATTCAGTCCCACAAGTTTTCACATTAGTATTTGTGTTCTTGATCAACACACTGCCCTCCCTACAAAAGGGACGGGTGTTCAAGAAATATTTGTTAAACAAATGTAAACAAAATCTACCACACAAAAACAATCTGGGAAGGTAACTTCTAGAATGGCAGAATGTTGTTGTTAAGTGCCATTGAGTCAGTTCCTACTCATAGTGACCTTATAAAGGATTTCCGAGGGTTTTTAAATCTTTGTGGGAGCAGAAAGCCTCATCGTTCTTCTGCGGAGCGACTGGTGGGCTTGAACCGTGGACTTTGTGGTTTGCAGTCCATTACTTATCATATGGAGCCACTCTAAAAACAGATCTTCCATAAAGACAATGAGAAATATGGTAAAAATATAATTATAATTTTTTTCCAGAGTGTCCGAGTGTGACACTAGAATAACCACTGGACTGGTAATTGAAAGGTCGACAGTTCAAACCCACCAGCTGTTCTCAGGAACCCTATACAGCAAGGGTGGGGAATGTCTGGCCCGTGGGCCATATGTTGTTGTTGTTGTTACGTGTCGTGGAGTCGGTTCCAACTCATAGCGACCCTGTACAGTGTTTCCAAGGCTGAAAATCTTTACGGGAACAGAAAGCCTCATCTTTCTCCCGCGGAACAGCTGGTAATTTCGAACTACTGACCTTGAAGTTCACAGCCCAATTCATAACCACTGCGCTACCAGAGTTCCTTGTGGGCCATATAAGGCCCTTGAAATCATTTGGTCTG
>NW_006408686.1:6114507-6115945 GCF_000296735.1 Chrysochloris asiatica
TAAAGATTTACAGCCTTGGAAACCCTGTACAGGGTCGCGATGAGTCGGAACGGACTCCACAGCACATCACCACCCCCACCAGATACCGTGTGCCCCAAGAAGTGTCACCATTTGGCTTGACTGGCAGCATGCTGTAAAATTCCATTCTTGGGTTTGTCTACAATTCCCCTGACTCAGAGCTCACTGTATCCTATTGCCAGGGCATTTGCTAAAACAAAACAAAACAAAGCAAAAACTCAGCAGCAATTGTTTAGTGCTGTAGCTATGGTATTACTGAAGTAGGATTACCAGTTGAGGCTAACAAGAAGCTGACCATAAAGTTTATAAGAGGAAAATTAGGGGATGAGATGTTCATCTGGGGCTTTTTAAAGCTCTAACATATTCCTGGGCATCGAGTTAATCACGTGTTAGGGTTAGGGCTCTGTATGCCCAAGAAAGACCTTAAATGGTCCCAGTCTCATAGCTCTGACTGACATTGAGGTTTTCTGAAAGCAGGATATGAAGGTTAAGGCATAGTTCCAAAGTAGCCTGCTAGAGTAGAAGGATCTGCCAAAAACTGAACCCATTTGGCAAGGGATGAGAGACTTACGTTTCACCATATTTAAGAAAATATCTATCCAAAACGTAGCTTACCACTAAGCAAACCAGAGACATCAGTGACCACACAAGACAAGTCATACAATTTTTAAAGAATTAATGTAAGACCTGAAACAAACTAACAGCGACTATAACAACAACAACAACAAATCCTGAGGAGAAAGAAAAATCTGATATTCAGAGTTGCGATATTATATTGGAGTCCTCGTGTGGGTCCTATGGGTTAATGTGCTAGACTGCAAAGCTGGTTTGAACCACAAAGTCTATAGTTCAAGCTCACCAGCCGCTCCTCAGAAACCCTATACAAGGTAGCTATGGGTCAGAACCAACTTGATGGCACTTAACAACAACAACAAGGATGATCTCATTTATTTAACTGATATCAGAAGAAAAATCCTATTTCCAAACAAGGTCATATTCACAAGTAAAGGTGATAGGACCTTCTAGGGCACAGAATTCAGTCCTTAACACAGTGGTTGCTTTCTGAGAGGGAAATGGGAATGAGGAGAAGGGGACACTATTCATGGAAAACTCTTCTACAATGTTTTATTTTTGCATCATGTTCATGTATTATCAAATTAGATTTTTACAGTTAAAATAAATTTGTACTGCAAGCAATCAAGTCCCTTCAGGACAATCTCCCCTCTAAGACTGAAATTCAAAGGGAACACATGAGCAGGCATGTAAGCTTGCTGGTAACTACATTGGTCTACTTGTGAGTGGATGTATAGGAAAGGCAGCATTGAAGATATGGGCTGAGTTTGACCACAGACTCCTGTCGACCTTGAGTTGAGAGAGAGAAGAGGAAGGGCTGGGTGGTCTGAAGTTTAGTGAGACGATT
>NW_006408686.1:6116855-6117944 GCF_000296735.1 Chrysochloris asiatica
ATTGTAATGAAACAAGGTGTATGATTTATTGAATGTAAAACTGATGCTCTGCCCTGTAAACTTTCACTCAATTCACAATAAAAACTAAAAAAAAAATGCTGTGTGTCACAATGGATAGAACTTCAGAAGAAGGGGTTTTGAGTCAGGGGGAGCCTTGACCCCCTCAACTCATCCTGTGTACTCTACTTTTGAAATATGTCCTCTCTGGTCCCCATCCTGGTCCCATCCAACCTCTTCTTTCAGCTGGACCACGGCAGCAGCCTCTCACTCACCTTCTTCCTATTCCCTCCCCATTTTCTAGTCAGTTCCCAGTGAACACCTGAGTCAGATCAGGGTCTTCCTCTTCTAGAAATCCTTCTAGGCCACCACCTCAGAGTAGAGCCCCAAATCCTGGCCACACACCCTCCTTGTATCACCCATCACCTTCCTGCCGTCATATCTCCCTACTCACTGCTTGGCTCACTATTCTCCAGCCACATAGGTAGGCCTCCTTGTTCCTGGTACACATAGGATCTTTGCACTGGTATTTCCTCTGCTTGGAGTGCTCCTCCCGCAACATGCACATGGCTTCCTCCCACCTCCCTTTGAGGCCTTTACTCAAAGGTCACCTTTTCAGTGAGGCTTCCTCGGACCACTAACCCTTTTGAGTATAGCAAACTGCCCTTCACAGCAGTTACAGAAAGAAAGATTAAAAAAAAAAAAATTTTTTTCCCTCTCTGTTCAAACCCTTTTAATCATTGTTCCCAATCTTTACTGCCCTGATTAACCTTTCTCCTTTGCTCCAAGAACATGTAGACTAAGGATTTAGTGCTGCTTTGTTGATTTAAACCTAGGATAAGAAGACAAGCCGGAAGGAATACCAGAAGGCTAAGATCGCATCACTTAAACAATGTAACTTTAAGACAAGGGTTTCCAGAAAAGGCCATTAACATTGTTTGGGGCAATCTTGTGCCAAGGGTAAGGAGTCCTGACTCTGTGGGACGTAAACTGTATCCCTAGAAGAGAGAGCCATAAACTCAGAGAAAAGAATGTAACAGTGCAAATAGGTTGATATCTGGTGGTGGTGGTTATGTGCCATGGGGTCAGTTC
>NW_006408686.1:6118825-6120702 GCF_000296735.1 Chrysochloris asiatica
GCCATGTGGTGCGTCTGCCTGTGTCTACTAGGTTGGGCGCCTGATTTTGCAAAGTCAAATAAAGAAACCTCTCTCTCGCTAAAATAGGTACAGATTGGATTACTCGAGTAATCGTTTGTCGGTATTGACAACGTTTATCCCATCTTGTATATGGTCTTGTATATATCTCTTTCACTATAATAGCTCTTCCAGAAAGGTGAAGATTTTTAGTGTCTTGTTCACCAGGTACCCTAAAAAATATTGGCTTAATAAATAACTATTGAATGAATGGCCACATGGCAGGCCATTCGAGGTGCTAACACTTCAAGATTCCAATCCCTCAAAGGGCCCAGATTCTACTGAGGAGGGAGAATTTAACAATTAAGCGAAATATTTTCACACTGTGAGAAATGTAGTCGATATTGACAAATGCTCAAGAAATCCAATCTGTACTCATTTTAGCAAGAGTAAGGTTTTCTTCATTCAATTTTGCAAAATTGGGTGCCAAGCCCCATAGACAAGGGCAGACACGCCACATGGCCTGCCCACAAACAGTTTAAAAAAAAATTTTTTTAAAGCTTTTATTGTGAATTGAGTGACAGTTTAGAGTGCAGATCATCAGTTTTACACTCAGTAAATCATATTTTGTTTCATTGCAATGATTATAACCATGCACCATTGGTTAACAGTATTTACCTCTGTTCACTTTTTGTTGTTTTTGTTTGATGTACACAAAACACACAGAAAATATATATTCATTTAAATGCCCAAAGGGCACCTTTTGCAAGGCACACAATCTTTCTCATTCTGTGGACCTAGTGTCCTCAGCTGCTAAATCTCTTTATGCCATCCCCTCTGCCTCCGTTTCTGCTATGGATGCTTTTCTGGTTAGGATCCCACTTGTATTATCTCTTCTTGATGGTGCTAGGGTTCTTATTCCACTTTTGCTCTTCCTTCCTGATGGTCCTAGGGTCCTCTGTTCCTGGAATGAAAGATTGACTACTCCTCCCTGTTAGTTTCACATCTTTTTCTCTGCAGATCTGTCAGGTTTCTGCAATGGGAGTGCTCTCTTAACCCTCAATCAGCTTATTCCCATTCAAAATGACTGTGATGGGGTACACGTTGGCCACCCCAAATCAGAAGTCACCTCCTTTCTTGCTTCTGCTCCAAATGTTATTCCTGGTAAGCACTTGATCCACTTACTTATCCCTTTATCTGAAGTTCAGAGTTCCAGGACCATTCTCTAAATCTGTTTCATCAGGTTTTCCCTCTTTGTACTGAAGGAGGGGTGCACAGCTTTTCTGCCTAGTCCACCATCAAGTCCCACTTCATGTGTCTATGATTTGATGATGTTAGGTTACTTGTCCAAAATCATGTAACTAATAAATAGATCAAGGTATGTCTGATCCTTGAGCCTGTGGTCTTTGCATTGTTGTTGTTGTTATGTGTCATTAAGTCGATTCTAACACATAGCAACCCTATGTAGTGTTTCCAAGGAGGGGCAGGTGGGTTTGAACTGCTGACCTTGTGGTTAGCCATCTGGTGCTTATCCTACAGTGCCACACTAGTACCCTGGTCTTTATATTAAAGGAATAAAAGGGGTATGGATCAATAATACAATGTTATGATTGTACAAAGTAAGGAGAGATCACCTTGATTATGTGGAACCAATCAGGTGTTACAGAAGATGAATATTAGTCAAATATCCTAAAATCAGGTAGAATGTTGTCACATGAAAATGAGTTACGACATGGATTAAAGATTTAAGCAAAGAACAAGAGCAAAGGTGTTGTATGGTGGTAGTGGTGGTGGTGGTTATGTGCCATGGGGTCAGTTCCGACTCATAGCCACCCTGTACAGGGTTTCCGAGGCTGAAATCTTCATGGGAGCAGAAAGCC
>NW_006408686.1:6120802-6124272 GCF_000296735.1 Chrysochloris asiatica
GTGCAGGTTTGTAGGGTATACCCTTTGGTTGGTTGATGATGCATAGAGGGGACTGTAACCATGGCAATGAAACAATATACAATAGTATGACTGTAAAACTAATGTTCTCCCATGTAATCGATCACATAATTCACAATAAAACATTAACAAAAAAAATTAGATTTTTTGTTGTTGTTGCCATCAATTAGATTCCCACTTATGCAATCCTACAGGGTAATATGGAACTGCTCCTTTGGGTTTCCAAGACTGTACATTTCTACAGGAGCATACAAACTCATCTTTCTCTCCTTTGGATTGGTTGGTGAGTTTGAACCACCAACCTATGGTTAGCAGTCCAATATTTGGCCTACGGTGCCATTAGAGCACCTCACATACTTAGAGATCCAAAATACAGAAGTAACCCTAAAGTTGGTTAATCTTTGATAGAAATAGAAGTACTATTTCTGAAAGAAGGAAGACTGGAATGCAAGGTAAACACCAGTGTACTAGTGCGCAGAAGAGAAACGCTTTGGGGAACAGTAGAGAAACTGCTAATTGCTTAGCACTGGTGTTTCATGTCCAATTTTACTCTGTCAAGGAATATGAGCACATTCAAGAATTTACTATTGTAAATATTGTAAAACATAAATTATGTTAATAAATACATTATTATAATACTTATTTAAAAAAAGACACTGGGAAAGTGCCTTGTCTTACAGGAAACAGGCAGTTCAAAGGCTTGAGGTGGGAATGAGCTTTGCGTATCTGAGGAACAGCAGAAAAACCTGTGTGTTTACCATGTTGAGGATAAGTGGAAAAGGGTAGGCATGAGTTTAGAAGGGTCTTCTGGGGTCTTAAGAAGGCAAATAACTTGTTCTCTCAGAAGTTGCCCAGCTGTGGTCTGTTCCCTCCTTGGGCTTCAGTTTTACAACTTTGAAATGGGAGCAGGTCTTTGAAGTACTCTCTGTTGCCAGAGATTCTGGGCACTTGTCTTGACACACCCTTTGAAAAAGGTAGGTGCTATCAAGGTTTCCACAGAGCTCTGATAGCCTAGCGGTTACGAATTGGGCTGCAAACCTCAGGGTCAGCAGTTCGAAACTACCAGCTATTCTGCGGGAGAAAGATGAGGCTTTCTGTTCCTGAAAAGATTTATAGCCTCAGAAACCCTGTACAGGATCAGAAACCCTGTACAGGATCACTATGAGTTGGAACCGACTCCACAGCACATAACAACAACATTGAGGTCTCCATTTTTGAATGAACAAAGGGCCAGAAAAGCTAAATTGTTACCCAAATATGAGTTCATGTTCCATGCAATGCAAAGCCAATCCAACTACACTGAGAGTGAGGAGAAAAAACAATTTAATATTTTTTGTATAAGCAGGGAAACTGGGAGTTTTAGCACTTTCTAAAATGTCTGTTCCCAAGGTCTTTATTAATAACCTATGATATGCAGATGATACAATCTTGCTTGTTAAAAGTGAAGAGGACTTAAAATATTTACTGATGAAGAACAAAGATCACAGCCAGCCGTCAGTATGGGTTGCACCTTAATGTAAAGAAAACAATACTTCACGACTGGACCAATAACTAACATTATGATAAAGGGAGAAAAGATTGAAGTGAAATTGTCAAAGATGTCATTTTGCTTGAATCCACCATCAACACTCATGGGAGACGCAGTCAAGAAATCAAACAATATATTGCATTAGGCAAATCTGCTGCACAAGACCCCTTTAAAGTGTTCAAGAGCAAAGATGTCAGTTTGAGGGCTATGATGCACCTGACCCAAGCCAGGGTATTTTCAAAAACCTCATATGCATGGGGACTCCTTGTGTGACATTGAAGGATCAACACTGGCAGTTCAAACCCACCAGCTGCTTAACAACAACAAAAAAACAACAACAACATATGCAGGTGAAAGTTAAACACTGAATAAGTAAGACTGTAGAAGAATTGATGTGTTTGAGTTATGGTGTTAGAGATGAATGTTAAAAGTACCATGGACTGCCAGAAAAACAATCAAATCTATGTTGGAAGAAATACAGCCAAAAAGCTCATTAGAAGACAGAATGCCAAGACTCTGGGTTTCATACTTCAGATGCATTATCAGGAAGTACCAGGCTCTGGAGAAGCACATCATGCATGGTAAAGTGGAGGGTCAGTGAAAAAGAACCCAAAGGAGAGACTGGCACAGTGTGGGTAGCAATGGGCTCAGAAGTAACAATTGTGAGGATGGGCAGTGTTTCATTCTGTTGTGCATGGCATCTCTATGGGTCAGAGCCAACTCCATGGCAGCTAACAACAACAACAAAGTCTTTATTGTTGGGTTTATAATAACTGATGTTGGGGTCACACTTGGTAAAATATTAAGGACTGAATAGAGGAGGTTACACATAAGTCACAAGTTAATTTTTCACAGACTTTCTGTGCAAGTAAATTGCACATACACATCCCCCCCACCCCCTCAATCATGATGACCCATCTCTTGTGGCAGAGAAACCTCCTGAAATATGTTGTTTCTTAAAAAGTTAGTGACTTATGTCACTGGGCAGAACCTGGGGAAACATCTTTGAATAGCATGCATTTTTCTGTAGTAAGCTGCATATTAAAATCATTTTCCCAAGGCCACAGATCTAAAGGCAGTCTCTGTATTTGAACGTAGGTAAACTCTTAAACTCTATATTGGTGAGAGTTCCATGGCCATTTCAGAGCATTCTAACAGGAGTCCTGGTGTGGCGCTGCGGGTTAAGGCGCTGGACTGCAGTCAGTTTGAATCACAAGGTAGTCGGCGGCTCCAGCTCACCAGCGGTTCCTTGGAAACACTATACAGGGTTACTATGGGTCGGAACCGACTCGATGGCACTTCTTAGCAACCACATAACAGGAGTCAGCTGTGACAATAGACAAACCCTGCTGTGTCATTACACGCTGTGGGGCTCCAAAGGCAGACGTGCTATGTCCATCCCAACTCTTACTCCCAGAACACTTGGCTACCCGAGGAGATCAAAGAACGCTTGAATTCTAAACAACTACAAAACTTTCTGTTTGACAGGCGAAAGGGTGAGTTTGGGAGGACAAGGGAGCACAAACCCTATTGTCTTCTAAGCATTTTTGTTTCCTCCATTCAATCCTGTCCTGGAGCAACTTTCGGTCGTCCCCTACCCCACCCCTCCCGCTCCCTCAAACCACACACACTTTTTTCTCTGGGCTGAAAAGAGGTCGTGGTCCCTTTAAGGCCCGCCCCTCCCTCCCCCAAAACTTCCCAGTGTCTGCTCCCTTTTCGATCCGGGACGGCCGGCCAAGCTCGCCGCCGAGCTGGTAGGGGCTGGGGGCAAAAGGTCGTGGAGGGGCGCGGGGATTTGGGGTGAGGTGCCACCCGTGGCCCGCAGCCACCGCCAGAGCGGAGGGGGTGGGGGCGGGGCGCGGCGTGGGGGTGCAGGGAGCGCTGCCGGCCGGTCGCCCGCTGTGGGCGCGCACGGGAGGGCGGA
>NW_006408686.1:6124372-6128040 GCF_000296735.1 Chrysochloris asiatica
CCATGCACCATTGGTTAACAGTATTTACCTCTGTTCACTTTTTGTTGTTTTTGTTTGATGTACACAAAACACACAGAAAATATATATTCATTTAAATGCCCAAAGGGCACCTTTTGCAAGGCACACAATCTTTCTCATTCTGTGGACCTAGTGTCCTCAGCTGCTAAATCTCTTTATGCCATCCCCTCTGCCTCCGTTTCTGCTATGGATGCTTTTCTGGTTAGGATCCCACTTGTATTATCTCTTCTTGATGGTGCTAGGGTTCTTATTCCACTTTTGCTCTTCCTTCCTGATGGTCCTAGGGTCCTCTGTTCCTGGAATGAAAGATTGACTACTCCTCCCTGTTAGTTTCACATCTTTTTCTCTGCAGATCTGTCAGGTTTCTGCAATGGGAGTGCTCTCTTAACCCTCAATCAGCTTATTCCCATTCAAAATGACTGTGATGGGGTACACGTTGGCCACCCCAAATCAGAAGTCACCTCCTTTCTTGCTTCTGCTCCAAATGTTATTCCTGGTAAGCACTTGATCCACTTACTTATCCCTTTATCTGAAGTTCAGAGTTCCAGGACCATTCTCTAAATCTGTTTCATCAGGTTTTCCCTCTTTGTACTGAAGGAGGGGTGCACAGCTTTTCTGCCTAGTCCACCATCAAGTCCCACTTCATGTGTCTATGATTTGATGATGTTAGGTTACTTGTCCAAAATCATGTAACTAATAAATAGATCAAGGTATGTCTGATCCTTGAGCCTGTGGTCTTTGCATTGTTGTTGTTGTTATGTGTCATTAAGTCGATTCTAACACATAGCAACCCTATGTAGTGTTTCCAAGGAGGGGCAGGTGGGTTTGAACTGCTGACCTTGTGGTTAGCCATCTGGTGCTTATCCTACAGTGCCACACTAGTACCCTGGTCTTTATATTAAAGGAATAAAAGGGGTATGGATCAATAATACAATGTTATGATTGTACAAAGTAAGGAGAGATCACCTTGATTATGTGGAACCAATCAGGTGTTACAGAAGATGAATATTAGTCAAATATCCTAAAATCAGGTAGAATGTTGTCACATGAAAATGAGTTACGACATGGATTAAAGATTTAAGCAAAGAACAAGAGCAAAGGTGTTGTATGGTGGTAGTGGTGGTGGTGGTTATGTGCCATGGGGTCAGTTCCGACTCATAGCCACCCTGTACAGGGTTTCCGAGGCTGAAATCTTCATGGGAGCAGAAAGCCTCATCTTTCTCCCGCAGAACAGCTGGTAGTTTCAAACTTCTGACCTTGCGGTTCTCAGCCCAATTCGTAACCACTACACTTCCAGAGCTCCTTAAAGGTGTTGTATAGCATCCAGTTAATTCTGACTCATAGGGATCTTAAATGACATAGTAGAAATGCCCTAAAGGGTTTCTTAGGCTGTAGTGTTTATAGGCACAAGTCTCCAGGTCTTTTGTCCCACAAAGTGGCTGGTGGATTCAAAATGCCCACTTTTCGTTTAGCAGCCAAGTGCTTAACCATTGGTTCATCAGGGAGTCTATGGGCATTTTAGTTGGGCTGAAATGATATTAGAAAATCTGGGTTAAGACAGAAAAGACAAATCAAAACCATGTCCACCTACTTCACTCTTTACAAAACGAATGTAGGATGGATTAGAGCAAGGAGGAAGGCTAGAAATGGCGCATACGGTTATAAGAACTTTTGTCAAACAATCCATACCAGAGTTGTGGAGCTTATGAGAACCAATTTATGAGAACCAATACAGAATGAACAGTAGAAGATGTGTATGAGTATTTTTTTTTTTTTTAATATCAGTAGTTTCTCTTTGATAAGATGTAGGCATGAGGTTTTAAAGTCTAAGTATGGAGGAATGAGAGTATAGTAAAAGAATTGGAGAAGACAGCAGTAAAAACTGGCCATTCTTACAGTGAACCTTGGGTATACTGAATGTACACAGAAAGTGGATCAGCCGTAGTCACAGAGAGGCTTAGAGCACCTCGCTCTTACTCTCTATGAATCCATTTGACACCATCATTTATCAGTGAATTAAAAAATTACATAGCACTGAACCCAGAACTGTCATGTGATCATACTATATAGTGAGGCAACAGTTTTCTCACCTTTACAGGACCACACAGCCCTTCCATTGCTAAGATATTTTTAGGAGTGTTCCATTTACATGTGTGAGGCTGACTTCTTATGCTAGAACCAAATGCATTAACAGTGGTTTAAAAATGGGACCTTAATTTTCAAATAAATCTCTATTATGTTGTTGTTAAGTGCCGTGAAGTTGGTTTCAGCTCATGATGTTCTTGTTAAGTGCCCTCGAGTTGGTTCCGACCCATAGTGACCCTGTATAGGGTTTCCAAGGAGCGACTGGTGAGCTTGAACCACCAACTTTGTAGTTTAAATGGCTTTGCAGTCTAGCTCATTAACCCACAGTGCCACACTAGAACTTACAGGATTTCAAAGACTTTAAATTTTTATGGGAGCAGAAAATCTCACCTTTCTCATGCACAGTAGCTGGTGGGCCCAAATCTGACTTTGTGGCTAGCAGTCCAGTGCTTATCCTACAGAGCCACTGTGTTCCTAATTCTCTACTATAGAAGTTTATCCAGTAATTCCTGAGTGATGAATTATTCATCAGCCAATGATTCATCCAAAATAATTTTACTTCTTTTTGGTTAAAATCCCAGGTGATTCTTGCTAAAATGTAGATTCTGACTGGATATATCTTTTGTCTTTCTCTTTCTTGCTAACTTTAGTCATAGTTTTGCTTGTCAGACACAAACAGAATCCTGGGATTCACCTTTTCGATGGAAAGGTGGATCTGTTTCTCCTCCAATTAAATCTGGAAATGCATGCGATTGCTTTTATCCACAGAATACAGAGACATTTCAGAATACAGTTCTGAGCCTAGTCTTTGAAAAAACTGACAGCTTTAAACTTTGGTTCTTGGAGTGGAAGTTGTGATATACATCCGGAGTTTTATTCCCCGGTCTCGAAAAGCCCCTCCTCAAGTTCCCCTTTTACTGGGCACTATTCGTTCTGCTGTACATAAGGTCGCTATGGGTCGGTGCTGACTGGATGGCACCTAACAACAACATGGAGTCCTGGTGTGGTGTGGTGCTGTGGGTTAATGCGCCAGACTACAAAGCCGTTTGAACTTCAAGGTCGCTGGTTCAAGCTCACCAGCTGCTATACAGGGTTGCTATGGGTTGGAATCAACTCAATGGCACTTAACAACATCAGCAATGGAGTTTGACAATCCCTCCAGTTCCACAATCTAACCAGAATGGAGCCCATGGGCTTAATGACTGTATTCTTATTTACAGTTCCTCGTCCTAGAACAGATTTCTTTCCTCCCTTCCCCCAATTCATCCTGCTTACATATCCCTGGGTGTGAATCAACAACCTATTTCTGGTCTAGCAATCTCATGAGCCCTTTATTCCTGAAGATGGACTATCTTGAGGATTTCTTACAACAAGACAGTAAGAGCAAAGAAGGAGAGAAAGAGGGAGCCATGATTATAGCTATGGATGGGGGCTAACGAAGCTGGAGGAATCAGGTGACATTTGAGCTAAAGCTGGTTGCCTGAGGAGCAAGACACCTGGAAAGTAGACCAGTCTGGAGCAGCTGGAAGAACAGAAGATAGTTCTTTTTTTTTTTAAAGTTTTTC
>NW_006408686.1:6134759-6169125 GCF_000296735.1 Chrysochloris asiatica
CCGCCGGGTTCCGTCCGCGCGCGTCGCCGCGAGGGGCGTCCGGGCCGGGCGCGGGGGCGGGGAGGGGCCCCTCCCCCCACCGCATTCCTCTGACGTCGGGACCTCGCGACCCCGCCCTGCAGTGGGACCGGCGCCACTTTACTCCCGTCACATGGATCACGTGTCTAAGACGTCACGCCGCCCCCTCCTGGGTGCTTAGCTCTGGTTTTCGGATTCTCCCTGGGTGACGAGGAGCCTCCATAACTTTCACGTCTCCTTAAGTCGACACAGCACGCTGCCTGCCGCGCCTTGTTAGCGTCAATAGTCCCCACTTCAAATTTAGTTTCCACAAGGGCCTCTTATTTCAGGAGCTGTCTTTCACTCTAGCGGAAGGGTTCCTCAAAGTGCGCTGTCCCCCAGTCTTTCCATCCACCGCCCCCCACAGCGGGCCCTGGCGCCGCCCAGTTTTAGGCTATTCTGCTTCCTTGGGCCCTAGTGACTCTTGAAGAAGGGCATAGTCTTTAGGGCAGGCTGGTAACCCTATCTCGCCGCAGAGGAAGGAAGGCCTGGACAAGACCCTTAGACCTCATTGACGACTCTTTCGCAGAGTCTTGAGCTGTTCTATGCGCTGTACCCGGCTTATTGGGTCGAGGCAGCGCCAACTGATTGTCTCCCGACCCAGACTAGTTAGGGCTGTCACATGGGACCATAGGTCATCGTGATTTGCGCTGGTTGAGGTCATGTGGACTCCCCCCACACACACACACACTCCTCAGTTCTGTATGGAGGAGTACATCAGTGTCCCAGGTGGGAGGGACTGCACAAGTAGAGACCGAGAGATGCCTAAAGATCTCTCTAGCTAATGGAAAATATTATTGGGCCTGAATTTAGTAGAAGTGGCGTGATGAAATGATTCTCGTGAACTAGACAGGGTCGACAAAGTTGGAAGCAGCGAATGGCTTTAAACTGAGGAAAAGAATCAAATTTGCGTCAGAAAAGTTCCTCCGGCATTGTGACGGTTGGAAGAGGAATGGATGATCATGATGGCGAGTTGCCTCTCAGCGCTGGGTAGCCTTCGGGCCCTGGACGTCGCAGGCACTTAAAACACTGCGGGTACCATTGGCCTTCGCTACCTCTGGGGGCAGCTCCGACTCCACGTTCGCGCAAGCGTTCACTTCTGCGATCCTTTCCTAGACCTAGGTGATTGCTCCCCTTTTTCGCCCAATCAGCAACCATCATTAGTGCCACCGTCTGAGAAGGGACGCGTGCCACGCTCCACTGACCAATCGAGTTAAAATGCAGAAGGTGGGCACCCGCATTGACCCTAGGAGAAAAGCAAGAGGGAGGGATTTCCTGGTCTCCTAGCGGAGTGGGCGCGGGAAAGTTGTGGGCGGACTGAGGACTAGGGACTCGGTTTGATGGATTACACAGTAAGCCAATGATAGTGTGAAGGAGGCGGAGCTTCCCCGTGAGAGGGTGGGTAATACGGTATCATCCGGTGTTCCTAGGAAGGCAGGTTTAGGCGCTTTAGTGCCAGGAATTCGACCTATCAAATTCGAGATTATTTTAAGGCGGCGGGTTCAGTGAAATGACTGGCAGAAAGTTATCGCCTATAAGGAGTGTCGCAGACGAATATGGGCGGATCCTGCTGCAGAACGGCGTGGGCCGTACCCAATAAGTGTCCGAGGCATAAGGAGTCTTCCCCTCCCCCCGCGGCGGGACCAGTGGCTCCCCCTATCGGGTGGGGGCGGTGGGTGACGGGCGTATCCCTCCCCCAATGAGAGGCGGGGGGAGGCGGGTTCTGAGCCGCCATGTCGCGGAGGCTGCTGCCCCGGGCGGAGAAGCGGCGGCGGCGTCTGGAGCAGAGGCAGCAACCGGACGAGCAGCGGCGGCGGGCGGGAGCGATGGTGAAGATGGCGGCTGCGGGCGGCGGAGGCGGCGGTGGCCGCTATTACGGCGGCGGCAGTGAGGGCGGCCGGGCGCCTAAGCGGCTCAAGACTGACAACGCCGGCGACCAGCACGGAGGCGGTGGTGGCGGCGGTGGAGGAGCCGGGGCGGCGGGCGGCGGCGGAGGGGTGAGACTAGGATTCAGATTGCCGGGAATGATTGAGAAAGAAGGGAAATTTTCCCACCTTGAGAGTATTTTTTTTTTTTTTTAAGGGGGGGAAAAGAATATCTTTTGCGCACGCGCTCAGGCCCTCGCGCCGTTGACTGGGTGGGGGAGGGGCAGGCGTTGGGCAAACGGCGGGGGTTTGCGCGAGGACAGGCGCTTGCGCGTGCGCGTAACCTGAGGTGGGTGGGGGGAGGGAGACAGGCCGGAAGAGGCAGCTCGCGCTGCGGGTGGTTTACTGCGCAGGCGCAGCCGATTTTTTGCGTGAGGGGAGCCGGGCACGCGGTCGGGCTTTTTTTTTCCCCTCCTCTTTAGCATTATTTTCTCTGGCTTTAATGCGCAGGCGCATTTCTTCCGCCCTGCCTCGTGGGCGGTTGGGGGAGCCGGGGCGCCTCTGGAGCGGGAGCCGGTGGGCGGTGGCCTAGTCAGCTCTTCAGCTGAGAGACTTCTGCCTGGTCACAGTTGACTATTGTTGTAGCAAATCCGTTAATAAGTTATTGTTTTTGAGAATATTCTCCTATATTGGAACAATGTTACCAGTTGCGAAAACTGGAAGGGCTTGTGAAAAGAGGTCGTTGGAGTTTTGAATCGAGTCAAGCTTTGGGAGCCATCCCAAGTTTGCTTACAATTTTAGGGAATGCAGGGACCCTCCCTAAGGCAGGCTCCCCCTCATGTTAAGAAACTGGGTTTGGTAAATCAAGATATTTATTAGGGCATTCAGCCTGTTCTACTCTTTAGAGACCACCTATTTGTTACTCCTAGGTGGTGGGTGTTTGTCGAGATCATCTCTCCCACAAGTTCTTAACCTTCTCCCGCCCAGTTACTTCGAGGTTTTCCATGGTTTTCTAGCGAGTCACAGAGTTTACTATTTTTCAGAATTTGCTCCAGGTTTTGTTACATACCTTGTAAAGATATTTGATTGAATTCATAAAACCATTCGTTTAGATGGGTTATAAGATTGTTAATTCATGTGAGAGGAAACCAGTAAAGACAGATGAGGTAATTAAGATCTGTGATAGGATGGGCTGGAATGGGATTAGAACACAGATCTGTGGAACTCCAGACTTCTGAGCCAGGTGGGATGGCTTCCTGTGGTTTGTGGAGTTTCCACCTGAAACAGGAGCCCAGGAGAGGTGGCAGAAAAAGTTACTTTTCTGCTGATTCCCGGAGGTTCTGTGTGGGTGAGAAGATAACTTCCCCTGGAAAGGGAACATTCAGGATTCTTAGTGTTGAGGGTCAGTGTTCCTCTGAAAAGACCTACCTCACCCTTTTGGTCCGTAGTTGTTGTTATTGTTAAGTGCCTTCTAGTGGATTCCAGCCCATAGCGACCCTGTGTAGGGTTTCCAAGGAGCGGCTGGTGAGCTTGAACCCCACCGATCTTGTAGTTCAAAGGGCTTTGCAGTCTACCGCAGTAAACCACAGCGCCACCCCAGGACTGGTCCTTAGTTGGGTCTCCTTTATTAGAGCAGATCTTGCTGGAGATTAACTGGCTGCCACAGCTTCTGGGACACATGCGGT
The DNA here is from genome assembly GCF_000296735.1 of Chrysochloris asiatica. NCBI lineage: Eukaryota > Metazoa > Chordata > Mammalia > Afrosoricida > Chrysochloridae > Chrysochloris > Chrysochloris asiatica. Next base: position 6,138,367 of record NW_006408686.1, read on the forward strand.
TTTACTGGGGGAGTGTGGTGGGGTGCAGTGATGCTTGGCCAGGTGGCGCTGATAGCAGCTTGTTCAACCAGAGACAAGGCAGAGAAGCTGGGGTAGCTGCCAAGAGGAGGCCCTGATTCATCCTGTAGCCAACAACTGTTTGCTGAGCCCTTTCTGCTAGTGGTGTTCCCTCTTTAAGCCACTCTCTTTCCCCACATTTCCTTGATTGAGAAGAGAGAGACAGTCCCCTGGGGTTAATGTAGAGATTTGGGCTTTACTGGTGCTCTCTTCTGCCTTCCTCGGGAGCTACGGCAAGAGCCAGTGGGCAAAGTGGCTACCTACCCAGGTTCAGATCTGCTGTCCCAGAATGCTTTTGTGGTGGTTGGCTTGAATTACTGCCCAAGTGTTTTTCCTTGGTGTCACCCAACAGCACAGAGATCAGAAAATGAAGTCTTGCTTCTGCTCGTTTTCTTTCAGGAGAATTACGATGACCCACATAAAACCCCTGCCTCTCCAGTTGTCCACATCAGGGGCCTGATTGATGGAGTGGTGGAAGCCGACCTTGTGGAGGCCTTACAGGAGTTTGGACCCATCAGGTATTGGGCTTAGAGGTCAAGGGTTGGTTCTCCAGAGAAGTTAGCTCCCTGGTGTTCTTATCTGTCATTGGCTAGGTCCTAGGTCTCTAGAGCTCCTCAACTCTTGGGGCTGGTCATTGTACTTTGGGTCAGGAAAGCTCATTTGCTTTCTCCTCTGCTTTGAGTCTGTATTCTTACAGTCAGCTCGAATATTTGGCACATGTTAGGTATTGGGAACGTAGTGGTAAACAGCTGCTCTAGACTCCTAGTCAGTTGCTTACCCAGAATGCTTAGCTGTCTGATAGGAGAAGTGGTGGCGTCTGCAAAATTACTGTAGTTGGGACAAGGTCTGGAAAGCTTTCCAGCAGAGGTGTTAAGTAAACTACACTTCTTTACCTTTTGTGCTACTTGAGGCTTTCAGTTCAGGAAACCATGACCGGCTACAGAGATGTCCAGAGGCCATGGGAAGTCAGTTCGCAGTTACTTGGCGGGCACTGCTCTTCTCTTGCATTCATCCCCTGTAGAGAATTAAATTCTGTGTTTTCTCTGGCAGCTATGTGGTGGTAATGCCTAAAAAGAGACAGGCGCTGGTCGAGTTTGAAGATGTGCTGGGGGCTTGCAACGCAGTGAACTACGCAGCCGACAACCAAATCTACATTGCTGGTCACCCAGCTTTTGTCAATTACTCTACCAGCCAGAAGATCTCCCGCCCCGGGGACTCGGATGACTCCCGGAGTGTTAACAGTGTGCTTCTCTTTACCATCCTGAATCCTATCTACTCCATTACCACGGTGCGTACCTCACGGTGGTCCTCTCTCTCTGTCCCTAGGACACACTGACATGCCAGTGTCCATTTATCTTGCTTTTCTCTTGGCTTTTATAGGATGTTCTTTACACTATCTGTAACCCTTGTGGCCCTGTCCAGAGAATTGTTATTTTCCGGAAGAATGGAGTTCAGGCCATGGTGGAATATCCTTTGCTGGGAATTGGATATTTTTGGGGTTAAAGGCAAGGATCCATTGTTTTTCTGTATGTATCTACTGATTGCTTGCCAGGTGCCTTCACAGCCCACAGGCTGGTGGGAAGATGGCTAATAAAACAGTAGGGTACTGAGTGGGAAAATGCAAAGGATGAGAGGGAAGAAACCTAAAAATGGCTCCTTGGAATGTTTCTCAGGAGACAATGCCCTGTTTCCATGAAGGGACGGGAGGGTTTTTTTTTGCGGTGAGAGGAAGATGGGCCTGAGGTGGGGTGGGAAGGAGCTGAGGAGGGCTACAGCTGGTGAGGGGCAGGAAGTTGGATCTAAGCATTGGGAGGACATAGGCCATTCTGGGCAGTGGGTGGGGTTAAGCTAGGCTTAGCGCAGCGGGCAGTCAGTGCTGGACTTAAGACAGGGAGGTCATCTTGTCAAATGCCAGAAGCTGCCTGATGTCAGGAGTGGGAATGCAGGTCATGAAGGCGCTGGGCAGAAACTAATGACTGTGGGGAGTAAACTGACCCCAGTTTCCACACAGTCTCCGGTGGTCATCTTGTGTATGTGTCCCACTTGGGGATCACTGGAAGCCAGTCACAGTGCTCCCGTGACAGGACTTGCCTTAACTAGATGCACATTTGACTCTGTACAGAGTGCCCAGCGGGCCAAGGCCTCCCTCAATGGGGCTGACATCTACTCTGGCTGTTGCACTCTGAAGATCGAGTATGCGAAGGTAGGTGTGGACAAGGGTTGTCCCTGGCCAATGTCTGCATAAACCGGGGGCACGGCTCAGCTCAAGTGTGGTCTTCTCATCCCTGCAGCCTACACGCCTGAATGTGTTCAAGAATGACCAGGATACATGGGATTATACAAACCCCAACCTCAGTGGACAAGGTAATCCGGCGGTCACTTTGTTCTAAACACTCCCACCTTGCCTTCACTCATAGATCTGGGCTCAGGGTTACGTAATGCCTTTGGATTCCCTGTGGACACGGCAGGGCCTGGGGGACAGAGCTTGGAAAAACACACTCCAGTGGGGGTGTGGTGTGAATGACTTTGTAGCTTCTTCTTGAGACCCTTTAATGTAGCTGAGGGGCAGAGGGTTGGATGGGGTGGGGAGTAGAGTAGACGTAAGGACAGGGCAGGATGATGGCTTAAAAATCCGTAGCAGCTCCCAAGTGGATTCTGCTGCTGTCCTTCTAGGAGCCTGGGTAGGGTCCCTGACCCTCCATGCTCTCCTGGGTCCCCTTGCTCTTCACTGTTGAGGGTCTGAATGTGGGGTAACAGATTGGGGACGTAAAGAGGACTCCCAGGCTTTTTCAGCAAAGGTTTTGAGCAAGTTAACCTTGTGAAGGTGAGACACTGGATTGGAGCAAGGGTGGACACGACTACCTCACTGGCAGAGGGCCCTCAACAGCTGTGCAGAGGGCCCTAATGGACAACCCCCTTCCTAGAGTCTTTCAAGTCTGACTTGCCTTTGATAGGAGGGAGAGGTGGAGGATTGCCTTTGACAAACAGCGACACCCCCTCAGCAAGACATCCATCTCTGTCTGACTTGGTCTGATCCGTCCGACTAGGCCATGGGCTGAGGGAGGAGGAGGCTGGTTGCTGACATCTCACAGGCCCTGGGCGGCCAGAGGCCCTGCTTCCTAGGCAGGCCTGTCTTGCTCACTCTTGCACCTGGGAAGCAGTGGGCAGGGTGGGCTAGATTCTTCCCCGGACCCAACTTGTACAGTGGGCTCGGCAGCCCCTTCCAGAGTTCAGAGGCAAATTGGTGATCGAATGTACCAGAGCGGGCAATGGCATTACATGACTGCTAACAAACATGGCAACCAACCATTTCTTCTCCAAGGAACATAAGTAGAAGATGTGCAGATCGGCAGGGGCTAGTGGCAGGGGCTGGCTGTGCATTGGTTTGATGCCTCTCAGCTACGGCTGCCCCAAGGCTGGGGGGCCGATGAGGTAACCTGGAGTGAGGGCGGAGCTTCGCCACCCCCTCAGGAACCACACTTCAGCGGCTCTGCCTCTGCACATTGCTCACCAACACACAGGGTAGAAAACCACTAGCTCTTCTGGGAGAGAACAGAACACGCAACTTCCACGTCCCCAGAAACAGCTGCAGACTTGAGCTCACTACATCAAGAACACCACACCGCGCTCCAAGGAACAGCTCCAAGCACAGAGACAGAGGCAGACAGAGACAAAGAGAGAAAGAGACGCAACATGGCAGCAGACACTGCTTTTTTTACTAAACATTAAAAAAAAAAAAAAAAGTCAAAATCCAAGCAAACTTGAACCCGAGAATGTACACAGAAGTAGGAAACACAGAGAACAGCTCTCCCAGCCAGCCAGCGGTGCTCTTTGCGGAGGACGTTTCATAGACGGCATAGATTCCATGGGCCTCCAAGACTGTAGGATCCTCTCTCCATTCCTCGCCATATGGGTGTTTTTGGTTTTTGTTTTTACGTCCTTTGGTTTGGGGAGGGCCTTCTTTTTTTTTCTGTTCTGTTTCGATGCTTTTTATTTTTCTGCAGTCACCAACTGCCAACATAATCTGCACCAACTGGAGATCAGAAACAAACCAAAAAAATCTAAAACCACAACAGCAAAAAAAAAAAAAAATCAAAACAGACCTAAAACCAGACAGCCAAACAGCTCAGAGGCACACAGTTACCTGCTGGCGGGGAACCGGGCTGCTCCCAAGGCCAAAAGCGCGGGCATAGTGGGGCCAGTGGCACACTCCATACCCAGGAGACATGCACACGGAGCGCTACACAGCCAGAAGCACCGCACTGAGCACACCACGGAGGGACACTCCCCACCTCATACCCCTTTATTGTCCATTTTCTGGTATCTTCTGAGGACAGAACATCTGTGAGCCAATTTTGATTTAATCAAAGCATTGACTTTTAAAAACAATTAAGAAAAAAAAATTGTAGCGGATGTGTACCGTAATTTGTATTTATGACTGTAAAACCATGTGATGCAGGGTCGCAGTGTATGTTTGATGGGACGCCATCTTTCAGAACTGTGCTAACTCACTGTTGAAGCGTCCAATGGTAAGAGAAAATACAGATTTGTTTTTTTGTGACAAATGGACATTGTACTCTGTACTTCTGCTGTAAGTAGCCCTTTTCCATCTTTGTAATGATTGGTGGTTGAAACCAACCTGGCTGGGTGGCAGGAAAGGGCAGTGGTCTCAAATGGCTCCAGCTTTGGAGTCAGCCAGACCTGGGTTCAAATCCTGACTCAGCCACCACCTGGTCAGTTTTCGTATTTGTAAAATGGGGCTGCAATAGTACCTACCTCATAGGGTTGTTGTGAGGACTTCAACAAGCTGTGATGTCTGTAAAGCGCTTCCAACAGTGCCTGCACTTAAGCGCTCGATTACTGATAGCAGTTCTGAACTGCAGCTGGGGTCAGGCGGTGGGGATCTGCGCCATTGTCTGGGTCTGAGAATGTCAATGCCTTGTATATGATTGCTTGTTTGAATTGATTCTTGATGTTGCTCTGCTTGTTGGCTCTTACAGTCTCCTCTTCTCTGGTTGGATGGGCCTGGGTGGGAAGGTGACGCACTAGGATTGAGAAGGAAGAGGTCTAGAAAGCACCTACTGGAACCTTGAGTTGGGGGCCAAGTTCTCTCTGTCTCCCCTGGGTTACGCCCCTGTTGTCCCTTGTTGGGAGGTATATTAAAAGACTTTTCTTGGCTCCATCATCTGGCAGATTTATGTAGCTGTAAGTTCCCCAGAGGATGTGAGAGCTGGGCTTCTCACCAGAGCCAGGGCAGGCTAGGGAGTACAGAACCAGGCCTGGCCTCATCCTTCATAGAAGGAGGAGTTAGCCACTTGGGTATGGGCGAGGAAGAGAAAACCTGCCTAGAAGCTTGGGCTTCATGCTCACATAGATGTAGAGATACATGAAGGGGAGGGGAAGTAGAGTTTGCTGTAAGGTTCAGGAGAGCTGAGGAGTTTGGGAGACTAGCCTGTCTAGTTAGGGAGGGATAGACACACACTCTTCCAGAATGGGTTCTAACTGTTTTCTCTGTCTACAGGTGATCCTGGCAGCAACCCTAATAAACGCCAGAGACAGCCCCCACTCCTGGGAGACCACCCCGCAGAATATGGTGAGGGCAGGGGGTTCCCCTCCGTGGACTCCCGTGGCTCATGTGCCCCTGCCCGCCGAACGCCTCGAAAATTCTCACCCGTCCTCCCTCTCTTTCCTTCCCATCCCCCAGGAGGGCCCCACGGTGGGTACCACAGCCACTATCATGATGAGGGCTACGGGCCTCCCCCACCTCACTACGAAGGGAGACGGATGGGCCCACCAGTGGGGGGTCACCGCCGGGGCCCCAGCCGCTATGGCCCTCAATATGGGCACCCCCCACCCCCTCCCCCACCACCCGAGTATGGCCCCCACGCTGACAGCCCTGTGCTCATGGTCTATGGCTTGGATCAATCCAAGATGAACTGTGATCGAGTCTTCAATGTCTTCTGCTTATATGGCAATGTGGAGAAGGTGAGCTCCTGCTAGGTCCACCACCTTCATTGTAGACCTACCTGGGAAGGGATACCTCAATAACTCCTACCTACAGTTGCAGATGGGATTATGCTTGTCCTCACTGTTGAAGGGGAGGGGTGCTTATAAATGTCTTTCAGAAACCAGGACTATCACATAAAAATACTTAGACCTCATTTAGAGATCTTACTACACAACATTTTGAGTTTTACGAAGCTATTATACATCTGGCATTAGCAAAGTGCTGCGGTGCAAGGCAAGAAATTAACACTAGCTGTGATGGTTAAGGTTACATGTCAGTTTACCTGGGTCATGAATCTTGGTGGTTTGGCAATGTGTAATGTCAGTATTCTCTATGTTATGACCTGGTGTGGTCATCAGTTTTCATATCCTAGCCTGCTCTGTGGAGCCGGGTTATGTGAACAGCATGTCCATAAATGAGATTATTATTAAGTACCGTCGAGTGGTTCCGACTTCTGGCGGCCCTGTATGATGTTTCTGAGGAGTGGCTGGTTGATTTGAACCACCACTGACCTACAGTACCACACCAGGATTCACTGAGGAGGAGTGTTGTGTGCTCAGGCATCCTATTCAAAGGACACTAGGATTTCTGAGAGCGGCCCTGGGCAGAGCGGGGGTGGTTTGAACCACAAACCTTGTGGTTAACAGTCCAATACTTTACCTACAGCACACACCATGACTCCTTTGAGGAGTAGGTGCACTTACATTGCTGTTACGTAACCTAAAAAAACAAAGACTGACCCATTAAAAGTAAAAATCAGTATGAAGGGATTTTCTGCAGAAAATCTCAACGAACTGGCATCGATTCTGCCTTCCCTCTGGGATGTTTGGTGCGGGCTGGTGCCTGCCACCTGAGACCAGGTGGTTGAGGCTTACATCAAGCCTATCTGCACCCCAGAAACGGTTGATTGCCGCTCCTGGCTTGCATTCTCAAGAAATACAAATACGTCACATTCTGATGATCTCCTGTAGATAGGCACTTGTCAACATTGATGAGAATAGCTGGGGTAGGATTTTTCCATAGTAAGCTGCTGGACCTCATTTATCAAGTGGTCCACTCGTGGGTCTGCCTACTTTGTAGGCTGATTAGGGTGTTGCTATACCTTCCAAAGTTTTCGTTCATGTATGAGGAGAAACTGTCCAGAACAGCACCTTTAAGTACTATTGAGTTCCAGCTCATAGACTGAGGTTTTAAATCTTACTGGAAGCAGAAAGCCTGGTCTGTCTCCCACAGAGCAATGACACATCCTTCTAATTTAGAAGGAAAAGGACCCCTGGCAGCTTGGCAGGATGCTAACTGGCTGCTGTTGGCCTTTCTTCCAAGGTGAAATTCATGAAAAGCAAGCCGGGGGCTGCCATGGTAGAAATGGCTGATGGCTATGCTGTGGACCGGGCAATCACTCACCTCAACAACAACTTCATGTTTGGGCAGAAGTTGAATGTCTGGTGAGTACCCTGGACTCCCCAAGTAGAGGAGAGTTAGAGAGGGACTGAGGGCAGAGAAGAAAAAAGGAGCCAAGACACTCTGGACACAGCCCAGCGGTGGGCACAGTGGGAGACTGGGTGTTCCTCTAAAGGTAGTTGTGGGAGAAAGTGGGTCTGCCTCATCTCAGCTGTTGAGCAATGTTCCCCTAGGGCACCAGCGCTGTCACATAGGCACTCAGCCAGCCATCGTCGCCCCATACCTGTATGAGGCTCCAGCTTGGGTTATGTTAATAACTTGTGGTTCTGAAAAAGTGATCTTTTTTTGTCCCTCTTGACAGCGTCTCCAAGCAACCAGCCATCATGCCCGGTCAGTCATATGGGCTAGAGGACGGGTCCTGCAGTTACAAAGACTTCAATGGCTCAAGGAACAATCGATTCTCCACCCCGGAGCAGGCAGCCAAAAACCGCATCCAGCACCCTAGTAATGTGCTACATTTCTTCAATGCCCCTCTGGAGGTGACTGAGGAGAACTTCTTTGAGGTAGGTGCCAGGGAAGGTCCTCAGGCAATTGGTCCCTCACCACAGCCATCTGAATAGGTCATTTATTTAGTCCTTCCACAATGATTGCGTGCCTATGATTGGGTATTGGGCTCACAGCAGGGACCAGGATCTTGTTTAATCTAGACAAGGCAAGAATGATGCTAGGCTTCAGCTAACTGGGAAAATCTCTGACAGACTGGGTGATCTGATTCCAATCTCAACACCCACCTTGTCAGTCCCCAGGTAGCCTAGCTAGGTAGCATCAAAGGTGTGTGGTCAGAGCGAACTGGGACAGCTGGGAGTGAGGAGGAAATCTGATTCGGAGAGTTGGACTTTGGACCTGGCTTTGCTGTTCAGTAAACATTGACTTGGTGTTAACAAATAAACCCACTGTCATCGATTCTGACTCAGCCACACTGTAGGGTTTGAGACTGTACGTCTTCACAAGAACACAAAGTTTCATCTTCACTTAAGGTGTAGCTGGTGGTGTGAATTGCCCACCTTGCACTTAGCAGTGTGGTCTCACCCCGGAGTGCCGTCAGGGCTCCATTGACTAAGTGCCAGTATTCAGCAAAGAGCTGAGAACACTGGACACTGGCACATAGCATAGTTGTTGCTCAGTCCTGAGCAGTTTTTTGAGAATGGGCATTTTTAAACTTTGTGCTTCTGTGTAAAAGATTTTCTAGAAAAACTCAAACACACCTTCATGTGGGACACAGGTCTGTACACCTGGTGTACTGCTCATATGTGTCTGAGTTGGGTCTCTGTGCTTTGCCAGATCTGTGATGAGCTGGGAGTGAAGCGGCCCTCTTCTGTGAAAGTGTTCTCAGGCAAAAGTGAGTATAAGCTGCCCACCTTGGTCTCCACATTCCTGCTCTGCATCCTGCTCTGCTCAGCCTGCAGCCTCTGTCTCCCCTTGCTTCCCTACCAGGTGAGCGCAGCTCCTCCGGGCTGCTGGAGTGGGAATCCAAGAGCGATGCCCTGGAGACGCTGGGCTTCCTGAACCATTACCAGATGAAAAACCCAAGTGAGTATCTGTGTGTCCTGCAGGCCTCTCTTGTGGCTAATGGCTGACTGGCTTCAGGCCCCAACAGGCCCTTCCTGCCATTGAGACAGGGCCCCAGAGATTTCCTCAGTGTCGCTGATGTAGGCAGGCAGGAGGGGGCCGGTCTCCAGGAGACCCAACTTGATTGTCCCCGTAGGAGAGCCAGCCTGACTGTCAGTTGCTACCCACTTTGCCTGCTTGGGAGTTGCTCTGGCTTGTCCTCCAGGGACCTGGCATTCTCTTAGCGTCAGAAGCTGCCAGTAAAACCCCTGGTGGCATCGTGTCATAGAGGCTGACAGGGACTCCAGTAGTTGCTCAAGCTGGTTACCCTGGGCCAGCTGAGGAGCTAGCGGTGGGATTCTCCTTGGGATTATGGAAGAGGAGAAATGGTGGCTGCATTTGGCCTCTTTTTAAAAAGTCTCAAATTTGGCAGTGACCAGTTAGACCTCATGGGAACTGGGTCAGGGAAGCTTCCAGACAGGGAGGGCCCCATTAAACCTGTTTTCTCTCTCTCCTTTTCAGATGGGCCATACCCTTATACTCTGAAGTTGTGTTTCTCCACTGCTCAGCATGCCTCTTAATTAGGTGCCCAGGAAGAGGCCCATCTGAGCAGGAACACATTTTTCCTTTATGCTGTTTTTTGTTTTGTTTTGGTTTTGGCAGAGTTCTTGTATTCCTTTTTTTAATACTAGGGTAGTAGAGGCTTAACCATTATGGAAATGCTGGAAGTCTGGAGGGGGGAGGGGGAGGGGAACAGATGTCTCCCAAGATTAACCTTCACTTTTTAAAATTACTGTACATGTGATTTCCCCCCCTGTTCATACATTCGTGCTGCCCATGTACTCTTGGCACATTTCAATAAAATTGTTTGGAAAATAAACAGATGGCTTTGGTGATTTCCAGGGTGTGTTGATTTCTTTACCTCCCACTCCGTTTTCTGAAGAGGGACAGGCAAGCCAGGGCTGAGCCCAGGCCCTGGGGGGCGCTTCAGGTGTGTCCTGAAAGGAGCCAGGTGGGCCTGATCTGCAGACTGCTGGGAATGATGCTAACAAGCATTAGATTAGAGAGTCTTGAGGACAATCTGGGAGTCCCGGACACATTCCTCATGGGCTGTACCCAAGCAAGCTCAGTCTAGTTGGGGAGTTACTTAAAAATAAACAGACAAAACAGGCCACAATCCTGCAAAGAAGACATTTAAAAAATATGGTTGGGCAATAAAACTTGAGAAAGATAATAATTGAAAGCAGTCTCAGTCCTTTCATCCAGAATGCTTTGTGTTGTATTCTGTATCCTGCCACTTCCAGAGCTGTTCCTACGACTGTAGAGTATCCCATTGTATGGTTTTGTCATGATTGATTTAACCTGGTCTCAAAGATCATTTCTCCCTTTGGTACTGCAACTGTGTAACAGGCCAACTTCCCTTAATGAAGTCTGGAGACAAATCAGTGTGGCTGAAGTGAGCTTGTGGAGATGGTTTGGAATTTGGGGGTGCAGGCCTCAGGCTAGGTTCTGCCCAAGAAGAATCGTAGTTAGGTATGAAGAGGCAGCTGTGGAGGAGGAGCACGTGTTGGGAAGGGTGCTTGTGTGGTCATGGGTGTGCGTCTTATCTGTTCTGAGGCTGTTGCTGTAGGAGATGGAACAAGTAGATGGAGTACTGGCTTACAGTGTTTCTAGTTCCAACTTGAACAACAGATGCACGTGCCACTTTGCACAGTGATTGTACCATTTTACAGTGTTGGGAGTAATGGGTGAGGGTTCCAGTGTCCACAGCCTCTAGCATTTCTTAACAGATTTTGAAATTTGCTGGTGTGAGAGCCGGTTAAATTCTGAAGTCACATGGACAACAAACTGCTTCACCAGGGATGAAACCGTTTCAAACAACCTCTGCAAGGAAAATCCAGTTGTCTCGCCTAAAAAAAGCCGCCTTTTAATGGAGGGGAGAGGAGTGAATGATCCTGTTGTGTCTCCGCACTCTACCATTCCTCAGCAGTGTTTGGAGTCTTCATACAGCCGGGTGTAGAGGGGCAGTGTGTCCGTACAACATCCATGCGTTGCTGGGTGCTACTGAAGTAGACTCAGCGCCATACAACATAAATGCCCAGTAGGATTTTCTAAGCTGTAATCTTTATGGCAAGAAGCCCTAGTGGAGCAGTGGGTTAAGCTTTGGGCTGCTAACCAAAAGGATTGTGGTTCAAACCCGCCAATTGCTCTGAGGGAGGAAGGAGAGGCCGGCTACTCCTATAAAGACTGACAGTTTCAGAAACCTAAGGAGCAGTTCTCAGTCCTGCAGGGTCACTATGAGATGGAACCAATTGGACTGCACCTGAGAACAGCAAAGATAGCAGTGCGTTAGTCTGTATGGAACTGGTAGTGCAGTGGCTAAGTGCTCTGCTGCTAACCAAAACGGTGGTGGTTCAAAACTACCAGCTGCTGTTTGTTCATAAAAATGGCGGCTTTGGGATCCCAGTGGGGCTGTTCTACTTTGCTTTATACAGTTACTATGAGTCCAAATGAATAGTGGTGGGTAAATGCTTACAGAAGCAAGTCTTTATTGCATAGAGTGGTTTGGTGGGTTTGAACTGGCAACCTTTAGGTTAGTGGTCAAGCACTTAACCATTGCGTGACCAGGGTTCCTTATACATGTACAACCATCTTTTTTACACTAAGTGGCCATACAAAATGCTCTGTAGATTTTCTCAGCATCTGCATTCGGTTTCAGTTTCACAATCGGTACATAGTCTAGTCTTAGCAAGACCAGATAAGAAACATTATGAAAGAATCATTCCTCACTCAATGGCCCTAATCTGTCCCGTGAAATACATTGTGTGATCCGGACCTTGATGTCCAACATATGGTAGACTGGTTCTTTTTCTTTCAGCATTTCAAACAAGTTTTGTGCCTTAGTAGTGACCTTAAAGGTGCTGAGAGATTGTTTGGTGTTTCAATCCTCATCATGAGCAATTTCTCCTTATCTGATACAGGCCTCTCTTGCCTTTTCATTAGCCTTGTAGCTTTCAGTGGCACCCAATCAATCCTTTAACAGCTTGGAGAACTTTTTGTTTTTAAGAATGGTCATGCATGATGATCAAGTGTAAAGTAATTCGATTATTGTTGTTTAGTGCCGTCGAGTCGGTTCCGACCCATAGCAACTCTGTACAGGGTTTCCGAGGCTGTAAATCTTTACGGGAGCAGAACGCCTCATCTTTCTCCGGCGGAGCTGCTGGTAGTTTCGAACTGCTGGCCTTAAGGTTCGCAGCCCGATTCGTAACCACTACACTACCAGAGCTCCTTAATTCAATCATAAGTAATAGCATTCACTGATTTCCCACCTTTACGTTTAATTACCTATTTGGGTTGTTGAGAAAAGAGTTTTATTTTGGGGGGCGGGGGTTGGTAGGAGTAAGGAGTGAGGGTTAGGTCTTGGCTAGGCCTGGGACTTTATTGTTAGGGTTATGGTGGTGGTTATGTGGTGTTGGGTCAGTTGCCACTTACAGTGACTCTATATATAGGGTGTATCCAGGGAGAGACTGGTGGATTTGAACCACTGATCTTAGGGTTAGGCAGTCCAGTGCTCATCCTACAATGCCACACCAGGACTCCAGCGTGATGGTTAGGACTAGGGTTAGTGTTGGAGTCCTGGTGTGACATTGTAGGATAAACACTGAACTGCCTACTCCACTGTTTTGTCCCATACTCTCTTAATTACCTTTTGGTTCACTCCTTTACCTCTTGGTGCTGTTTTCACTGGCTCTGCTGTATTCATGTGGTGCTGCAGGATAATGCAATGGACTGCAAGGTTGGTTTGAACCGCAGGGTCTGTGATTCAAACCCACCAGCTGCTCCTTGGAAGCCATTTACAGAGTCACAACAAATGCACTTCACTGTGATATTTTGTAAAGCAAACAGGTCACACTACAACACTGAACAGGTGTGGTATGTGAGTTGGATGCTGCTGCCTCTGGGTCAAAGTGTACAATGTTAGATGGCAAACATTTTAGATAGGACAGTATATAAGCCAGTAGCATGGGTGTTTATTCTTAATATCAAGACATATGTATTCTAGGTTATCTTCCTGTATGTATAGCCCCATTATATACTTGGCAGCACAAAAAAAGAGACATGAGATACACAGATTGTGGGGGGAGGTACAGGGGGGCGGGGAGCTGTTGCACCCTGTTCTCTGATCAGGGCGTCTGCACTCTAATATAACCATAGGGGACCATGGACATGTATTTGATCAGATGTTGCCCATTGCCAACAACATTGCAGCACATGACTGTACTCTCTTCGGTCCCGTCTGCCCAGAGACACATCTGTTTACTGCCTTGGCGAACAGCTTCCTTAACATTCATTCCTAAGCAGTTTTACAGCACTTTCTATACAGCATTCCAAAGTGGTTGTCTTTTTAATAAAGACTTAAAGAATATGAACTTTGTAGCTGTATACATGCCTGCTTCAGCATTACTGAAGCCCAGTGACCTTGAACCCATCCTTGACGCCCACTCCAAGCCCATTTTCTCTGTGTCCAGTGGAAAATAATGCAACTTCATAGTGTTGTGGAGATTCGGACTAGATACATACATTTAGCCCAGCATGGGTTATACAGTGTTCAACATTGGCCCATCAGTACTTTTGATTCCATTACATTGGAAAGCTGAGTTCTGGGTGTTAATTATTTTTCTTTTTTGTTAACACGGAATACAAAATGATTACAAACTTGCAGTCCTGTCATTGTTGCCTTCCTTGGACATTTTGATTGTGTCCAAATTCTCCACCATTATAAAACAACGCTATGATGAACTTTAACAGATACTTTATCCAACAAGAGCGTGAATTATTTTCTTAAGCAAGGTTCCTAGAGCTGGAATTGGGCTAAAGGGTACAGTCCTAAAGTTATTTATAACTTTCTCGGCTAAAGGGTTCATCTCCAGTGCCTCTCTCTAACTCTGCGACTTTCCAAAGATCTGCCAGCAAGGAAACTAAGCCTACAACTTCCTGTTGCCCTTAGCAGAGATGGCGGGAAGAAAGGCATGTTCATTGGGCAGTCTGTGGCTTCGTTGCCCTCACTCAACATGGCGACCTTCCGTGCCCGCCCCCTTGACGTTTCCCAGTAGGATACACCAGCAATTTTTAGAAAATGGCGGCCGCGGCGGTTGCAGCTTCGGGCCGGTTCCGGCGCCAGCTGATGCGCAGTGAGTCATCCCTTGACCTCTGGGTGTTCGGCGCGATGTCATGCTCTATAGCAACCATAGGACGGAAAGTACCCGTCTGCGATCTGAAAGCCAGTTTAAAGTTGTAGGGTCGCTGATGGCGCAGTGTTCCTTATCTGCAGTCAGTCCCACAATCAAGGGTGTGAGGTGGTTCTCAAAATGAGGCCAATGATGAGGCATCCTTTAACTTGAAGGCTGAATGCTCCTAAAGAGACCTCTGAGGGGCCTGCGTTCCCCAGTCTGAGTCATTGAAGAGTCCGTGTCTCCCTATCTGGAGTGACTGGAACTCCCCTGTCCCCTATTCTGGTGTCGTCATAGACTCTTCCTTTCTCTTCCCAGGACTTTTGGCTCCCACTCAGCCAATTCTCAGATTTGACCCTCGTCTCATGGGCTCTTCTGCACATGGTGAGACTTCTAAAGCAGACCCTAAGGAGACCCCGGACCACAACTATGAGTCTCTTCGGGTGACATCTGGCCCAGGACACGTTCTGCATGTGCAGCTAAACCGACCCGACAAGAGGAACGCCATGAACAGGGCCTTCTGGAGGTCTGATTTGTGAATCCTGGAGGCCTGCCTCAGAAGGAGTCGGAGGTTGAGGGACTGGGTAGGGGTAGTGTACAGAGGATAGATGGACATCGGGGTAGAGGATTCCGCCCTTAGACAACAACTCGTTTCTCCTTGCTCCTCTATAGCGAGATGGTGGAGTGCTTCAACAAGATAGCAAAGGACAGCAACTGCCGCGCCGTGGTGATCTCTGGTGCGGGAAAAATGTTCACTTCAGGTACCAGTTGTCCATTTTGCACCAACCCCCACCAGTCTCTCCCGCTCCTGAAAAGAAATCAGTACTTCTGAAGTAGGGTTTTAAGGAGCTTATAAAAGGCCTCATTGAAAACATTCAAGTACAGAAATTAGACGGGCAGAACATGACAAGGTCGTGGGCTCTGATCCGGGTGTCCGTTCTGGCTCTGTGACCTCGGACAAGGCCCTTAACCTCCGAGTCTCGGTTTCTCTGTTGGTAAAGTATGTTACGCAATAAATCTGCAAAAGCCAGAACTTGTGTAAGTTCAACTTGTCAGAGAAGGAAGACTCAAATTTTCCCACTAGTAGTTAAGTGCCAATGAATCGGTTCCAACTCATAATGACCCTGTATAGGGTTTCTGAGGAGCAGCTCATGGGTTTGAACTGCCTACCTTGTGGTTTGTGGTCCAGTGCTGATTCTACAGCGCCACACCAGAAGAACTATAGAAAAGTGGTAGACTGTATCTCCTCAAAGGCGGAAAACTTGCGAGATGTGGAAAAAGAAGGCAATCCCATGTCGTCCCAGCTCTCTTAGGTTTCCCTGTAAACAGTATGCTCTCATGCGGTTATTTGACATGCATTAAGTAATTTCCAAATAAACAATTAACAGCAACAAAAATCGATTGCTGTTGAGTCAGTAAAATACTACATAAGGTTCTTGAGGGGGTGACCATTTGGAAGCAGATCATCAGATCTTCTAGGGCACCTTGGGTGGGTTCGGACTGTCGAGTTGATTCTGACTCCTAACCACCTTGTGTAGGGTTTCCAAGGAGGCAGCTGGTGGGTTTGAACTGCTGACCTTGTGGTTAGTAGTCCAATTCTTACTCTACAGCTCCACACCCAAATATATCTATGAGAAATCTTTTGATTTCCCCACAGTTCTGTTATTCAGATGTTATATCAGTTTCCACTGATCAGATTCACTGAACTCTCTGTCCTCTCTCTATTGCTGTTAAGGTCATTCGGTTGTTTATTACTTATTTTCCCATATTGTATTTTTCTGGTATCAAATTTCCACTTGGCTCTTTTGGATATTTTCCATTGCTCGTTTCAAGTCTCCTCTATATTTCTCTAGTCTCTTTTTCTTTGTCATTGAGCATAGTTGTAATGTCTGCTTTAAAATCTCCTGAGGTCACTCTCTACTTCTTGACTTTTCTCTTAAAAATGGCTCTCATTTCTTTAATTTTTGTATTTTGACTACACATTGGGGGGATATTGGGAAACATGGAGTTAATGGAGACTCTTGATTTTATTCTGAGACTCCAAGGAAAGTTGAGTTTCCTCCTTCATAGCTTGGTTGGAGATGAATGGAATGGCCAGCAGTTCAAATATCATTTTAATTTTTCTGTCTTGCTGGGCTGTATGCATAGTTCAGAGGAGCTCTGGTACCGTAGTGGTTATGAATCGGGCTGCGAACCTTAAGGTCAGCAATTCGAAACTACCACCTATTCCACGGGAGAAAGATGAGACTTTCTGCTTCCATAAAGATTTATAGCCTCAGAAACGCTGTACAGGGTTGCTATGAGTTGGAACCGACTCCATGGCACATAACCACCACTACTATGCACATAGTTCAGGAGTCCTGGTGTGGCACTGTGGATTAATGCTCTGGACTGCAAAGTCAGTTTGAACCACAGCGTCGGTGGTTCAAGCTCACCAACTGCTCTTTGGAAACCCTATACGGAACCGACTCGACGGCACTTAACAACAACAACATACACAGTTCAAGAGTCAGCTAGAGATTTGGGCAGAGTTTATGCACAGAATTTGGGGCTCCCCTCTTTAGCTGTCTCTTGAATTTCCTTGCTCCACTTTCTAGCAGCTATAGTTACCCTAACTCTGTCCACTGGTTTTGCTGGTTTCACCTACGCCTTTCCTCAGATGAAAAAGCTTTACTAACAGTTATCTCCCCGTGTGCCAGTCCTTCCCCCGCCCCTTATATTTTGTATCTGAGAAGCTTTTGCTTTTATTTAGGTATTTATTTTGAAATGATGGTGTTTTTGTTATTGTCAGGTGCTGTTGACGCGGTGACCTTAGGCACAATAGAATGAAATACTGCCTGTTTCACACCTCTCTCACAATAATTATGTTTGAGCTCACTGTTAGAGCCACCCTGCCAGTCTGTCTCATTGGGGGTCTTCTTTTTCGCTGAGCCTCTACTTTGCCAAGCATGATGTCTCTCTTGTTAACATGTCCTAAGTATGTGAGAGAGTCTCGGCATCCTGGCTTCCAAGGAACAGTCTGTCTGCACTTCTTCCAAGACAGATTTGTTTGTTCTTTTGATAGTCTATGGTAATACCAATATTCTTCACCAACACTAGAATTCAAATACATAGATACTCCTATGGTAGTTTTAAATGTTGTTGTTCATTGCTATCGAGTTGGTTCTGACTCACAGCCACCCTGCATAGGTTTACTGCTTCCGAGGAGCAGCTGGTGAGTTTGAACTGCCGACCTTGTGGTTTGCAATCCAGCGCTACACACATGTCCAAATATCCTCAGTCAGGCCAATGTATACATTCATGGGCATGCTTCCGCTCTCGCACACCCGTTCCACCTTGTATGTTACAGTATTCATCTCTGTCTTTCTTTCTTGGTATTTCTCAGTAGCATCATTGTCCTTGGTTGTTTGCATTTCATCTGCACTAGGTGCAACCTTTCCCATCACCAGCATGAACATGTGTCTGTCATCTCGAGAGCAACAGCCCCACCCCACCCCCAGTCCCCTTTACTGATACATGCATCGGGCCCAGTTCAGTGCTGGGGACCCACTCATGTCTGAGACAGCCCTAGTCCCTGCCTCTGGAGTTCCCAGTTCAGTGGGGAAGATAAACAAAGAAACCGTCTCTTTCGGTTTCCTCTGTTACTATCTTTATATGCCCCTAGCTTTCTTTTGCCATCTTTCTCTGTGTTTCTTTTCTTGTCATCTGTTCATTCATTCATTCATTCAACAGTTGTTCAGCAAGGTCAGTCTAGCACCAAACCCCACCTGGCAGCCAGGTAATTCGAGTCTGAGAGGTGAGAAATAAAGCTTCATCTGTGGCCAGGCTAAGCCTGGGGTCCTTTCACAGTTTCCCGTCCATTGTGACTGTCTTATCTCATTTTCATCAGCCAAGATGTGGCACTGTGGGTTAATGCACCAGACTGCAAAGCTGTTTGAACTGCAAGGTCGGCGGTTCAAGCTCACCTGGTACTCCTCGGAAACCCTATACAGGGTCAATATGGGTCGGAACCAACTTGTCAGCACTTCACAAAACAACAAGACCCTAATAGCCAGAAAGAAGAAATTTGGGGTCATACAGCCATCTAATGTCAGAAAGGACTTACTGTTACTAAACCAAAAAGACCAGCTCACATGTATGTAGCACTTACGAGAGTGTCAAACCCTATTCTGAAGACTTTCCACATATTAGTGAATTCATTCTCGCCACAACCACCCTGCGGTGTATAAGATCGCTATGGGTCAGTACCAACTCGATGGCACCTAACAACAACAACAACCCCCCCCCCCCCTGTATATAGATGAGGAAACTGAGGCCCAGAGAGCTGATTATTATCACCTCCCTCATCGGGTCGTTATGAATGTTAAGTGAGTTAATATATGCAGAACGTTTAGACCTGAAACATAATACGAACTTAAGTAGCCTCATTATGAAGGGTCCTTGGAATATTTAGACATTCACGTGGGTGGTAGGAAGACCACACAATATGGGGTTCACCTCTGCAATGACTACATCCCATTGGGAGGGACCAGACACCCAAACCAACCCTACTGCCATCCAGTTGATTCCGACTCACAGAGACCTCATAAGACAGACTAGAGCTCTGAAGTGTTGTTAAGTTGGTTCTGACTCATAGTGACCTTGTATAGGGTTTCTGGGGAGCAGCTTGTGGATTTGAACTGCTGACCTTGCGGTTACTAGTCCAGTGTTTATCCTACATCACCACACCAAGATTTCTGAGACTAAATCTTTAAGGGAGCAGACAACGTCACCTCGGAGTGGCTGGTGGGTTTGAACTGCTGACACGTTACAGATGCCAGTCGTCTATACAAGTCCAGGTTAAAAATAAACCTGCCCAGTTGCCACAGAGTTGATTTCGACTCACTGTAACCTCATGTGTGTCAGTGTAGAATGGTGTGTCTGGCTGGATGTGAACCGCCAGCCTTTTGGTTAGTAGCTGGTTAGTTGCAGGGAGTGTGGGTAAACCAGAAAAGTCAGTGGTGAGACGGTGTTGCAAGGTGCTGGGCTGGGCTTGTTCTGGGAGTGAGTGTTATACCTATTGGATCACACAAATGTCCCAGACAGGGTGCAGGGCTGAGGGATGACAGGGAACTGATCCAGACAGTTGTGATCTCTGCAGGAATAGAGTATGTGTGATGTCACTGTGACCGGCATTGTGTGAGCGTGCAAAGACCCCCATCCCCACCCCCCCGGGCTCTGTCTCCTTCGATCCCTGTAGTCCTGTCAGCTCTTAGGAGGGTTTGATCCTCACTCTCCTCAAACTTCAGGCTCAGAGATTGAAGCTGCCTGACCCAGATCACTTAGGAGTAGTACCCTGCTTACACAAACTCAGCTCGACCCTGTGCCAGCGTGCCTACCCAAACCCACTGCCACCGAGAGGATTCCCACTCATGGCCACCTCGTGGGACAGAATAGAACTGTCACTAAATCTTTAGGGGGGCAGACAACCACATCTTTCTCCAGCAGAATGGTTCGAACCACTGACCTTGTGGTTAGCAGCGGCCTAATGCTTAACCTATGACTCCTAATACCCCCACCCAAAACCAAGCCCACTGCCATTGAGTAGATTCCGACACATTGTGACCCCATCTAGGGTTTCTGAGGCCATGCATCTTTAAGGGAGCAGAAAGCTACATCTTTGTCCTGCAGAGCAGCTGCTAGGTTGGACCTGCTGACCTTGTGGTTAGTAGTCCAGTGCTTATCCTGTAGCACCACCAGGACTCCTGAATACTGCACAGTCTCACTTATTTCAATAAATAGTGGGTCAGGAAAGGTTCCAAGTGGGTGGCTAAATGTGTGGAGGGGTTTTCAGGGTCTGACAGACAGACAGCGTTGTTGAAGGGACAAGCAGGGGTCTGTCCATGAGTAACTGCAGGAAGAAGAAAGCAAAGGGGCGTTGAGCTGAGATTCCGCTCTTGGCTCCATCTCTCGCAGGGTCCTCCCATGGCCCACACTGCCATTGAATTAATCTGACTCAGAGGGAACCTAAAGGAATGAATAGCTGCTTTAAGATTCCTAAGGAGCTGTCATCTCTTTACCAGAGCCTACTGTCTCCTCTTCCTCTCATGGAGCGGCTGGTGGGTTTGAACCACTGTCCTTTTGGTTTGCAGCTCAATGCCTGACTCACTGCACCACCAGGGCCCCAGGACACACCCACCCCCCATAATCTGCCCCTGTCACCTCACTGCTCTTCGCTTCTTCCACTGTTACCCCTTACTTCCTCTCCTCTAGCCTTTTTGTTGATTTCCAGACCAGTCATGTTTCTACCACAGGACCTTTGTACTGGCTGTGCCCAATATTCAGAGCTCTCGGACCCCATGACTTCCTCCCTCTCCTCTTTCAGGTCATTGCTCAGGTGTCACCTTCTGACCACCTATTTCACACTGCTACAGCCGCTGCTTCGTGTGCGCCCTTGTGCTCACACACACTGTCTGCCCCTTCCTTTCATGTCTCTTTTTCCACACCACTGCTTGTTGGCTGTCGTAACCATGGTGACTGACATGTTGCGGTTGTGCTGAAAGCTATGCCACTGGTAGGGGATGCTGGACTGTAAACCATAAGGTCGGCGGTTTGAGCCCATTAGCCACTCGGCGGGAGAAAGTTGAGGCTTTCTGCTCCCTCAGAGATTTACAGCCTCAGGAACCCTCTACGGGGTCGCTGTGAGTCAGAACCGACTCAGTGACACTTAACAACAACAACATGCCACGGGTGGATCGGTTTCAATGGAGTTGGCAGATAAAAAGGAAAAACAGGTCCAATGATGTAGTTCTAAAAGCTGTTGCTGTTAGGTAGTGTTGATTGAGGCTGTAAATCTTCAGGCTGCTATGAATTGGAACCAACTCGATGGCAATAATAATACCACCAAAACATGATCTTAGGACCTGCTTTGTAGGATTGTTGTAAGGAGTAAGCAAACAATATCTCATTGTTAGCTTTCATTTCACTTTTTATTTCATGTTCACATCCAGTCCCTTGGAGAGCCCTGTGTGACTTGACTCTTTCACTGTAGTGGTTTGGGGACCCTAACCTGCTGTACCCAGTTTCTGACCTCCTGGTGGAGGTAATGGATGGGGCCTGGGAAGCTGGGTAACCCCCCCCCTCATGCCTCCCTACCAGGTATTGACCTTGTAGACATGGCTTCAGATCTCCTGCAGCCCCAAGGAGATGACGTGGCTCGCATAAGCTGGTACCTCCGTAACCTCATCACCAAATACCAGGAGACTTTCAGCGTCATCGAGAAGGTGACTGGGGCTGGTAGGGTGTCCCCACTGCCCACCACTCCTGGTCAGCTCTGACCCTGCTGCTCGTTCCTTCCAGTGCCCCAAGCCTGTGATTGCAGCCATCCACGGGGGCTGCATCGGCGGAGGTGAGTTAGGAGCCCCTGTCCCCCTCCCAGCCAATGACTAACAGACAGCTTCAGAGGAGTCACTAGTTAGACTTGATCCCACGTCCCCAGGAAGAAAAGTGGGTGCTTATTGTCTCCGGTCTCTCCCTCCCAGGCGTGGACCTTGTCACTGCCTGCGACATCCGATACTGTTCCCAAGATGCATTCTTCCAGGTGAAGGTGAGCCATTTCCCCCATGCTTCCAAGATGCTCTCCCCACACTGGACACTCCTATCCCCCTTAAATAGTGAGTGGGACTTGGGGGTCTGTAGGCGACTGAAGGCTTCTGGGAAGAGATAGTCAAAGCTGAACTTTGAAAAGTAAAAGTTGGCTATGGGAGGAAACAAGGGTAGGCAGTCTAGGTGGGGTTAGGAGGGGTAGAGGTAGTGGCCGTGGCAGGGGTGGGGGGGTGGGGCGGATCAGATGAGCTCCCTGGGGAGCCTGGCTTGTCTGACTTCAAATAATCCAAAGGCCAGAGGGAGTGAAGGGTAGGCTCTGTGCTAGGCTGAAGGACCCTGCTGGGCCAAAGTAGGTCGGTAAGAATATGTGTATGTTTGGGGAGCCTCTAACTGGGCAGGCAGGGGTAGGAGTAGGGTGGGACCTCAGCAGCGAATGAAAAACTGATTATTGCCCCAGGAGGTGGACGTTGGTCTGGCTGCGGATGTGGGAACACTGCAGCGACTGCCCCGGGTCATCGGGAATCAGAGGTAAGAGGTAGGAGGAGGTCAAAGTTGGCCATGGGAGGAAACAAGGGTAGGCAGTCCAGGTGGGGGCTGGGAATGAGGCAGGGAGGTGCTGGAGATAGGGGCTGTGGTCCCCTCACACGTCCTCCCCTCTTGTAGCCTGGTCAACGAGCTGGCCTTCACCGCCCGCAAGATGATGGCTGACGAGTCCCTGAGCAGCGGGCTAGTCAGGTAGGGCTGAGGCCCAGGGTGTGCAGGGACAGCCTGGTCTGGGTGGGCACTGAGGCCCCAAGTAGCTTCACCAAGACTTTCTATGAGGGGTCATGCCTTTATTTGGGAGTCTGTCACCCTGCTCTGATTGGCCTGTGTTTGCGCTGGTCTTCAGCCTTCTCCTGTGATGGGCCACTTCCTCAGCTGCAGGAGGACAAAAGAAGGGCGAATGCCCCCTCCCAGCTACCCAATTCCTCATTCTCTTTCATCCATAGTCGTGTGTTCCCAAACAAGGAGGCCATGCTTGATGCAGCCTTTGCGCTAGCAGCTGAGATTTCCAGCAAGAGCCCAGTTGCTGTGCAGAGCACAAAAGTCAACCTGCTGTACTCCCGAGACCATTCGGTGGCTGAAAGCCTCAATTTCATGGTGAGTGGCTCTTTCTGACCAATCACAGCTCTCCTCCCAATCCTCAGCAGCCCACTGCGTGCTCTAGCCTCTGCTTGGTGGGCTGCTGGCTCCCTCCCGTTTTTTCCATTGATCCAACTCTAATCACCCCTTCTTCTGTTTCCATGGCCTTCTTCCCTCAGAGCTCCTGGAACATGAGCATGCTGCAAACCCAGGACATCATGAAGTCTGTCCAGGCTGTGATGGAGAAGAAGGAACTGAAAACCGTCAACTTCTCTAAGCTCTGAGAGCCCAAAGGCCCCGGGTCTTCCTTTGTCCCGCCTTGGTGCCTTTTCTCCCCATCTCCCAGTTTGCAGCTTTATAATAAGGATTCCCCCAACACACAAGGCCTTCTCTTTGAACCACAAGCAATAAAACCATGCAAAAAACCTGGCAACCATCTAGTGGGAGAGAGGAGAGGCAGGGAGGGGTTGAGATACACCTGAGGGCTCCAAGATCTGACTTATGGAATGGGTGCCTACCTGCGATGACCACCTGGAGCTGGGGTGGGCATGCTGGGCCTATTGTCTGGGGACGAGAGAGAGCGAGTGCAGGTCTTCTGGACTGGGAGATGGTCTCCTGTCAGCTCCTGGGTAAAGGGTGGCCTTCACTCTGCCTGGCACCTCTCACAGCACAGCGGCGTGAGAGCTGAACCTGGAGCCGGTTTGAGGCTTGATGATGGTCTCCATTCATTGCGTTCTAATCTTAGGTCAGCTGTCTGGATTTTTTAGGCTCAAATTGGCTTAACCCTTTCCTCCTGGGTTGCCATGTTTGGAATGAGGGCAAGAGTTGGTTCTGACTCATGGCCACCCCGTGTGTTCTGAGTTGAGCGGCTCCATGGTGACCTTTCATAAACAGAAGGCCTTTATTCCAAGACACCTCTGGGTGGGTTTGAATGCCAACCAATTGCCAATGGCTTGACCTTTTATGCCACTCAGGAACCCTTTAAGGACTAGTGTGCAAACATTCATTTCAGTGCCCTCTGTATGCCAAGACCTGTTCCAAGCACTTCATTGTCATTACTGGTTGTATACAAGGATTCTGTAAGGCTCATGCTATCATCCCCATTTTGCAGATTGGTAAATGGGCAAATTGAGGCTAAGGCACTTTCTGAAGATCCAGAGGCAGGATTTGATGTGAGAACCTCTGGCTCCAGATGAGTTCTCGAAGCCATTATACACACACTGCAAAGGCAATAGATACACAGTACATGTAGGTCCCATCACTGCCTGGGTGTGTCAGGAGCCCTCGGTTCCGGCTTTCTCTACTTTTATGGCCTCCTGTCCTGGCGCCTCTGCAGCCCTGCCCAGCCCTCCTGGTGTTGGCCTCCCTCTGCCAACAAAGCTCTGGGCAGGGTTTTATGGGCTCTGATAAGACCTTGGCAGGGCTGAAATTTATTACCACTTCCTCTTTGCACACGAGTCTGGAGGGAAGGGACTCTGACCCACATAATTCAGGGTCTGGCTGACCACCAGTTAGCTGATAAGGGGATGCCCGAGGAGGGGAGGGGAGATCCCCAGAGGAAAAATTCCATGGACTTTGTCCTGCCAGCCACTCCCTGGTCCTTGGGTATTAAAGACACCTGCCTCCTGTCACCATCCTCCACTCCTGCAACTCTTCTTGCAAGACACATCATCAGCCTAGCCTCTCAAGATGGCCTTTGTCCCTGCACCTGGTTACCTGCCCACCTACAACCCGGTGAGCTCTCAGCCTAGGCCCTGACCCCAGACTCTGGATTAGCTCTACTCTGACCCTCGGGAACCCCCACCTGACTTACCAGCAGTGGCCTTGAGACCTCATTTACTCCCTACCTGACCCTCAGGCCATCCCTGTCCATTCCTCATCACACTGACCGTCACCCTGCCCCTTCCTCATCACACTGACCCTCACTCCTGCTTAAAGGAGTGAACTGCTTCCTCCCCAAGAGGTAAGGGTTGTAACAGACAGACAGATGGCTGTCAAGATCCCTTAACTCTGCTCCCCCTACAGACTCTGCCCTACAACAAACCCATCCCAGGGGGCCTCAGTCCAGGCATGTCCATTTACATCCAAGGAATGGCCAATGAGAACATGAAGAGGTAAGACTGCGTTAGGGGCAGGGTTATGAAACACAGAGTCTTTGGGCCCCGGGGTAGGATGTCTTCTTTCCTCTTGGTACGGGAGGGGACTCTGTCACTCCACCTAGTCTAGGAAATCCAGAGCTTGGTGGTCACATCAGGAGAGGGACCCCTGGAGCCCAGCAGGGATCAGGGAGAGCTACCTGAAAGATGATCCTAGAGGTAGGAGGCTGGATTGGAACTAGTAGTGTGACAACATATTTGTCAGGCCACTGATGTTGAAATGCTACCTCTGCCACTTAGCAGCTGTGTGACTGGGAAGGCTACAATACCTCTCTGTGCTTTAGTGGCCAGCTGTGAAATAGGTTTGCTGTAAGGAGTCAATGTGTAAAACTGTGCCTTGGGTTAATTCCCACTCATGGTAATTCCATGTGTGAAACAGGAGAACTGAGCTTCATGGAGTTTTCAAAGGCTGATCTCTTAGAAGTAGAACACTAGACCTTTTGAGTCTCCTTTGGGTGGACTTGAACCGCAACGTTTCAGTTAGCATTTAAGTACATTAGCCCTTGGTACCACCCAGGGGATTTGGGTAAAATAATTGCTATCTAAATCTTAGCTGATTTTATGGTTTTTAAAATAATTAAGCTGACACATGGGATGGTGGTTGGTTTTTTGTTGTTCATCTCTTCGCTGCTGATCTCTTCATTGGGAGAAGGTACCTAAGCATGGGGTGGAATCCTAAACAGGACAAAGATCCCTACCTTTGTGCACTTAACATTCAAATAGGGGAGAGAGATTTAAAAAATTAAAATAAGTCAACTATATGAGGGGATGAATATGTCTGTAAAAATTAAGGAAGGAAGCAGGGTAGGGAAAGTGCATATGTGGAAGGGGGCACTGTCCCTTTAAATAGAGTGGTCCGAGGTGGCCTCCCTGGGAGGGAACCTTTCAGCACAGACCTGCAGGAGGGGACTGGTGGGGAGATCTGAGGGAGTAATGGTCCAGGCAGAGAGAACAAACAGCCTGCGTAAAGGAGAAGCTAGGGATATTATGCTGGAATAACTTGGAGGAGGGTGGTTCAGAGGGAGATATGGAAGGCGCAAAGTAAATGAGGGAGAGGTGTTGGGAGATGAGGTATTGGAAATAGTTAGGTGCAGGTCATGTGGGATCCAGAGAGGGTGTCACAGTAAGGCACTGAGCAAGGAATGGTGTTGACCTGGTGTGCTGCCTGGAGGGGATGATCTGTGGGCACCCGAGAGACAGCAGGGAGATGGAAATGAGCTGGGAGATTCAGTGCTTGAGCCGGTGCCTAGCCCTGGGTCCATGTGGTAACTCTAGCATTTGGAGTATTGGAGTCAGTGGTCTATAAGGAAACAGAGTGAGCTCTAGGATGGTAATGGGGGTCTGCCTTCTGAAAGCCAGGGATGCAGCCTCTTCCCCACTTGGCTCAACATGCCAAGGTAGGCCCCTCAGAGCTGGTGCAGAGGGAAGATGTGACCAGGGATGAATCCGTTCCTGTCTCACCAGATTCTTTGTGAACTTCGTGGTGGGACAGGCCCCGGAGTCGGACATCGCCTTCCACTTCAATCCCCGCTTTGATGGCTGGGACAAGGTGGTCTTCAACACACTGCAGGGTGGCCACTGGGGCAAAGAGGAGAAGAAAAGGAGCATGCCCTTTTCTAAGGGTTCCAACTTTGAGCTGGTGTTCATGGTCCACGCAGAGCACTACAAGGTGCCCCCTTTTCCCTCCTCCCTCCTCTTCCTTCTCCCCTCCACTCCCCTCCTCTTCCTTCCTAGCTTCTTTTTCCCTTCTTCCTTCCCCTCTCCTCTGCTCCTCATTCCCTTCCTCCCTTCTGTTTCCTTCCTTTGTCCCCATTTGCTTGTGTTGTTCGGTTCAAGCCTCCCAATAGTCACACAGGACTTTGATCTCTGTCCTCCCTCAGTCTCCCGACCCTCCACCCCCACTTCATCTCCTGCTCCTCATAAATACAGCCTCAGTGGGCCAGATTTCTAATCTCATCATCAAAGGTTAGCATTCTCATTTGATGTTAGACTAAGGTTCAAGTGTGGGCTTTATCACTCTTGATCTGGAATCTTCAGCAGGTCTGGAGTCTCATTTTATTAAACGATGGGAACTAGGCCCTGCCTCACAGGGTTGTTGAGAGGCTTCATTGACAGAAAATACTCTGCACGTAGTAAGCACTGAGTGCTACTCAGAGTTGGCTCCCAGCCCCATACCCTTGCTTAGTCCTGTGAATAGAAATCATAAAAATGCATTTCAATTACGCTCAGATATGATAACAAGGCCCAGGCTCCACAGTGGATTTCTATAATACCTTTGTTGTGTTTCTCTGAGCTTTATTCTTTCATTAATGCCAGAGATGAGTGAGCTCTCATTTTACAGATGAGGAACAAAGACTTAAAGTGACCTCACTGAGGCTCCACAGCCAGGACAGGTCAGAGTTAGAGCTCAAACTTTTTTTTTTTTTTTTTATGTTTTATTGTGAACTATGTGATAGTTTACATGGGAGAACATTAGCTTTACATTCATCCTATCGTATATATATCATATATCATTTCATTGCCATGGTTACAGTCTCCTCCATGCATCATCAACCAACCAACCAAAGGGTTGCCTGCCTCCACCCCCATCCTCAGCACACACAGTCCCTCTCTCTCTCTGTGTCGAAAGTCCCCAGCTGCTCCATCTCTCCTTGTCATCATCTCTGCCTCCATCTCAGGCATCACTGCTTCTCTGGGTAGGGTCCTGTTCTCTGCTCTTCTCCCTTGATGGTCCTAGGGACCTCCGCTCCTAGGCTGCAAAGTTAATCACTCCCCTCCTTGCTACAAAATGTCTACCTTTACATTTCAAACCCTCACAATCAGTCCTGATAACAATTATTCACTATTGTATCACAAGAGACTTATCCACATTTCCTTTCATCAGCCCCGTCTAGACAGATTAGAGACTATTCAGTGGAGATTCTACATTCCTCCTTGCCATCTGACTCTAGATTTCTTCTTGAAAGCTTGTAAGCTAGTCACTTCTTGCCTTTGAAGCCTGCCCATTTTGGGTAGCCAATGTCCAAGTTGCCCATCCCTCCCTGTATACTCTGTGCATGAAGATGTGGGAATGATCCTCGCTGTAAAGATTTGTTCCCTCTTTTGAGCTACTGCATCCATAGGTGTAGGTCAAGTTCATCAAAGTGTATCAGATTACTCTTTATTCACCTCTTCTTTCTTCTTCTAGTTGAGCTCTGATCATCGAGTCATTGAAGCCAGGTCAAGTGGGGTGTTCTTGTGCATATGCCCGCTCTTCTT
This sequence comes from Chrysochloris asiatica, assembly GCF_000296735.1. Lineage (NCBI taxonomy): Eukaryota > Metazoa > Chordata > Mammalia > Afrosoricida > Chrysochloridae > Chrysochloris > Chrysochloris asiatica. The sequence continues at coordinate 6,166,791 of NW_006408686.1, forward strand.
ATCAGCTTTGTCCCTTAGTCTTTTGACCACAAATTGTACTTTGACATCCCTGCACTGTGTTTCTTATTTGTCTCTTCCCAAGGTTGTGGGAGCTGACTCTTGATCTCTCACCTCTGGCTTTTAGGTGGTGGTAAACGGAAATCCCTTCTATGAGTTTGAGCATCGGATCCCCGTACAGATGGTCACCCACCTGCAAATAGATGGGGATCTGGAGCTACAATCCATCAACTTCATTGGAGGTCAACCTGCCCCAAATCAGGTGTGTGGCATCTCCCTGCTTACTTGCTTCCTACCTTCTTTAATTTATTACCATATTAATTTATATCCTGAACTCATGTTCTATGTGAATTCCTTTGTTGGGTGATGCTCGGAACCAATAGTGACCAAGACAGTTCACTGGGAAGACAGATATGTCACCAGACAGTGATGGCTGTGAGGAGTCAAGGCAGGGATGAGGTTTGGACAGTCCAAATAAGGGGCTTAGTTGAGTCAGAGGTCAGCAAGGCATCCTGTAGGAGAAAAAGTGTGTCAATTGAGTCAGGAAGTGAAGAATAAATAAAGAGTAAAGAATGCATGAAGAGCAAACTTATGAAAATTTGCTTAATATGATTAGTCATCTGGGAGAGGCAATTAAAACCACAATGAGACAATCTTACAGACCTAACAGAAGAGCAATGAAAAAGGTGTACGGTTCTGAGTGTTGGTGAGGAGGAGCAACAGTCAGAATTCTCACAGAGAGTACTGTTGGGAGTATCACCTGGTACAACCGCTTTTGAAAATGGCTTGGCAGTATCTGTGAAAGCTAACGTTTGTTTAGCTTTGATGAAGACACTCCATTTCTGGGTGTATAAGTACACATCACCACCAAACCACACTAGAATATCCACAGCAGCAATATTTGTAAAGCTCCAAATTTCAAACTCCTAGAATGTTCTCCATTAGGAGAATGGTTGTTGGTAGTTATATGCTGTGTTCCGACCCACAGCGACCCTGTACAGGGTTTCCCAGGCTGTAAATCTTTATGGGAGCAGAAAGCCTCATCTTTCTCCCACGGAACAGCTGGTAGTTTCAAACTGCTGACCCTGAGTTTAGCAACCTGATTCATAAAGGCTACACTAATAGGATACTGGGTAACGACAATGTGTGAGTCCCCCAAAGGAAAGATCTGTTGTCAACTACACATAGCAGTAGTGTGACTGGATGGTAATACCGTTTGGAATTGGAAAGCAACGTTGTAGGTCATAGAAATAAGAACGGCACAATCGTTTATTCAGAGATCTAGAGGATGTGGCAAAAATACTAACAAATAAATGTCCTGGGGGGTCTCATTTCAAGGCGTGTAACCTGTTGGGAGGTAAGAATGCGTAAGCTTACATGGTAAATACACAACGACTAGGTATTGGCACTACCATAAGGACTTTACATTTACCAGCTCCAAGGTCAGCGCTTCAAATTCACCAGTTGCTCCTTGGGAACCCTCTACTGGGTCACTATGAATCAGAACTGACTAGAAGGCACTTAACAACAACAACATAATCTTCCTAGAGACCCAAAGGGAAAGGACTATTATTGTCTTCAGCTCCACTTTATAGATGGGAAAACAGAGAGCTTAAGTGACATGCCCAAGATCATGGAGCTTGTAAGTGGCAGAGCCAGGGATCGAACCCAGTCAGGGTCTGTGACTATCACACTCCTCTCCCTCTCTAAAGAAGAAGCATTGGCAACATCTTCATTCACACATGGCAGTGGGCCTACACAGCTGTTCATTTTATTATCATTAACTTCTTCAAAAGCTTCATCGATGCTTTTGAAGAAGTTAAGACAATAATTTAAAAGTTCTCAAAATAGCTGAGTTAAAGTAGAAGTCAAGGCCAAAAGGAATTAATTAGAATGAGGTGGGAAAAAAAAAAGAATTTACAAAGATGTGGGAGAGAGAGACAGAGACAGAGGCAGAGATAGATACAGAGTCAGAGAGAAAGACAGACAGAGCTCCTCAGAGAGACAAGGGAGGGACTGAGAGATCCCATTTGACTGGTTCCATGGACTCCCAACTGTGTCAAGACTGTTGAGTGAGGGACAAACTGTGGTTTAAGATGAGGTGAGTAGAGATTGTATTAGCTACGGTCTGGGGAAATATGCTGAGGAATTTGTACTTTATGATATGGTTTCTGGGTTGTGGAAGTAGAGAGGGAATGAAGGTCCTGGATACAAATGAGTATATAGGGAAGGATACTGGGAATAGGGTGAGAGGAGAGGAAAATGTACAGACGATAGACTGAGAGGAGAGGGAAGGGTACGGGGAATGGAATGAGAGCAGAGGGAAGGGTACAGAGGA
>NW_006408686.1:6169225-6180831 GCF_000296735.1 Chrysochloris asiatica
AAGGGTACAGAGGACAGAATGAGAGGAGAGGGAAGGGTACGGGGAATGGAATGAGAGCAGAGGGAAGGGTACAGAGGATGGAATGAGAGGAGAGGAAAGGTACAGAGGATGGAATGAGAGGAGAGGAAAGGTACAGAGGATGGAATGAGAGGAGAGGGAAGGGTACGGGAAATAGAATTTGTTCTAAAGGAGTGGTGTGAGGTTCATTGCGTTTGTGATCCCCACACTTGACCAGTTCCTCTCCACTAATAGGCCATGTGGATGCCGGTACCATTTCTTTGTATCTGGAATTCTCTAGGACAGTGAGGGTGAGCTTCCCGGAAGCAGGCATCCTCAACACCCTCTAGTCTTTAGTTTGAGGTCCCCTCATCACTGCTTTTTTTTTGCAGTTCCCGCAGGGACCCATGGTTACCCCAGCATACCCAGTAAGTACCTGCTGGTGGGTCATGATTCGTTTCCCTTTGAGGTGGGTGGTCAGTAGCTAAGGAGGTCCTGGGGTAGTTGAAGGGGCCCAAAGACCCCCTCATAATTCCTGCCTTCTGTCTTCACATATAGGGTCCTGGGCAGTGCCATACACCACCAAACAGCCTGCCTGTAAGTGAGGGACTATGTGAGCAAATGGTAGGGATGGTGAGAATTGGGTGGGGGGTACCTAACCTGGTCAATTGCACTAACCGAACACCTAGAGAAAGCCCTGCACATAGTAGATGTGCTGTAAATACTTGCTAACTATTGTGGAATAACATCTTTTCTTCCTCACTTCACAGACGATGGAGGGACCCCCAGTCTTCAACCCGGTATGGCATTCTGCAGGGATTATGGGCCTATAGTGGTCCACTTAAGGGCATACAGGGATCTAACCTATGGGGAACTGGAGAGGGTAGGAAATTTGGGGCAAGAGTAGGAGAGGATGGAATTGAGGGACGGAAAGGCCAGAGGTTGGGGATGAGTCCCAGGAGATATGAGGCACCTGTTTGAAAATTTCTTTCTGCATCTGGCTTCTCATAACCTGAGAGAGGATGATTTCCTGTGTTCTCTTCCCACAGCCTGTGCCATTTGTGGGAAGACTGCAAGGGGGACTTACAGCTCGAAAAACCGTCATCATCAGGGGCTCTGTACCCTTCTCAGCCAAGAGGTACAGGTCCCGAGCGGAAGTTGGTAGAAGCCCCCAGCCCCATCCTCCCTCAGACCCAAGAGTCCAGACTCCAGTCTCCTCATCCCTTGGGGATCCAGGAATCCTGCCTGACTCCACCTCTCTCTCTGTCCCTAGCTTTGCCATCAACTTCAAGGTGGGCTTCTCAGGAGACGTCGCCTTACACATTAACCCCCGCCTGAACCAGGGTGTGGTGGTTCGGAATAGCCAGTTAAATGGCTCGTGGGGATCTGAGGAGAGGACATTATCCAGCAACCCATTTGGTCCTGGACAGTTCTTTGATGTGAGTCTGGGGTCTTTTCCCTTCTTTAGCAACAAAGCCTCTGTCCTGGCCTTGACCTCATACTCATTTTTCTCCCCTGCAGTTATCCATTCGCTGTGGCATGGATCGCTTCAAGATCTATGCCAATGGCCAGCATCTCTTTGACTACTCCCATCGCTTCAAGGCCTTCCAGAAGGTGGACATGTTGGAGATCACGGGTGATGTCACCTTGTCCTATGTCCAGATCTGATCTATCCCTGAGGCTGTAGCCCTTGGAGACACAGAACGATCTCCAAGGACCCTCTTCTAAGACCCTAATAAAATGTCTAAGGGTGTCCCATGAGCGTATGTGACTCCACCATCTTTCTCATTGTTCCTTCCTTCTTGGTTCGGTCATGAATCATTCATTCATCCATCAAGTCACCTGTCCATCCGTCTTCCATTCAGAATCCATCTTCTGGCTTTACTATATCAACTCATTCATTCTTTATACTCAACTCCAGGAAGAAGGAACTATGATTCTTTATCCCTCAGCAACAGGTATAGAAAAATTAAGCACATTGCTTAAAATCATACAGCTCATAAATGACAAAAGTAGCATTCAAACCCAAGCAGTCTGGCTCCCAAGGCAGCAAGCGTCACCATTGTATGACCTGTAATTTAATCCACCCATACATCCACCTATTCATCTCAACTTCCAACGATCTCTCCATGCATCCATCCAACCAAATGACCTGTCATTTCATCCACCCATACATCCACCTATTCATCTCAACTTCCAACGATCTCTCCATGCATCCATCCAACCAAATGACCTGTCATTTCATCCACCCATCCATCCACCTATCCATCTCAACTTCCAACAATCTCTCCATGCATCCATCCAACCAAAAGGCCAGCCAGCCAGCCAACCCTCCATCCAAACATTCAACCATTTATTCACTCATCTATCTATCTATCTTTCCAAATGTTTCTTTATCATTTAATTCACTTATTTCTCCACCCTTCCATCTCAATATCCATCAATCTCTTCAAACATCCATCCAACCATATCTTCATCCATTCATCCAAACGGCCAACCACGTACCCACTTATCTATTTCTCCATCCTCTGACTGTTTTCCCAACCCTTCATCCACTCCTCTATCCATCTGACCTTATCGCTCTCTATGCATGCCTCTATCTAAACATGATGAAGTTTTCTGCTCCCACAAAGATTTGACACCTAGGAAACCCTTTACAGGGTTACTGTGAGCCAGAACCAGCTAGACAGCACTTAGCATTGTACCATTCTTGTATCCATCCATTCATCTCTTTACCCTCTATTTGCCCATGTGATTCTCTGCCTTAGCTCTCTGGTGCTGCTATAGCAAAATACCACAAGTGGATGACTTTAACAAACAGAAATAAACTTCCATACAGTTTAGGAGGCTAGAACCCCAAATTCTGAGTGCCCGCTCTAGGGGAAGGCTTTGTCTCTCTGTCAGCTCTGGAAGAAGACCCTTGTCACTTCACCTTCTGCCTCTTGGTTCCTTGGAACTCTCCGTGTGTTTTGGCATCTATGGTACCTCATCTCTGCTCACTCCCTTGCTTGTTTAATCTCTTACTTCCATCTACCCGTTCACTACATTATTCATTCACTCATTCAGTTAATCACTTGTCCCCTTTTCCATCTTCAGTATCTATTTATTCATCTGTTCATTCATTCACCTTTCGGCTTATTGTCTCACTTATTCATCTAGAGTAGTGCTTCTCAATCTTGGCTGTGCATTGCAATCACTTGGCAGCTTTTAAAATATATAGATAAATCGTCCCCACCTCAGACCAGTTATCAGGTCCAACCATATAAAACTGCCATTTTTGTAGATGAAAAATGGTTACAAACATCCATCATTTTATTCATTTTAGCCTACTAAACCAGTAGTGGGACCTCGACACAAGCATTTTCATGAACTTACCCAGATGATTCTAAAGATTTCGGAAACCCTGACTGTGTATACGTTCTTCGAACCCTCAGGCACTGTGTGGGTGCTGAGGAGGTGGGCAAGGGTGGAAGACAGAACTGAACAGTTTCTTATCTGAGACAATCTTGCTTTCCCCTCTCCCTCCCCCACCCCCTCTACCTGAACTGAGCAATCACTGCCCAGGGCTACATCCCAGGATAGCAGTAAGGAGACCACATCAGTTGTAGAGTCTGGAATGGTTTTAAAAGACCAGACTGAGGCTGGAGTTCTGAGGCTGGAGGCAGAAACCTAAAGTAAATGGATTATGCATTTGTTTTCTCTTGTTACTGTAACAAAAGACCACAAATGTAGTAGCTTAAAATAACACCCATTTATTATCTAAAAAGTATAGCATGGCTCAATTGTGTCCTCAACTTAAACTCTCACAAGGCCAAAGTCCTGGTTGTTGTTGTTATTGTTGTGAAGTGCTGTTAAGTGAGTTCCGACCCATAGCGAGCCTGTAGAGGGTTTCCAAGGAGCAGCTGGTGAGCTTGAACCACCAACCTTGCAGTTCAAACGGCTTTGCAGTCTGGCACATTAACCCACAGTGCCACACCAGGACTCCGGTGGTGCTGTAGGGTAATTCCCTGGACTGTAAGGTTGGTGGTTCAAATTTACCAGCTCCTCAGAAACCCCAAACAGGGTTGCTATGAATCGGAACCGACTCCATGGCATTTAATAACAACAGCTGGGGATGAAGCTGCTTCTTAGCTCATTCAGGTCATTGTGGTGGTTGTTTCCAAGGAGCAGTTGGTGGGTTTGAACCACCAACCATGTGGTTAGCAGTCCATTGTTTATCATACAGCGCCACACCAGGACTCCAGTTCAGAATTCAAATACTTGTGAGTGTAGCACAGAGTTTCCTGCTTGATTGCTTGCTGTCAGCTTTGGAACCCAGCTTGAATCCTCTTACCTTCTTGTCGCCCTCTGTCTTGGTTTACTAGTACTGCAGTAACAGAAAGAACAAAGTGGGTGTCCTTACAGAGCAGAAATTCATTTTCTCGATGTTCAGGAGGTTTGAGCCTGAATTCAGGGTGTGGTTCTTATGGGAGGTCCTTTGTCTATTTCAGCTGGCAAACCTTGGCATTGATGGGTTTGTTGGTTCATCTGCTTTCCATCATCAAATGTCTGTCTTCTCCCTGTGTGTGCGTGCGTTTACTCTGCTCTTTTTATAACTCTGAAACTATTAGGTTTAGGACATATCTACCCTGATAGGACCACCACATTAATATAACAAAGAAACCCTATTTCCAAACATATAGTGGGTTAGGATTCCAACATATATTTTGGAGGGGAAGACAGTTCAATGCATAACTGGCTCCATCTTCAAACCAATAACAATATGTAGAATCCCTTTCATGCTGAAGTTCTCTGACTTTTGTCGCATCTCTTTGGATTCCAGCCGAAGAAAGTGCTCTGTTTTTCAGGGTTCATGTGATTCGATTGGGATCACCCAGATAATCAGGAACCCTGGCAGCAGAGTGGATTATGAACTCAGCTGCTTACCACAAGGTCAGCAGTTCGAGTCTACCAGTAGATCTGAGGGAGTAAGATGAGGCTTTCTGCTCCTTGGACACCCTGGACAGGAACCTAGTCGATGGCACACAACCATCACCGCTACTCAGATAATCCAGAATAATTTTCCTATTTTAAGATCCAAGTCCTTAATTATATCTGCAAAGTCCCTTTTGTGATGCAATGTAATATGTACACGTGTTCCAGAAATCAGTGCCTGGACTTCTTTAGGGGACCATTCTGCCCAGTGCAGGTAAGAGGACAAGTTCTCTGAAGTCTGACTGACCGTGTTAAGGAGCTTGGATTCTGTCCTGAGACCACGCACAGCTGGGAAAGGGGTGGATCTAAGGTACACATTCCTTAGAATAATCAACTATTTGAGACAGAAAGCAGATTAGTGGTGGCTGCTTCAGGGCTGAGGAAGGGGGTGCAGTGGGACCTCAATGGGGAGTGATTGCTGATGGGAATAGGGTGATGAAAATGTTCTGGAATCAGATAATGGTGAGGATTGAACACCCTTATGAACACACTAAAAACTACTGAATTGTACACTTTGAAAGAATAAATTGTATGGCGTGTGAATTATAGCTCAGTAAAAAGTGATAAAGAAGCTCGTTGGCTGTTGTTGGTAGGTGCTGTTGAGTCAGCCCCAGCTCACAGTGACCCTTTGTAAAACAGAATGAAATACTGCTGGCCGCCATCTTCCTCACAATTGCAATGTTTGAGCCCATTGGTGCAGCCACTGTGTTAATCCATCTCGTTGAGGGTCTTTCTCTTTTTCTCTGACTCTTTACAATAAATAGTATGGTAGGGGGGAGACAAGTGAGTGAACAGATGAAGCAAAATTGGGATGTGGGTTGATTGTTGGCTTGCGTGAAAGATATGGGACTTCCATTATACATGTGTAAAATCCCACATAATACAGTTTTTTTTAAGAGTTAGTAAGAAAGACTTGGCGACTGACTTCTGAAAATTAATTAAGGAAAACCCTATTGATCTAGGATCTTAAACGTTCATGAGCGGCCATCTAAGGTCTCTTCCACATGTGAAGGGAAAGAAGAGTGAAGAAAACTGAAGGCACTTGGGACCAATTAGTCCAACGGATTAATGGAACAAGTGAACATCAGTTACCATGGCTCTGACACCGGAAGAACTAAATGGTGCCTGGTTACCACTACCAACTGTTATAGAAAGGATCACATTAGAAGGTTCTGGATAGAGTGGAAGAAAATGTGGAAAAACAACAACAACAAAAGACCAGGCTTATTGGTCAGAAAGAGACTGGATAAACCCAAGACTATGGATCTTGGACACACTTCGGATCTGGAACTGAACTCACCCTCCCATCTCACTTTTCAGCCAAGCAGTAGATAGGGGTATATAGTAGTAGTATAAAGGGGGCCCAACAACACTAGTGAGGTCTGCTCACCATGGAATGGTCAACCATTCAAGATCAAAAGGGCAACATTTACCCAAGGACAGAATACAGAAGAGCTGACAAAGAAGGTGGAATGGAAACAAGAATCCCAGGGAAAAAGCTGGATAACTGATAGTCCCTGGAGGGGATTGCAATCATTAAAATGAAAGTAATTATATGATTTGTGGAAAGTAAAACGGATGATCTGCCCTGAAAACCTTCACCCAATACACAATAAAACTAAACAAACAAACCCACAAAAGCCCTATGGCTTACAGCAGAATACTGTTTGATATGGCGCTAGAAGATGAATCCCGTAAGTTGGAAAGCACTCAACGTGGACTTAACTATACCAGTGGTCATCAAGATGGCACGGGATTGGGCAACGTTTTGTTCTGTTGTGCATGACTCAGAGCAGACTCTACAGCAACTAGAAACAACAGAGATGTAAACAGAGAAAACAAGAGTTCCCAACAATAACAACAAAAAGCAAGACAGAAGTCTACTCAAAGCTTTACAAGACAATTTGCAGACCTCCCCCACGAGATGTCATTGGTCTATTTATAAAAATTGTGGCCGACCAATCAAGAAAAACAGGGAGGGAACTCAGCAAGGACAGAACACTAGATCAATCTGATGTATTGGTTAAGCAAGGATGGGGCTAACTTGTTAAACTTGTTGCTTTTAGGACCTGTTGAGTCACTTCTAAAGAACATTCTGGCTATATTTCGAGGACAGATTTGTTAATTCTTCTGGAAGCCCATGGTACTTTCAATATTCTTCTCCAACACCATAATTCAAATACATGGATTTTTCTATGACCTTCCTTAATCATTAACCAACTTTACATACATTGAGGCAATTGAAAAGATCATGGCTTCGGTCAGGCACACCTTAGCCTCAAAGTGACGTCTTTGCAGCTGATTTGCCCAATGCAGTATGTCATTTGATATTCTGACTGCTGCTTCCATGAGCACTGATTGTGGATTCTTGGATAATTTCAATCTGTTCTTCATTTATCATGATGCTGTTTATTGGTCCAGTGATGAGGATTTTCATTTTCTTTACATTGAGGTGCAATCCATACTGAAGGCTGTAGTCTTTGATCAGTAAGCATTTCAAGCCCTCTTGGCTTTCAAGCGAGCAAGGTTGTGTCATCTTCTTCCACATTCCTCTTCATATGATCCAGTTTCTCAGATTATTTCTCAGCATACAAATTGAATAAATATGGTGAAAGAATACAACCCTGGCACACAGCTTTTCTGATTTTAAACCAACCAGTGTTCCCTTTTTCTATTAGAACAACTACCTCCTGGTGTATGTACAGGTTCCTCATGAGCACAATTAAGTATTCTGGATGGGGTTCAGGATTCCACCTATGGTCTTATGTAATGCAGAGGCTCTGCAGGAAGCTTCCTTCACTGGGCACGTTGTAGCCCCATTTTAGGTATTCCAATCAGTTATATGCAGAAGACGGACTTAGAAGCTTTCTATGGTGATATTTCTGGCTATTCTTTTCTCTCCCCCTCAATTATCTATTTTATGATGGTATGCAAGTATAACCAAGATTCAAAAGACAGCCAAGCATCTTAACATTATTTCCCCCCTTTTCCCCATTCAAACCATGTCTCAATCCCTGTATCCCAGAGCCCTGTTGTTCCAAGGTTGTGCATACATCATTATTTACCTCTGTCCCACTCAGCCCATGCAAACCTGCCTAATTATTCTCCCATCTGCTTTGTTCTTCCATTCCCCTCCCGCTTCTTGGGTATTGGCCCTCTCCCCAGCACCCAAACTATCCTGTGTCTATTCCCTACCCTGTGCTCCACCTTCCCCTCCCTCTCCTCACCTTATCTCCCACATCCTGGTAACCAGCAAAGAATTCCCGCCCCCCATCTTTAGTATGGATTCTTTTTCTTACTCTTTTACAATAGTGGTCCTGTGCAGTATTTCTCCTTTTGTGATTGGCCAATTTCACTCAACATAATGTCCTCAAGGTTCATCTATGTTATGTGATAGCTTACAGCTTCCTTGTTCTTCAAGGTAACATAATATTCCATTGTGAGTATTATAGTATCATCTATTATTTACCACAGTTTGTTTATCCATTCTTCAGTTGATGGGCACTTTGGTTGTCTCCATCTTTTTGCTATTGTAAATAGTGCTGCTATGAACATTAGTGTGCATATATCTACTTGTTATGGCTTATATTTCTTGTGGGTAAATACCAAGTAGAGGAATTGCTGGATCATAAGGTATTTCTATTTCCAACCTTCTGAGGAAGCGCCATATTGCTTTCCAGAGAGGTTGGACCATTTTGCAATCCCACCAGCAATGCAGGAGCATCCCAGTCTCTCCACATCCCCGCCAGCATTTATTGTCCTCTACTTTTTTGATCTTTGCTGTTACTGCTGGTGTGAGATGATATCTAACTGTTGTTTGGATTTGCATCTCTCTAATGGCAAGTGATCGTGAACATTTCTTCATATGTTTGTTGGCTGCCCAGATCTCCTTGGTGAAGTGTCTGTTCATGTTCTGTGACCATTTTTAAGTAGGTTATTTGTCTTTTTCTTGTAGAGGTGTATATAGTTTCCTATATATTTTAGAAATGAGTCCCTTGTCTGATGTGTTCTTGCAAAACATTTTTTCCCATTCTGTGGGTTCCCTTTTTACTCTTTTGGTGAAATCTCTTGATGCACATAAGTTTTTTGGGAGCAACTAAACCGAAGGTTTCAGACTTGGGGACAGTTTAACGGGATTGCAACTAAACAATTGTGGTCCAGAAAATCGGGCTGCTCCCAGGTCAGGCTGCCCCCTGAGGAACTTGCAAAGCCTGCCTCAGGGAACAAGGAATTTGCAGTCTTTCCTTGTACACAGCCATGGCCTTCAGTTTAGTCTGCAAAAACATCTCTCTACCCTATCTCTGTTTCCCTAGCAACTACATTCTTCTGAGAAAGTGCTGCTTACTGCTTGTATCTATACACCAAAAGTTTTTTGCAGTCTTTCCCCTGCCCCCAGCTTTCTCTTTTGATTTGTGTATATAATAAATGAGCTGACCGGAAGACAGTGTCAGAGTATCTCCATCAGAGTGCTGTGTCCCACCTTGTCCCAACTTTGCTATACTTCAATTGTGTCTTGTGTCTTTCTTTTTTTTCTCATCTCCTGTTACCCCTACTCAGGTTTAATCTCTCAATGCGGGTCGCGGAGTATAGCTACTTGTTGGATGCGGTATAAGTTTTTAATTTTTTGTATGTCCCAATCATCTATTTTGTCTACTTTTGTTTGTGTAGTTTTCAAAATGTTTGGCAGTTTGTGTATGCCCTGAATTAGAGCCCTCACATTTGTCCCTATTTTTTCATTGATGGCCTTCATAATTCTGGGATTCACATTTAGGTCTTTAAGCCATGCTGAGTTGGTGTTTGTATAAGGCATGAGGTAGAGGTCTTGTTTCAAGCTTTTGCATATCGCTTTCCAGTTCTGCCAGCACCATCTGTTGAAGAGACAATCACTTCCCCATGCAATGTATTTAGGTACTTTGTCAAAAATCAGTTGACTGTATATGGATGGGTTAATTTCTGGATTCTCAATTCTGTTCCATTGATCTATGTATCTTTCATCATACCAGTACCAAGCTGTTTTGATCACTGTAGCCATGTAATAAAATTTTGAAATCAGGAAGTGAGAGGTTTCCAACCTTATTCTTCATAAGCAGTGCTTTGCTTATTCTGGGTCTCTTTACTTTCCATATAAAGTTTGTAATTGGTTTTTCCATCTCTTTGAAGAATGTCGTTGGAATCTGGATTGGGATTGCATTTGTTTTGTTTTTTGATGTACACAAAAACACTCAGGAATATATAATCACTTAAATGTTATGAATCGGGCTGCGAACCGCAAGGTCAGCAGTTAGAAACTACCAGCTGTTCTGCAGGAGAAAGACAAGGTATTCTGCTTCCATAAAGATTTAAAGCCTCGGAAACCCTGTACAGGGTTGCTATGAGTCGGAACCAACTCCACGGCACATAACAACAACAACAACAACAAACAAACAAAGGGCACATTCTGCAAGCCTACTCTCTGGCTGTCAGCACACAGCCTTTCTCTTTCCATGAGTCTAGAGTCCTCAGCTGCTCTATTTCTCCATGTCCTCATCTCTTCTTCCATCTCTGGTTTCGCTGCTTCTCTGGATAGGGTCCTACATTCCCCTCGTGATCTTCTCCCCTGATAGTTCTAGGGCCCTCTGTGCCTGGACTGTAAGAGTAACTACTCCCCCTTTGATGTCCTTCCATCTTCTTTTGATGCGTCTTTCAGTATTGCGACCTGAGTGTTGAATTTTTTCTTCAGTTCCTTCAACTTGAGGAGTGCTGAGCATGTTGTTACATTTTGATTTTTTAACTCCTGATCTTTACACATTTCATTATAATACTTGACTTTGTCTTCTTGAGCTGCCCTTTGAAATTTTCTATTCAGCTCTTTACATCCTCATTTATTCCATTTGCTTAAGCATCTCTACACATAAAAGTAAGTTTTAGAGTCTCTTTTGACATCCATTTTGGTCTCTTCTTACTTTCCCATCTTTTAAATGACCTTTTGCTTTCTTCATGAATGATGTTCTTGATGTTATCCCACAACTCTTCTAGATTTGGTCATTAGTGTCTGATGCATCGTCTATTCTTAAGATGATCTCTAAACTCAGGTGATACATATTCAAGGTCATAGTTTGGCTCTCCTGGACTTATTTTAATTTTCTTCAGCTTCAGCCTGAACTAGAATATGAGCAATTGATGGTCTGTTCCACAGTTTGCTTCTGTCCTTGTTTTGGTTGATGATATGGAGCTTTTTCATCATCTCTTGCCACAAATTTAGTCTGTTTGACTCCTCTGTATTCCATCTACATAGCTGTCTTTTGTATTTGTTGAAAAAAGAAAACGTATCTGTAATGAATAAGTTGTTGGTCTTGTAAAATTCTATCATGCTATCTCCAGCATCGTTTCTATCATTAATGCCCTTTTGGTTTAGAATGACTGACCATTTTATGGTACACATACCTTACTATTGTTGCTGTCCCTCCTACATTGTTGTTATTGTTAGGTGCCATTGAGTTGGTATCGACTCATAGCGACCTTAGGCACAACAGAACGAACGAAATTCTGCCCGGTACTGGGCCAATCTCACTATTGTTGCCACACTTGAGCCCATTGATACTGCCACTTTGCCAATCCATCTCACAGGGGGTCTTCCTCTTTTTCTCTGACCCTCC
>NW_006408686.1:6181906-6198668 GCF_000296735.1 Chrysochloris asiatica
TCTCTTTGGAATGGGCACAAATATGGATCTCTTCCAGATAGTTCTCTTGCAAATTTCTTGGCATAGGTGAGTGAGTGTCTCCAGTGCCGCCTCACTTTCTTGAAAGATTTCAATTTTTATTCCATCACCTATCTGAAAATCGGGCCATGAGAGTGAGTTCTGCTTCAGACCTGAAGGGTGGTTAAGGGCCAGAGTTGTGGGTTCCTCCAATCTCTTTCTGACCAGTAAGCCTGGTGTTTTCTTTTTTTTATAATTCTTGAATAATTTTGAGTTCTGTTCCACATTTTCTCCTACTCCACCCAGATCTTCTAAAGTGATCCCTTTCAGAGTAGTTGCTACTGGTAGCTGGTCATCACCTAGTTCTTCTGGTATTCCTAGGTATTTTATTTTTTTAGATGCGATTATAAATGGAATTGTTTTCCTAATTTTCCTTTCAGATTTCTCATTGCTAGTACCTAGAATCTCAACAGACTTTTATTTGATGACCTTGTACCCTGCAACTTTGTTAGAAGCTTTCTTACAGACTCTTTGGAATTTTCTATATATTGGATCATATCATCTGTGAATAGACATAATCAATCCTTTTATTTTTACAATCTGGGTGGTCTCCTTTTATTTCTTTTCTTGACTTACTGTTCTGGCTATTGAACAGATGTGGGGAGAATGGGAAACCTTGTCTTGTTCCAATTTCAAGGGGGAAAACTCTCAGTCTTTCTGTTGACTGCTGACTTTTCAGCTATGCCTTGAATCATACTGAGGACTTTCCTTTCTATTTCAATGTTCTTTTAGGGTTTCCATTAAGAAAGGATGTTGGATTTTACTAAATGCTTTTTCTGCATCCATGTTGTTGTTGTTGTTGTTATGTGCTGTGGAGTCGGTTCCAACTCATGGCAACCCTGTACAGGGTTTCCGAGGCTGTAAATCTTTACGGGAGCAGAAAGCTTCATCTTTCTCCCATGGAACAGCTGGTAGTTTCGAACTGCTGACCATGAGATTAGCAGCCCGATTCATAAACATTACGCTACCAGAGCTCCTTTTCTGCATCCATTGGGATGACTATTTGTGTTTTTTGTGGGGTTTTTTCTTTGTTCTATTGATGTGGTTAAGGGCCTCTGGTGTGTAGAGGATTACCCATTGGGCTGCTAACCACCAGATCAGCAGTTCGAATCCACCAGCCACTCCTAAGGAGAAAGATGAGCCTTTCTTCTCTTGTAAAGATGTGCGGCCTGAGAACCAACTCTACAACCCACAACCACCATCATGGATTCTCTTTATTTCTGTCAGGCCACTCGTGATGTCTCCTCTTTCATTTTTTATTTTGGTTCTTTCCATCTTTTCTGTTGGCCAGTCTAGCTAAAAGTTTGTCCATCTTATTGGTCTTTTCAAAGAACCAGCTTCTATTATTTTTGTTGACGCTCTATTATTTTTTTATTGTATTTATTTCTGCTCTGATTTTTATTCTTTTCTTTATTCTGGTAGTTTGAGACTTAGATTGCCCTTCCCTTTCTAGTTTCTCAAGTTGTAGAGTTAAGTTGCTAATATGAGATCTTTCTTCCTTTTTCATGTAGACATTTATTGTTATAAACTTCCCTTTGAGTACTACCTTTGCTGCTTCCCATAAGTTTTGGTATGTTGTGCTTTCATGTTGATTTGGATCAGAGTAATTTGTAATTTCTTCCTGGACCCATTGGTAGTTTAATAGCACACTCTGTAACTTCCATCTGCTTGAGGACTTTCCAGTTTTGTTTTTTGCTGTTTCCTGTTAGTGATTTCTACCTTCATTCAAAACATTGTGGTCAAAGAAAAGACTTTGTATGATTTCAATCTGTTAAACTTATTGAGGCACCAGGAGGCAGGCTTGCAGAATGTGCCCTTTGATTGTTTAAATGCTTATATATTCCTGAGTGTTTTTGTGTACCACCCCTTCTCCCCCCAAGCAAAACCAAACAAACAAAAAACCCCACAGGGAATAGAAGCAAGTACTGTTGAATAATGACGCACAGAAGGAGATTGCAATCATTGCAATGAAACGATGAGTGTAAAACTGATGTTCTCCCATATAAACCATCACTCAGTTCACAATAAAAACGGAAAAAATAAACAAAGCTATTGAGCTCTCTCGTCTTGGCCTTTGTGCCATTTGGTTAGAAACCTCCAAGCCATGAGAGCCAAGTGGAGGAAGAAGCCAATGCGTAGGCAGAAGCACAAAAGAAGAAAGATGAGGCCAAGATCCAAGTAAATGCTAGCGTGTGTACCAGAGAAGCCACAGCAGGACTATGGATGCCGGAGGCCGCGACACTGGTACACGTTGTTGACTCCATGCTACCGTCTAGAACTTCTGGTTTACTGGATCTAGAGCTTCCATCGCCATTCGACGACACTATGAACACCTGAGACCCACCTTGCTGTACCAATTCAGTTTGTTTAGAAACTTTGTCCTGGACCTGTGACATTATGGACTAGTTCTGTTTTCTGTTCTCAGCTGTGGCTGAATATACCATGTGTACAATAAATCATCTCTTCTGTCTTAGCTGAAGAAAAAACAAAGTTGTCGAGACTTGCTTTGTTACCCAATGTGTGGTTTACCCCGGAGAATGAGCCATGTGCAATGGAATAGAGTGCGTATTGTGCTGTTGATGAAGTGTCTTCTAGATGCCTATTAAATCAACTTGGTTGATCGTGCTATTCAGGTCCTCTGTTTCTAGTTCTGTCTGATATTGAAAGTTCTGTCTGATATTGAAAGTGGTGTATTGAAGTCTTCAGCTATTACTATATTGCTACCTATGTCTCTCTTTAATCTTATCAGTGTTTGCTTTATATATATTTTAGATGCTCTGATGTCGGGTGCCTACATATTTATGATTGTTAAATCTTGTTGACGAATCGATCCTTTTTTCACTGTGTAATGTCCATCTTTATCTCTTTTAATAGATTTTGTTTTAAAGTCTAGTTTGTCTTATGTTAAGATTGTCACATCAGTTCTTTTTTGATTATTATTTGTATGGAATATTCTCTTCCATCTGTTCATTTTCTACCTATTTTTTTTTAATTATGAGTCTAAAATTTGTCTTTTAAAAACAGCATATCAAAAAAGCATTATTGCAAAATCAGAAATCTTTGTTAAACAAAAATATCAAAACGTGAAGCTATTGTTTCTTGATATAGCCTCCTTCTAGGTCTGTACACTTCTGAAAGTGGGGTTTCCATCTCTTTAACCCTTGGACTCCTGGTGTGGCGCTGCAGGATCAGCACTTGGATGGCAAATCACAAGGCCGGCAGTTCAAATCCATCAGATGCTCCTTGGAAACCCTACAAAGGGTCACTGTGAGTCAGAACGGATTTGACAGCACTTAACAACAACAACCTTTCCATGAAGAATTCTTTGCTTTTTGATGCACAAGTCAAAATGGTAGTTTGGCATCCTGGAGTGATTCCAAATGTGTTCCTTTTCAATGTCCTTTGAAGTTTGGGGAACAAAAGGAAGGCAGAAGGGGCAACGTCAGCAGTGTAAGGTGGAAGGAGTAACATTTCCCAATCAAATTCTCACAGGACAGTCCTTGCTACCCTTGAAGAATGAGCAGGTATGGAGCCATGGCGGGAAAAATTCCTCAGCACAGCCAGAAACCATCTATAGTTCTTTCGGTGTCAGAGTTGTGGAGACTGACGTTCACGTGTTCCATTAGTCCAGTAGACTAATTGATTCCAAGTCTCTTCAATTCTTATCAATCTTCTTTTGGAAGCCACTGTTTTGACTGGACTTTGCTCTCTAAATTATATTGGTAAATCCAAGACTTATCCCTGGTTCCAATTAATTCCATAATATTGTATGCATTCGTTTCAAATTTTGTTGAAACACTGAAGAAAAGATCAGCTGTTTGAGCTAGCAGATCTTTATACACATGGAATCAAAAGCTTGCTGAGGCCAAGATGTTTGCTTCAATTGTTGCTGTTGTTAAGTGCCGTGGAGTCGGTTCTGACTCATAGCCATCCTGTATCTGGTTCCCAAGGCTGTCATCTTTTCACAATGGACTTATCCATGAATTCTTCATTCATCAAAGTTAATGGCCTTCCCTTGACTCGTCTTTGAGGTCGTCGTGACTTTCCGTAAAAATGCTTGATTTGCTAAAAGCTGTTGGTTTTATTTGGGGCAGCATTCCCGTAAACTTGTTGCAAGGCTTGGATGATTTAGAAAGCTATCCATTTGAGTTTTATTAAAAATCT
Source organism: Chrysochloris asiatica (assembly GCF_000296735.1). Classification (NCBI taxonomy): domain Eukaryota; kingdom Metazoa; phylum Chordata; class Mammalia; order Afrosoricida; family Chrysochloridae; genus Chrysochloris; species Chrysochloris asiatica. The sequence goes on from NW_006408686.1 coordinate 6,186,128, forward strand.
GATATGATCCCTTATCTCAAAATTGTTTCCTCCTGCTGCCATGACACTCTAACAAGATCAAGACAAACGCATTACTGACAGAACTTGTCTGCAGCTGTTCACTGATTACAGAGACATGCTTAAACATATTTTGCTTAGAATAAACCTCCTGTGCATTAACAGTTTGTTAATGAATTCTTCTCCAGTCCTAATTCCACATTCTTCTTGTGTATTTATTAATTTATATATTGTTGTTAAGTGCCATCGAGTCAATTCTGACCCATAGTAACCCTATCTAGGGTTTCTGAGGAGAGACTGGTGAGCCTGAACCACCTACCTACAAAACGGTGCAAACCAACTTTGTCGTCCAGTGCATTAACCCACAGTGCTGGTTGTTGTTGTTAGGTGCCATTGAGTCAGTAGTGACTCATAGCGACCCTATGCACAACAGAACAAAACACTGCCTGGTCTGGGCCAACCTCACAATTGTTGCCACACTTGAGCCCATTGATGTTGCCACTTTGCCAATCCATCTCACTGGGGGATCTTCCTCTTTTTCTCTGACCCTCCACCTTACCAAACATGATCTCCTTCTCCAGTGACTGGTCCCTCCCGACAATATGTCCGAAGTATAAGAGACGAAGTCTGGCCATCCTGGCCTCCAAGGAACACTCTGGCTGCACTTCTTCCAACACAGATCTGTTGGTTCTTTTGGCAGCCCATGGTACTTTCAATATGTCCTGGTATGGCTCTGTAGGCTAAGCACTAGACTGCTAACTGCAAGGTCAGCAGTTCAAACCCACCAGCCTTGGAAACCCTATACAGGGTCACTAAGACTTGATAGCACTTCCCAACAACAAAATTCATAAATGCAGCTTAAACTATTGAAGGTATATAAGCAAAGTTTCTAAATGAGATGAAACATTAAGAAATAAGACTGTTTCTTAAAAGTGATTGGATTGTTAATATTTCCTATAATCATAAATAGACGCTTGTTTTTGTTAAGTCCCGTTGACCTGGATCAGAATCATAACGACCTTGTATAGGGTTTCTGAGGAGCAGCTGGTGAGTCTGAACTGCTGACCTTGCAGTTCAAATTGACCTTGCAGTCCAGTGCTTATCTTATGGCACTATACCAGGACTCCAAATAGAGGCTATTTAGGTATATAAATATGAAGTCCATTTGAAATCTGTTTGTATATACCCAGTTGCTATGGAGTTGATGCCCACTCATGGTGACCCCATGACTAGGGCACATTTCAAATGGGCTTAAAAACATAAGAAAAAAAGTTAGATTTTTAAAAAAGTGCTCTTTTCATCATTTGAAGGTTAATTTGCAACCAAAGCAGCCTGAGCTGATGTTGTCTGTGAACCAACAGACTGACCTTGATGCAGCCTAGGTGTGGCACTGTAGGATCAGCACTGGACTGTTAACTTCAAGGTCGACAGTTCAAACCCACCAGTCACTCCTCAGAAACTTTATACAGGGTTGTTATGAGTCAGAACTGACTCAATGGCACTTAACAACAACAACAGTCTGGCTGTGTAGAGTCCTGGTGAGGCGTTATAGGGTAAGCACTGGACTGCTAACTGCAAGGTCAGTGGCTTAAACCCACCAGTCACTCCTTGGAAAAGTGTCGCTATGATTTGGCACTGACTCAATGGCACTTAACAACAACAACCTGGGTGTGCAACGCTTTACTTTCCCCCTAAATTTGTCCCAGAAGTTCCCCTAAATTCAGGAATTGCAGCCTGCTCTCCCACCTCCTTATCTTAATGGCGAGTACAACTCTGTTCAGGTAAGACAGTGTTTTCAAGGGCAGTTGGGGGGTTGACTGGGAGGACACACAAAACATAAAAAAAATTATTTAAATAAAATTCCCAGGCTAGGCCACTGAGGATGTCAGATTCTAACATACGACATTCCAAAACAGGTCAGCCTTGAAGAGCTGGGCTCACCGGGAGCTAGAGAGTCCTCCCCTGGGATAAAGATAAAACCTATCAGCTGCAACAGAGCTGTTGTTAGATAAAATTTGTTGTTGTTAAGTGCCCTCGAGTAGATTCCGACCCATAACGACCCTGTATAGGGTTTCCGAGGAGTAGATGGTGAGCTTGAACCGCCAACCTTACAGTTCAAATGGCTTTGAAGTCTGGCGCATTAACCCACAGCGCCACACCAGGACTCCAGATAAAACTTAAGAGTTCATTAAAAGAGCTTTCTATACTTTTCTCCTAGATCAAAACACCCCACTCCTTGGAATGTGCAGACGTGACTGTTAGACTTAGCAAACATATTGTTGTTGTTAAGTGCCGTCAAGTCGATTCCAACCCATTAGTTTCCAAGGAGCAGCTGGTGAGCTTGAATCACCAACATTGCAGTTCAAACGGCTTTGCAGTCTGGTGCATTAACCCATAGCACCACACCAGGACATATTAGAAACTCTTTATTTAGCCAGACACATTGAAAGTGGGCACATTAGGGAATCTGAAACACTGTTTCCCGATATGTCTAAGATAGTAAATGATTTTCTGCCTCTTCTCTTGGTGTGGCTGAATTGGTTTTGCATTGCATCTCAATGTAAAGAAAACAAAAATCCTTACCACTAGACCAATAAGTAATCTCATGATAAATGGAGAAAAATTAAAGTTGTCAAAGACTTCATTTTGCTTGGATCAACCATCAATACTCATGGAAGCAGCAGTCAAGAAATCAAATGACATATTGCATTGGGCAAATCTGCTGCCAAGACCTCTTTAAAGTGTTGAAGAGCAAAGATGTCAGTTTGAGGACTAAGGTGTATCTGATCCAAGCCATGATAGTTTCAATAACCTCATATGCATGTGAATGTTGTACAGTGAATAAGGAAGACTGTAGAAGATATTATACATTTGAGTTATGATGTTGGAGGAGAATATTAAAGGTACCATGGAAGGCTAGAAGCACAAACCAATCTGTGTTGGAAGAAGTACGACCAGAGTTCTCCTTGGAAACCAGGATGGTCAGACTTCGTCTCTCATTCTTCAGACATATTATTAGGAGGGACCAGTCCCTAGAGAAGGACATCATGCTTGGTAAAGTGGAGGGTCAGAGAAAAAGAGAAAGATCCCCAATGAGATGGTGTGGCACAGTGGCAGCAGTGATGGGCTCAAGCTGAACAATGATTGTGAGGCTGGTGAGGGACTAGGCAGTGTTTTGTTCTGTTGTGCATAATGTCACCATGCGTCGGGATTGACTTGACAGCGCCTAACAACAGGCAGCATTGTGGTTACGAATTGGGCTGCTAATCTCACTATCAGCAGTTTGAAACTACCAGCTGTTCCGTGGGAGAAAGATGAGGCTTTCTGCTCCCATAAAGAGTTCCAGCCTTGGAAACCGTGTACAGGGTCGCTATGAGTCAGAACCGACTCCACGGCACATAACAACAACAACAACAACAGGCAGAACCTGACATTCGGGTAACAGGACGGGGCTGGAGGAAACTTGATCAGGGTAGTGATTACAAAGGTCTAAACATCAGTCCCTGGAGAAGAACATCATGCTTGGTAAAGTGGAGGTCAATGAAAAAGAGGGAGACCCCCAACAAGATGGATTGATACAGTGGCAGTGTTTCATTCTGTTGTGCATAGGGTTACTATGAGTCTAACAACAACAATATACCTCAATTTAAAAAACGTATTGGAAATAAATATATTAATTAATTCCTGTGAAAGGAAAAAAGTGCTTGCCGGAAGTATTATTTTAGAACTGATAAAAAGATAATAAACGTAAGTGAATAAGAATTAAGGATGTACTCATTCAAGTTACAAGAAATAAGCGAGGTTTCAGACTGAAAGCAAAAACTTGGCCAAAAATTTGAACCCAATAATGGATTCAAACATAACAATTGTGAGGACGGATGGCACAGAACCTGACAGTACTTTGTTCTGCTGTGTTTGGGATTGCTAGGAGTCAGGACTCCATGGCACTTAACAACAACAACAACAGTACACATTTGTTATAGGAGCCCGGGTGGCCGTGTGGAAACCTAATGAGGCAGTTCTACTCTGGCCTGTAGAATTGCTGTGAGTTGGAATAGACTCAACAGCAGTGTTTTGTTTTGTTTTTTTCTTCAATACATTTATTAAGGAGCCTTGGTTGCCTAGTGATTAAATACTGGGCTGCTAACGGAAAGTTTAGCAGTTTGAACTCATATGCTGCTCTGTGGGAGAAAGGTGAAGCCGTCTGCTTTCATAAATAGTAACAGCTTCAGAAACCCTGTGGGGCTTGGAATCCCTCTGTTCTGTAGGGGTCACTACGGGTCAGAATCGAGGGCAACAGGTTTGGTTTGGGGTTTGGTATACATCTGTCAGATTCGTTGATGTTGTTGTTGTTAAGTGCCGTAGAGTTGATTCCGACCTAGAGCGACCCTGTGTATCTGGAAAACTTGAACCACCGATCTTGCAGTTCAAACGACTTTGCAGTCTGACGCATTAGCCCATTGAACCACACCAGGACTCAGGTCAGATTCTACAGGTGGTACAAAAGGATAAACTCTTGAGTACTAACTAGCCAAAGGGTTGGCAGTTCGAACCCATCCAAAGATGCCTTGAAAGATAGACTGACCAACTGCTTCCCAAAGGTGATAGACTTGAATACCCTATGGAGCAGTGCTACCCTGTATACGTGGGGTCTCCATGAGTTGGAAACAACTTGAAGGTGACTAACAACATTGGACTTCTTCGGTGGTGCAGATAGGTCATTTGGCTGCTAACTGAAAGATTAGAGGTTCGAGTCTAGACTCCATCTAGAGAGGTACCTTGGAAGATAGGCCTGCTGATTTACTTCTGAAAACTCAGTCATTGAAAACGTGAAAATCCTATGGAACACATTTCTACTCTGACACCCAAATTATTCTGTTCAAATCTGTACATTTTATTTAATGTGAGTTACTGGAGAAGAATATTAGAAGTACCATGGACTGCTAGAAAAACAAATAAATCAGTGTTGGAAGAAGTACAGCTAGAATGCTCCTTACAAGGGTAGGATGGGGAGACTTCTCCCATATTTCAGGTATATTATGGAGGGACCAGTCCCTAGTGAAGGACCATGCTTGGTAAAGCAGAGTGTCAGTGAAAAAGAGGAAGACCTCCAATGAAATGGATTGGTACACTGACAGCAGCAATGGGCTTAAGTGTTACAATTGTGAAGAAGGCACAGAACTGGGCAGTGTTTCATTCTGTTGTGCATAGGGTTACTATGAGTCTAACAACAACAACAACAGCATACATCAATTTAAAAAGCATATTGGGAAATAAATATATTAGTTAATTCCTGTGAAAGGAATAAAGTGCTTATGGAAGTATTACTTTAAAAGTGATAAAAAGATAATAAACATAAGTGAATAAGAATCAAGGATGTATTTATTTATTCAAGTTACAAGAAATAAGTGAGGTTTCATATTGAATGCAAAAATTTGGCCGATCACCAAAGGCAAGTTGGGACTGTGCTGGCTGATTGCTTGTGTTGAAATATCAAGCCAGAGTGAAAAAACACAGTATAAAAGATGAGTCATTGGGAGACAGTTGCAAAGTATAGAATAGAAACAAAAAAATCTAAGGAAACTCTTACTTAAAAAAAAAAAAAGTTTTTATTGTGTATTAAGTGATAGTTTACATAGGGGAATATCAGTTTTAAACTCATCCTATGTATTTGTTTCATTGCAATGATTACAATCCCCTGCATGCTTCATCATTCCACAGCATTTGCTCCTATTCCCTCTGTTTTTTGTTTTTGTTTTTAGATGTGCACCCAAACTCTCAGGAATATACAGTATTCAAACAGCCAAAGGGTATACCCTGCAAACCTGCCGCCCAGCTGCCAGCACACATCCCCTCTCTCTCCACGAGTCTAGAAACCTCAGCTGCTCTGTTTCTCCACGTCATCATCTCTGCCTCCATCTCTGGAGTCCCCACTTCTCTGGGTAGGGTCCCACATTCTGCTTCTGCTCTTCTCCCTTGATGTTCCCAGGGTCCTCCACACCGGGACTGTAAGATCGACCACTCGCCCCTTTTTACTACAAAACTTCTACCTTTACATTTGTGACAATAGCAATTAGTCTTGATAGGAATTACTATTGAATCATGAGAGTCTTGTCTCCATCTCCTTTCACCAGACCTGTCTGTTGTTGTTGTTAAGTATCGTGGAGTTGGATCCAACTCATAGTGACCCGGTACAGGGTTTCTGAGACCGTAAATCTTTATGGGAGCAGAAAGCCTCTTCTTTCTCTTGTGGAACAGCTGGTAGTTTCGAACTGCTGACTGTGAGATTAGCAGCCCGATTCATAATGCTACCAGAGGTCCTTAAACCTTACTGTCTAGACAGCTTCTTACTGTCTAGACAGTAAGAAAACCACTCAATGGGATTCTACCTTGTCCTGCACACTCTGAATCTAAACTCCTTCTTGAAAACTTGTAAGCCAGTCACTTTGTACCTTTACAGCCCCCCCCCCCCCCGCCCCATTTTAGGTTGCCCTGTTAACCTTGTGTACAGGGAAACCCTTACTTTTAAGGAATAACCGTGTCAATCATTCATGGAAACAACCATTCCCGAGTCTAAAGTAATAGTGTTATAACCTATATTGTTTTGTCTATTGTCACAATGATAAGACAGATCCTGGTTACTTCTTTGCTGTGTGATTTTGCTGTCCCTCTCTGAGCCTTATTGTCTCCTCTGCAAAATGGGAGTGCTTGCAGCTTCCACCTCATTGCTGGTGTTCAGAGACACAAAATCAGTTGCCTTTGAGTGGCTTTCAACTCAGAGGACCCTATGTGCATTAGAGTAGAACTGTGCTCCATAGGTTTTCAGTGGCCAACTTTTCTAAAAGTAGATTGCCAAGTCTTTCTTCCGAGACACCTTTGGGTTAGCAGCTGAGCATGGTAACAGTTTGTACCATCCAGGGTCTCCTCAGAGGTCTGAGCTCCCCTGAACCACGTGGTGCCTCTGGGTGTCTGGTGAGGGGGTTGGGAAAGAGTCTGAGAGGTTCTGGATCTACTTGTCTGCACATGACTTTCCACTCTTCATCCAGCCTCTGCCCTAGGGCTCTTTCCCATCTGCTGGGTGGGGCTGGGGGAGGGGAGTGAAAATGGAGAGGTGGAAAGTGCTGGGAAGACTGCTGGGCGTTGGTTTCTGCCCTGCCTTCCAGAACCTTCCCTCAATAGCTCAATCCGTCCCCCCCCCCCCCACAGGATTCCTAGATTCCTTTGGGGATTTCTTGGACTGAGTGGTAGGCAGATCATGGGACATCCTCACACCCCCTGCAACCTAGCGGGGGAGTAGGGAATGATGTTGGTGTGAAGGAAGAAGCTGTGCAAGGAGGGAACTGGAGAGAGACTTAAAGAATGGGACTGGACATACGGGGACAGAGAAACAGACTGAGAGCACACAGAGATGGAATAAACTAGAGAGAAACTTATGGAGATGAAGTCCAGAGATATTTGCTTCCCCTTCCTGAGCCTGGTGGTGCTATGGGTTAGGCACTGGGGCTGTGAACCACAAATTTGACAGTTCAAAGCCACCAGCCGCTCCTCAAGAGATAGATGAGGCTACCTGTTACCTGTCTGTTCCCATAAAGGGAAACCTATGTAGAGTTGCTATAAGCACTGGACTTTGAACCACAAGATGGGTGGTTCGAGCCCATCAACCACTCTACGGGTGAAAGATGAGGCATGCTGCTCCCACAAAAATTTAAAGCCCCCAAAACTCTATATACAGGGTCACTGTAAGTAGGAACCAACTCTGATAGTTAACAACTTACAACAACAAATGAGTTGGGATTGACTCGATGGCAGGGGTTTTGTTTTCGTTTCGGTTCTGAGTCTCAGGCGCCCTCACGACACAGCGGTTAAAGCTCAGGGCTGCTAATCGGAAACGGTGATTAGAACCCACTAGTTTTTCTTGTGGGAAAAAGATGTAGCAGTGAACTTTCCTTAATTGTTGTTGTTAAGTGCCATTGAGTCAGGGTTATGAGAGAAGCTGGTGGGTTTGAACTCACCAACCTGGGGGTATCTGACAGTACCACACCAGGGCTCATGGCCTTGGAAACCCTATGCAGGGTGAGAGCACCCAATAATTATGCCTGGGTCCGATTGTGCCTCCCCACCAATCTTACAGATTGGGCTGCGAACCTTAAGGTCAGCAATTCGAAACTACCAGCCGCTCCGCGGGAGAAAGATGAGGCTTTCTACTCCCATAAAGATTTACAGCCTCAGAAACCCTGTTCAGGGTCGCTATGAGTTGGTTCTGACTCCACGGCACATAACCACCATCACCACCACCACCAATCTACAGTGCAGAATTTCACCGGTCCCCCACCATGCCAAAAATATACCGAAACACAAGTGCAATTGCTCCCCACAGGTTAGCAGTAATCGTAATTAAGTTCATGTGTTAAATCGCTTCATTCAAGCTTGCTTACTGGTTCATTTGCCCCTGTTTACGGGGACTTAAATACTCTTGTCTCCTATGATTGGAATCACTCTGACTCCATGGCAACAAGTCTTGATTTTCTGAGCCTCAGTATCCTCATCTGTAAAATGGGGTGTGGCCACTACCCCTACCTCATGGGTTGATGTGAGTAACAGAGATTTCTTGCACACCCTGGGCAGGTTTAGAAATTGGAAGCTGTTGTTATTCTGTTTTATTGCTTCATTTTACCCGCCTTTACTAAGCACTCAATGGCGAACCACCAGTTTTGCAGTTCAAACCTACCAGGTGTCCTGCGGGAGAAAGGTGAGGCTGTCTGCTCCGGAAAGGGCAGCTATGAGTGGGAATGGACTCCATGGCAGTGGGGTTTTTACTGAGCCTGGCTTTAGGGACCTGGGATACAGGGATGAACAAATTAGGCAAAATTCCGGCTCTCTCAGAACTCAAATCCTATTATTAGTGGATATGATTATAGAGGTAGAAGCTAGTAGTTGGGTGACGATAGTTCCGCAGCTCCAGGCAGGAGGCTCTGCAGCCTGGCCTCTTGGGCCTCAACTTTCCTTTGTATACAATGGTCATATTGTTTCTCTGCCAGGCAGTGGGAAGAATGAGCATTCTCTGTTATTACTATCATTGGTACTATTTCTGTTTTAAGTATTATTGGCTCCAAGGAGAGCTTGGAACCCCTGGTGAGTGGAGGTGTGTCAGGGACCCCAGGAGGTGGTGATGAGCCACCCTGGCCCCAGGGCCCCAGGGTTTATGCCAACTGTGGGTGGTGGGCGGGGAAGCGGTGGGAGGGGAAGGGGGTGAGTCACCTGGCCAGCACCACCCCGCTTTTTCTTAAGGGCCTCCCAGCCACACTGTCCACCTCCATTGCCTGTCCCACCATCCCAGCCATGGCAGAGAGCTTTGTGAGTGTTGCAGGAACCCCCGGGGGACTGGGGGCCTTGAGGGACTGGGCTGGGCTATGCTAGGGGAGGGGGCTGGGGCAGACTGAGGTCTTGCTGTTGCAAAAGAGCTAGTAGGTATGGGGCACTGTGAACTGTGGGAGCCCCTCCCCACCTCGGCCCACTTCTCATTTCCCTCTCTGTGGTCACCATCTCTCCATGTTTGAACCTTTTTCTGTTCTCCTTTGCATTTCTGTATACTTTCTCTCTCCATCTCTTCTTTCCCTCTCTCTGAGTCTTTTCCTTTTCTTTCCATTTCTTTCTTGCTGTTTTCTGCTGGTCTCTGTCCTGGTTCTGGCCCATCTTTGGTCTCTCTGGTTCACTCCAGCACCCTACACCCTCTTCTCTTGTAGACCGTTCCCCACAAGACCTCCCTGCCTGAGGGCATCCGAGCAGGCACGGTGCTGAGAATCCGAGGTTTAGTCCCCGCCAAAGCTGGCAGGTGAGACTCCAGACTCCAACCATGAGGGATGGGAGGTCCCTCCAGCCTCAGCTCCCTTAAATTCTTGTAGGATAAAGCACTGGACTGAAAGGTTGTTGGCTCAAACTCACCAGCTGCTCCTTGGAAACAGGGTCGATAATGAGTCAGAACCGACTCAACAGCACTTAACAACAAATGATTTCTGAGTAGCTTCCCAAGCAAGAACTGTGGAAATATGGAGGTGTCTGGTGATTGTTAGGTGCCCTGGGCATCTGAATCCTATGATTTCCTGGGTCTGGGGAACTTAAGCCTTCTGCGGAGCAATTATCCCTGGAAGTATTGGGGTCCCTGGCTATTGTTGCTAGCCTTCTGGAAAGAGGGGACCCTCTAGGGTTTGTGGGTATCCTGACCATCAATACCCAGACCCTTTGGAAATGAGAGGATTCCTGGTCTGGGTGGATGTGTACCTGGGCCCTCTATGAATATTTGGATTCTTTGGGAATGCAGGATCCCTGGTGATCTGGCCACTTCCTTCCATGGGGTTTGATGGCCTTGTTGTTGTTGTGAAGTGCTGTGACCCACAGTGAGCCTGTGTAGGGTTTCCAAGGAGCAGCTGGCCCTGTAAATTTGGGGATGTTCTGGGATGAGAGGGTGCCAGACCATTGGTTCTTGACTTTGGTTTGAGTTGAGTGAGTCCCCAGCTCCTGACGCTCACCCCGCACGCATCCCACCCCTTTGTTTCCAGGTTCCATGTAAACCTGCTATGCAGCGAGGGGCAGGATGCTGACGCTGCGCTGCATTTCAATCCTCGGATGGACAGCTCCGAGGTGGTTTTCAACACCAAGGAGCAAGGCGCCTGGGGCCGCGAGGAGCGCGGCAAAGGTGTTCCCTTCCAATGCGGGAAACCCTTCGAGGTGCTCTTCATCACCACCGACGAGGGCTTCAAGGTGCGACTCTGAGACTGGGGGAAGGAAAAGCGCCAAGACCTAGGAGCCTCCTGAAGAGGGTTGGGGGACGGGGTGGGGGATGGCCTGTGGGGTGGGGTGGGGCTCAAAGGTGTGGCCAAGGTCAGGAACGGACATCGCCAGACCTCCGTCTACCTTGACCAGTACCGGAGGGGCAGGCAGTTTTGCAACTCAAGGACGAGATGAACAAGAAAGGAGCGCCAAAGGGGTGTCCTAGTAGGGGTTGTATCCCCCAGACTAGCCATTCCTTACCTCCACCCCCTTCTCCGTTGTAAGGGCTCTGTGGTTTGGGAAAGGGTGGGTTGGGAGACAGGGTCCAGAAAGACGTCCCAGGGGAGGGGTCGCTTCCAACACTCTCACTCCCAGACCGTTCACCTTGAGGACATCCCTGCTTTGAAGCATTTGCGCTTTGAAAGTGGACAGTGTAATAAAAACAATTGTTGTTAAATACTGAGTCGGTTCCGACTCATAGTAACCTTATATAGGATTTCTGAAGAGCGGCTGGTGAGTTTGAACCGCCAAACTTGCGGTTCCAACCGACCCTGCAGTCTAGTCCCTTATCCTGCAGCGCCACACCAGGACCCCATAAAAGCAGTTGTTGTTAAGTGCCAGTGCCGTCGAGTTGGTTCCAACTCATAGCGACCCCGTATAGGGTTTCTGAGGAACGGCTGGTGAGCTTGAACCGCCGACCGTGCGGATCAAATCGACTTTGCAGTCCAGCTCATTAACCCACAGGACTCCAATTAAAAAATAACAGTCGTGATCACAAACACTTAAAAAGCACTTACTTGCCAAACTGTAAACTCATTAAAACGAGAGGTTAGAATTAACCGTGGCCCAGTGGGGCTTCGTGACGTGTCCAGGGGCACACAGAGAGTGTGTCACAGTGGGATGCGCCGCCTCTAACCGTGGACCCTTTGCCCTTCCAGGCGGTGGTCGGGGACTCCGAATATCACCTCTTCCGGCACCGGTTGCCGCTGGCGCGCGTGCGCCTGCTGGAGGTGGGCGGAGACGTGCAGCTGGAGTCGGTGCGAGTCTTCTGAACCAGCTGGAGAGAAAGCCTGGGTAGGGTGCGGGGTCTTTGGATAACAAATAAAGTCACGGCCCCTAGGGCCCGGATCTGTGCCTGTGTCTCTTTATACACTGCCGCCGAGTGGATTCCGACTCAACGTCCCTTTTACACAGGTGAAGAAAACAGAGATTCAGAGAGCTGCAGTCGGTGTGACTCATTGTAACACAGAGAATCCTTGGCAAGAGGTGGATTCGAACCTGAATCTACTAGGTCATTTTTTTGTACGAGAATGCCTTAGGAGGGCTGTGATCTGATATGGAGTTGAGTCGGGGGCTCATCTTGATGCTGCACTTGGCAAATCAAGCCAGATGTAATCACATGAGTGCTTATCTGGAGTAGTTGGTTGGGAGGGTGGAGATTTAATGGCCCCTATAAAAAAAGGGAGGAGCTCTGGTAGCGTAGTGGTTACGAATCGGGCTGTGGACCTTAAGGTCAGCAGTTCGAAACTACCAGCCGCTTCGCGGGGGAACGATGAGGCTTTCTACTCCCGTCAAGATTTACAGCCTTGGAAACTCTTAACAACTACAACAACACATAAAAAAAGGAGGAAGGGAATGAACCTCCTGAGGGTCCCCACACTTCTGGTGTCTGGGAGACCTGGGGCAGTCCACTCTCTCCCCAGGATCCCGGCGCCTACGCCCCTTCTTTACTCCAGACTCCTGGGAGCTGCCGAGTGGGAGCCAGCCCGCCCCCCCC
>NW_006408686.1:6204986-6214162 GCF_000296735.1 Chrysochloris asiatica
TTGCAGCCACGATGTCAATTTGTCTCGTTTGAGGTCTTCCTCTTTTTTGCTGATCCTCTGCTTTACTGAGCACAATGCCCTTCTCTAGGGACTGGTCCTTCCTGGTAACGTAGCTGAAGTGATGGTGGTGGTTGTGTGCCGAATCGGTTTCGACTCATAGTAACCCTGTATGAAATCTCATCATCCTAGCTTCTAAGAAGCATTCTGGGTGTACTTCTTCCAAGACAGATTTGTTCATTCTTCTGAAAGTCCACATTATATTCAATATTCTTTGCCAATACCATAATTCAAGGACATCAATTCTTCTTCCATCTTCCTTATTCATTGTCCAACTTTCACATGCATACGAGGCAACTGAAAATACCCAGCTTGAGTGAATGTACCTTAGTCTTCAAAGTGATATCTTTGCTTTCAAATACTTTAAAAAATATAGTTTGCAGCAGATTTTCCCAATAAAAATTTTTATTTGGTTTCTTGACTGTTGCTTTCATGAATGTTGATTGTGGATTGAGGTAAAATAAAACCCTTGACAACTTCAGTATTCTCTCCATTTATCATGATGGTAAAAAGATACAACCTATATCTTTTCTGGAAAGCACTGGAAATCAAGATCAGTCTGAACCACAAGATCCTCAGTTCAAACTCACCAGTCGCTCCTCGGAAACACTAGACAGGGTCCCTAAGAGTCAGAACCGACTCGACGGCACTTAACAACAACAATAGTCCTTTGGACTAATTGCTTCCTTGAATCTTCAGTTTTGCTGTGGAATAAGAACTGGACTGCCAACTGCAAAGTTCACAGTTCAAACCCACCAGCCACTCTTTGGCAACTCTATATAGGGTCACTATGAGTCAGAACTGTTTTGATGGAATGTAACTGGGCAGTGACCAGTAGTTGCTTCTTATATGGACACTCGTGAGCTTCAGACTCCAGACACTATTCGCCAGACTAGGATGTAGAGCATTATTTTTATGAACTGTGTTTTTCCAATTGATTTGGATGTCCCCTGAAACTATGGTCCTTACCTTTCAAGTCTAGTAACTTAGTCCTGCTGTCTAAGTAGTTTCTCTATATAATTAATTGTACCTTCTCTGTGTGCCTGACCCAATCCATGGCATTTCAGTAACCTCAAATGCATGGCAAAGTTGGACAGTGAATAACGAAGACAATAGAAGAATTGATGCATTTGAGTTATTGTGTTGGAAGAGAATATTAAAAGTACCACAGACTACTAAAAGAACAAACATATCTGTGTTGGAAGAAGTGCAGCCAGAATGCTCCTTGGAAGCCAGGATGGCCAGACCTCATCTCTCATACTTCAGACATATTATCAGGAGGGACCAGTCCCTGGAGAAGGACATCATGTTTAGTAAAGTGTAAGGTAGGAGTAAAAGAGGAAGACCCCCAACGAGATGGGTTGGCACAGTGGCAGCATCAATGGGCTCAAGAGTAACAACAATTGTGAGGTTGGCACAGGACTGGATAGTGTTTTATTCTGTTGTGCAGAGCATCGCTATGAGTTGGAGCTGATTTGAGCGTAGTGGTTACGAAATCGGGCTGCTAACTTCAGGGTCAGCAGTTCGAAACTACCAGCAGTTCCGCAGGAGAAAGATAAGGCTTTCTGCTCCCATAAAGATTTACAGCCTTGGAAACCCTATGCAGGGTTGCTATGAGTCGGAACTGACTCCATGGCACATAACCACCACCAACAACAACAACAACTTTGGAGTCTTGGTGTGGCTCTGTGGATTAATGCACTGGACTGCAAAGTCGTTTGAATCATAAGATCACTGGTTCAAATTCACCAGCTGCTTCTCAGAAACCATATACAGGGGTCGCTAAGGGTTGGAATCAACTCGACAGCACTTAACAACAACTTTACCCATAGTGCTCTTTCATGGTCGATCGTTGTGGTGGTCACAGAGAACAACTTTAATAGCAGAGAAGGATATAAGCAGAAACGAAAATATGCAAAGGGTGGAATTTACAAGGGGGGTCCTAGCAGAGACCTCAACATCTCAAAGTAGAATGCAATGCTTTTTGAGGTTCGTCTATTATTTGGCTGAGAAGTGAACTTCAGGAGTGTCTTCAGATCCAAGTCTATGTGTGTGTGGTGGGTGGGTGGGTGGGTGGAGGTGGGGATATCAAAGGGGACTCATTCTCACCCATCAAGAGCTTTTCAAATAAGAAACTTCATGACATCTTTTGACAGACTTGGCTACTGGTTGCTTCTGTCAGCTCTCAGCTTAGTTGGGTCCTAGTGCAGAACTCACAACCTTTGGACTATCTGTGCCTGTCTCATAAAGACCAGGAAGTCCCATGCTTGCCTTCAGTTCAAGGGTTTTTAATCTGTCACTGAGTATAGGCCTCTTAGCCAATGGGTATAAAGGTTAACTGCAGGGTGGGGCCCTCTCAGCCATTCCTGGTAAAGGTCACCTTCTATGTGTGTGTGTGTGTGTGTGTGAGTGTTCCACTCCAGCCAATTAACGTAAAGGTTGATAGATCTCTTAGCCAATCCAGGTAAAGGTTAACCAACCCTGTAGGAATTTAGATTCTAGGACCAAAAAACTCAATTGCTCCTTATATTAAAGTGATTGCAAAGCAAGTATGGATCTTCACTGATCCCTGTCCAATTTAGATTAAAACAGACTTAATTCCTGTAAACTATAGTAATTTTGCTTCAGTACATAGCCATTTTCCCACCTCCTGTGTGGTATTATTGTTATATATATCAAACTACCTATGTTACAAACTCAAGTATACAGGTGTTAGAATTTTTGCCTTACATAATTTTATAGTCTTAAAGAGAAAATACAAGTTTATATAGTTTAAAAATATTGACTCACACATGTACCATTTCAGGTGCTCTAAATCCTTTCCTGTGGATTCAGACTTGTATCTGAATCACATTTCCTTGCAGTGTGAAGGAATTCCTTGTGTATTCTGTATAAGACAGTTCGACTAGCAATGAGTTCTCTGTGTTTATCTAAGAAAGTCTTTCTCTTGTGTTCAGTTTTGAAGTAGAGTTTGGCTGAATATAAAATTATTGGTTGTCTGTTGTTTTCCTTTCAGCGCTTTGAACAAATCATCCAACTGCCTTCTGCTCCACACTTTCTGTGAGAAGTTAGCCGTTAATTGTGTATGGTGAGTTGGTTTTCATTTGTTGATTTCAAGGTGTTTTTTTTTGTCTTCATCTTCCAGCAGTTTGACTGTGGATCTTTTTGCATTTAACCTACTTGGAGTACACTGAGCTTCTTGGATCTGTCAGTGACTGTTTTTCATCATATTTGGTAAGATTTCAACCATGATTTCTTCAAACACCTTTTTTTAGCACTTCTCTTTCCTCTCTTTCTAGAACTCCACTAGCTGTATAATTTGGTCACTTCATACTATTCCTCAGATCTCTGAGTCCATTCATTTTTCTTCCAATTTTCTCAGAGAATGGATAATTCCTACAAATCTATCTTTAAGTTCACCCATTCTTCTGCCATCTCCTATCTTCAGGTGAGCCAGACTAGTCCATTTTAATTTTGGTTACCGGGCTTTGTTCTGCTGGACAGTTCAGCTTCTTTCGAAGCTTGTTTGTAACCTTTATTAGGACAGGTTTAGAACAGCTTTGAGTCCTTTGGTGATGCACTTACCACTAAATGAAAGGTTAGTGGTTTGAACCCACGCAGAGGCATGTTGAAAGACAGGCCTGCTGATGTGCTTCTTGAAAACTCTATTTTTGTTCAGTAAGTCCCTGTATAGCGTTTCCGAGGACCAGCTGGTGATTCTGAACTGCCTCCCTTGTGGTTCAAGCTGACCTTGTGGTCCAGTGCTTATCCTGTAGTGCACACAGGACTCCAAGCGGGCCTAGTCTGTGAAGATGGGTCACTACGAATCAGCATCAACTCAAGGGCAACTGGTTAGAATAGCTTTTCCTCTAGGGGTTGTTTGTTGTTGTTGTTGTTAAGTGCTGTCGAGTAGGTTCCAACCCATAGCAACCTTGTATAGGGGTTCCAAGGAGTGGCTGGTGAGCTTGAACCACCAACCTTGTGGTTCAAACCGACTTTTCAGTCCGGTGCATTAACCCACAGCGCCACACCACCCTTTTGCCCTAAGCTAAAGAGTGGCTCTTCTGAAGTCTCTACTGAATGTCATATGATCAACGGAGTCTCTCTTCTCAGGCTGATGAGAAGCCAAACCCAAATCGGTATGAACTCTTGAAATTGTTTCGTTTATAGCATCTCAATGATTATTCTTCCCCTCAGCACTTGTTTTTCTCGTCTAGTCTCATGAGGTGGCATCCTACACGTGCACAGATAGGCATTATGCTAAAGATTAAAGGGAACTTGTAAGCATATTCCTGGAATTCTTCCCTCTGCAGCTCTGCCTCTCGAGGTCGCTTTTGCTGCCTCGGCAGCCCTGAAATCTCATCTCTTTCTCCGTACCTCGCTGGGGTATCTGGACTCTTCTGTGTTCCCCTCTCTTCTCTGCTCTGTGATCTGTAAAGTGTTTCCAAGCCTAGAGTTAGGGCAATCATAGAATTTAGCTTCTTTGTTTCCTCTCTCTAGGGATTATTACCCTGTGTTGCCTAGCATTTTACCCCGTGTTCTGGCTGCTTACTGTAGGACCATATATTCACTTTTCATTACTTCACCATGGTCAGAAACTATGTTCTTTAGCTTGTTTATTCCACTCAGCTACATGTCAAAAGAATTTTCCCATATTGTTGAATATTATTAATATTTAAAGACAGATATATTAATATTTTAAAACAAAATATGGTGCTTAATGGCCGCACATGATCCTAACTGACATGTGGGGACTTACTCTGATGTAGTTGACGCTGTAGGATAAGTACTAGACTTCAAGGTCGGTTTGAACTATAAGGCCGGCGGTTCAAATTCACCAGCTGCTCCTTGGAAACCCTATACAGGGTTGCTATGAGTCAGAAACAACTCAACAGCACTTAACAACAACAAATACAGCCTCCAAGTACACTCGGTGGCAAGAGAAAGAAGGCCTATGATTCCAAATTAAACAGCTTGAAAAACTCAGTTTATTAGATCAATTTCAAGTGTACAGAAGGAAGCCAGGGGCAAGCTAGGAGATAAATGAACACACTTAGGGCAGCGTAAAAGGACTATGCTACATGACTCATGGGGTGTTCAATATTCAAATGTCCTGTCTCTCATTAAGCGTCACCAGACTTCTCCAGATAGTGTTTTTACAAACTGTAGTTGAGATGGGAGCCAGTTGAGTCCATAGGCAGAAGGTGGCTTGGACCCATGACATACTTGCTCACAGCAGTAGCTTGCTAGTCAGCCAGCTGAGTAGCTATGGGTTTTATTTGTGATTTTTTGATGGAGAACACAATGCACTATCACTACTGAGTGGCAGAATTAAGGTTTCATGAATATTAAATGCTCCCATATATTTGTTGGTGGTGGTGGTGCCGTTGAATCAGTTTCGACTCATAGCAACCCTATATGGGGTTTCTGAGGAGTGGCTGGTGAGCTTGAGCTGCTGATCTTGTGGTTCAAACCAACCTTGCAGTCCAATGCATTAACCCACAGTGCCACACCAGGACTCTTCCTGAACATATTTAGGGTATCCTGAATATAGTGTGAAGTCTCTGCTTGGTGCAAATGATTATGTGCTCAGCTGCTATTCAGAAGGTTGGAGGTTCAAGCCCAGCCAGAGATCCCACGGAAGAAAAGCCTGGTCATCTACTTCCCCAGAAAATCAGCCATTGGAAACCCAATGGAGCATAGTCCTTCTGTGACACACTTGGGTCAATTCAACGGCAGCTGGAACTGGAATGTCACTCTCCTTATCCATTGAGTTCTTCATACGTTTCATACACATTTGGTATTTAATGAATATTTAGCACCCAGTTGTCTCATGAATATTAGACATAGATAATCTAAGATTAGGATGAATACTCATCCTTTCTGTGTTTCACAAACATAGATTCAACTTGTTGTATTTTAGGTACCATCCAGTTGGTTCCAAGTCACAGCGACAACAGAATGAAATACCGCCCAGTCTCCTGCATCCTCTTCACAGTTTTTGCTTTGTTTGAGGCCATGGTTGCATCCATGGGGTCATTCCATCTCCTTGAGGGTCTTTCTCCTTTCACTGACAGTTTACTAAGCATGATGGACTGGTCCCTCTTGATAACATGTTTAAAGTACATGAAATGAAGTTTCTTCATCCTTTCTTCTAAGAACCATCTGGCTGTACTTCTTCCAAGATAGGTTTGTTTTGTTCTTTGACAGTCCATGGTATATTTAATATTTTTCACCAACCCTACAATTCAAAGGCATAAATTCTTTGGTCTTCCTTATTCATTGTCCATTTTTCACATGCATATGAGGTAATTGAAAATATTATGGCTTGGGTCAGGCACACCTTAGTCTTCAAAGTGGTATGTTTACTGTTTAATACTTTAAAGAGGTCTTTTGCAACAGATTTGCCCAATGCAATACATTGTTTGGTTTCTTGACTGCTATTTTCATGATGGTTGATTGTAGATTCAAGTAAAATGAAATCCTTAACAAATTCAATTTTTTCTCCATTTATCATGACATTGATTATTGGTGTAATTGTGGGCCTTTTGTTTCTTTATATTGAAGTATAATCTATACTGAATATGCTATAGCCTTTGATCTTCATCAGTAAGTGCTTCAAGTCCTCTTAACTTTTAGCAAGCAAGGTTGTGTCATCTGTATATCACAGTTGGTTAATGAATTATCGTCCCTTCCTAATTCTGCATTCTTCTTCATATAGTCCAGCTTCTTGGATTATTTGCTCAGCATACCGACTGAATAAGTATGGCGAAAGGATACAACCCTGGCACACAGCTTTTCTGATTTTAAACCTCACAGTGTCCCCTTGTTCTGTTTAAACATCTGCCTCTTGGAACAGGGCCATTAAAAAGACAGGAAAGATAGAAAAGACCAAAATGAACACCAGAAGAGACTCTGAAACTTGCTCTTGAATATAGCGTAGATAAAGCATTTAGAAGAAATGATGAAGTAAAAGAATGGAACAGGTATTTCAAAGGGCAGCTCGAGAAGACAAAGTAAAATATTATAATGAAATGTGCAAAAACCTGAAGTTAGAAAACCAAAAAGAAAGAACACATGTGGCATTTCTTAAGCTGAAAGAACTAAAGGAAAACTTCAAGTCTCCAGTTGTAAACTTCAGGAATCCATGGGCCAAATATTGAATGACTCAGGAAACCTGGAAAGAAGATAGAAGGAATACACAGAGTCATTATAACAAAAAGAATTAGTCCATGTTCAACCATTTCAGAAATTAGCATGTGATCAAGACTCAATGGTACTGAAGGAAGGAGTCTAAGCCGAACTGAAGGCCTTGGTGAAAAACAAGGTTCCAGGAATTGATGCAATACCATTTGAAATGCTTCAACAAATGGACACAGTGCTGGAGGTGCTCGCTCATTTATGCAAGAAATTTGAAAGACTAATTGACTGGAAGAGATCTGTATTTGTGCCCAAATATGTATTTCTTTCTAAAGAAAGGTGACCCAACAGAATACGGAAATTAGCAAACAATATTATTAATATCGCATACAAGTAAAATTTTTCGGAAGGTAATTAAAAAATGGTTGCAGCAGTACATCAACAGGAAATTGTCAGGAATTCAAGCCAGTTTCAGAAGAGGACATGGAATGAGAGATATCATTGCTGACGTCAGATGAGGCTTGGCTGAAAACAGAATACCAGAAAGATGTTTAACTGTGTTTTATTGACTATACAATGGCATTCAACTGTGTGAATCATAACAAATTATGAATTGATGTCCAACTTACAAATTGTTTATCTTATACTTAACACATTCCATGATTTCTATGTTTTTGTTATTTCCCTTTCTTAAAATATCTTTAAAATGTGTGATTATGTTTTACACATGTGTTCATCTTCTGTAATAAAGTGGAATATTCTCAAAGAAAATGTACACTATTTTATCCTATGGTTGTATCATAATGTATATAACCATTGTCCTGTGTTTGGACAGTTTAATTACTTACATTTCAGTTGTTTTCTGTTTATAAGTAATTGTATGATAAACATCTGCATATAATTATTTGGCTACATATCTGATTACCTATTTAGAATAAATTTTCAGAAGTGAAATGACTAGTTGTGAAAAGATATCAACAATTGTAAGATTCTTGATAGTTCTTGCTGCATTGACCTCCAGAAGGGTGTTCCAGCTAATAGCAGGAGTATGTGAGAATACTTGTATCCTAGATCTCGCACCGACTTTGAGTATTACAGCCAAAAAATAGGTCATTGTTGCTATATATATATTAATGTTTTATTGTGAATTATGTGATAGTTTACAAGGGAGAACATTAGTTTTACATTCATTCTATTGTATATTGTTTCACTGCCATGTTTACAGTCCGCTCCATGCATCATCAACCAACCAAAGTGTATACCCTGCAAGGCTGCCCCCCAGGCATCAGCACACAGCCCCTCTCCCTCTCTGTGTCTAAAGTCCCCAGCTGCTCCATCTCTCCACGTCAGTCATCATCTCTGCCTCCATCTCTGGCATCACTGCTTCTCTGGGTAGGATCCCACTCTCTGCTCTTCTTCCTTGATGGTCCCAGGGACCTCCGCTCCTAGACTGAAAAGTTAATCACTCCCCTCCTTGCTACAAAATGTCCACCTTTACATTTCCAACCTTCACATGCAGTCCTTATAACAATTTTTCACTATTGTATCACAAGAGACCTATCCTCATTTCATTTCATCAGCCCCGCCTAGACAGATTGGATACTACTCAGTGGAGATTCTACCTTCCTTCACGCCCTCTGGATCTAGGTTCCCTCTTGAAAGCCTGTAAACCAGTCACTTCTTGCCTTTGTAGCCCCCACCCCCCCACTTAGGGTAGCCAATGTCCAAGTTGCCCATCCCTGTCTACTCTGTGTATAGAGGGGGTGGGAATGATCCTTGCTGTAAAGATCTGTTCCCTCTTTTGAATTACTGCATCCATGTTGTTGTTGTTGTCAGGTGCCATCGAGTCGGAACCGACTCATAGCGACTCCATGCACAGCAGAACGAAACAATGTTCGATCCTAGGCCAACCTCACCACCGCTGCCACCCCCGAGTCCATCAATGATGCCACCTGGCCGATCCATCTCGTTGGAGGTCT
>NW_006408686.1:6214262-6216861 GCF_000296735.1 Chrysochloris asiatica
ACACCAGGACTCCGAGTGAGTCCCATTACCACGCTTCTTCCATTTCTGCCAACCCAGAATTTCCCGGTACCCCCACCCCAGTGATTTTGACGAGATAGGGGGAAGCGGGGGCTCAACCCACTCAGCACCTGATAATGATTTTCCAGGGCAGTTGCTGTAACCCCACTTAATGGCAGGGGAGAAGACTAGGGACCATATGAGCCCCCTAAGACCTGCATCATCAACGAAGTGGGACGGAAGACCGCACTAGTGGCAGCATTCGAAAACTGAACGCGGTGGTTGGTGGTGTGTGGAGGTGTCACTAGGATCCGCGGTTTAGTTTAAGCTGCCGGCAGAACTTTGGAGCACTAACCCCGTGCTGCGTGGGATATACCGCCCCCTGGCGGCCGCTGGCGTTGTCGTCTAGGCCAACGCAGATGGCAGGAGTTCAGGCCTGGTTCTTGGCTCCCCCTTAACTTAAGGGTGCAGTAGGGTGGGACCACCAGGTTCTTCCACGGCTAGGCTCGGACCAAGACATTTTCCTGCCCTTTAGACCGTTCCCCTATCCCCCACCCCGCCAGAGACCACTCAAGGTTGTGATAATATATGAATTCCCCCAACTTCCATTTCCACATTTCCCTGTACCCTTTTACAAACTAACGCTGATTGAACGCTTCCTCTGGACTTGTCCCCATGCTGCATGGAGGACACAAGGTGACTGAGAGAGTCCTGAATCCTGCCATATGCTTCTCCTAAGATAAGAGGAAGACAGACCCATAGCCACACATATCCAGGCCGGGGCCTGGATGGGGAACTCACAGGCGGGGGTGGGGCCGGGAAGGAGGTTGTGGCAGTCACCAGCAAGCAAGGGTTGTAAGAATTTGGAAACTGAAGACATGCAGGGAGACTTCACAGAGATGTCACTTTAGTTCACACATGTGCAAAGACCCTGAGGGATAAAGACAGACGAAGAGAGTTTGATGGCTCATCAGATTTCTGTTCTGTGCAGTCAATTCAGCCTCTCCTTCCTGTCACGCCACAGAAATCCTATGTTTCCCCTATTCTGTGACCTGCCTGTTGTATGTTAGCTTCCGGGCACTGGGTGGCCCAGGGAACACTGTGCCTCACCCTCCAGTCATTGTTATCCTAAGACCATTCTCTGCCCAGAAAAGTGCCTTTTTATCCATGTGGACGATTTCCTGTAGCCAAGCCCATTTCCTGCCTCCAATAATGTTCTCTCCCTGGGGCCCAGGGTGATCCAAGGCCAATGTCTAAATCAATGTTCTGAAATGCCTGCCACCCCTCATCTCCTTTGTGATGTTACCTCCTATTTTTCTTCAACCCACAATTGTTTTTTCACACACTCCTTCATTCACATACATTCATTCATTTATTGAGATTCTACTGTGTCAAGCTCTCTTCTTGGGATATGAAAGATAATCTTTCGGTGAGTCCTCAAGATACCCTGGGAGGCAGAAACTTTTAGTCTTTTCTTTCTTTTTTTTTCAATGAGGAATCTGACACACAAGACCGTTAAGGAACAAATGTTCAAGGGCACAAAGTTGATGGTAAAACAGGGAACAGAGCCAAGTCTATGTGGTTCCACAATTTGAGATCTTGTGTTTTGTTTTTTTAATATCAACTTGGTTGAGGTATTCACATACAATGCACTCTCTTTAAGTGGTGATGTTGTTAAGTGCCTTTGAGTTGATTCTGACTCAGAGTGACCTTGTATAGTGTTTCTGAGGCTTAAACTCTTTGCTGGAACAGAAAGCCTCTTCTTTTTCCCGTGGAGCTGCTGATAAGCTGGAACCATAGACCTTGTGGTCTACAGTCTAGTGATTCCCAATTGTATGGAGGTTGTTGTTGTTGTTAAGTGCCATTGAGTCGATTCTGACCCGTAGTGACCCAAGCTTCTCCAAGGGAGAAGCTGGTGAGCTTGAACCACCAACCTTGCAGTATAGTTGTAAAAAAGTTGACCAACACATACAGGTGCAGAACCAACACCACAGCCAAAGTACAGAACATTTTTCCCAACCACTCCTAACTTTTCCATCACCCCTTCTTAACCACACCCTGGGCAACCACTGATCTGGTTTTTATCATCACAAATTAGTGTTTTCCTGTTCCAAAACTTCATAAAGAAGTACAGTATGTACTCTTTTGTGCCTGGCTACGTTCACTTGGTATGTTTTTGAGGGTCATTCATGCATTCCTTGTGTCAGTAATTCGTGACTGCATTTGAGTCTTGTGTTTATTTAAGTCATGTTCCATTCTACGTTGAATTGTTGGAGATGTTTCCGTGATTATGAAGAAAGATACTATGAGCAAGTCTTTGTGTGGACATATTTGGGGTTGTTTGGGGTAAATACCCAGGAGTTGACTTGTCCAGTCATTTGATAAGTCATTTGATAAGCTTCAAGAAGTTGATGGAAAAATTCCATTATCTTTCAATTCCATTTTCCCACAAACTTTTCCTTTTTTGTTTTTATAAACTTTTTATTGAGTGGAGGTTGGCAGAGCAGATCATCAATTCTACATTCAGTAAAGCTTACATTTCGTTTCATTTCAATGATTAGAATCCCCTCCAAGTAACATCACATAACCCACTTTCTCCCTG
>NW_006408686.1:6219087-6230191 GCF_000296735.1 Chrysochloris asiatica
ATCCATAGGTGTAGGTCAAGTTCATCAAAGTATCAGATTACTCTTTTTTTCCTCTTCTTCTTCTAGTTGAGCTCTGATCATCCAGTCATTGAAGCCAGGTCAAGTGGGTATTATCTGCAAGTGTGGGTGTTCTCTCTTCTTATCAGCTGGATGCTTCACTCTCCACTCTAGTCCTCTATGGCTATTTCACTGACTCTGGGCCCAAGAGTCCCCAGCTCTTGCCACACTGTTGGCCAACCAGGTCTCTACCCAGGTTCACAGGAGTGAACATTTGTAGGGCTTAGGTCGCAGCTTCATTGCTGTTTTTCCCACACTTGCCCTTATCGGTGACAAACGTGATCACCAATCAGAGCGTGTATTCCCATTGAGTCTTAGTCTTGGAAGGAGGTTTGCCCTGAGGGGACCCGACCACTTGCCTTGATGTCTCCTGGGTGAACAACTTGCTTGTTCTTGTTGTAGTCAGTCGGACTGCCATTATTATTTAGTATTTTTCCTGTTGGTCTTTCTTTCAAGAAGTATCTTCTCTTCTTCTAGTGGCTCCAGGCTGGTCTGCGTGTCCTTTCCAGTGGAGATTTCCCACCTCAGAAGGTTCTGGGTGAGGTTCAGGATCATCGTTGCTATATTTTGCATTTATAAAGGTAAATGTAGTTTTTACCATTTGTATCAAATTTTATTTCTTTTGTGATACTCATTTTCTTAGTGTGGAATTTTGATTAATGCTTTGCAAGAACTCTTTATAAATGATAGACATTAAATACTTCTGTTACGTATGTATGTTTCCTAGTTTTTATTGTCAATTATTGCCAATTGCATTTTAATTTTCTTTTCAGTGTACTTCTAAGTATTCAGAAACTTTTTGTTTTTATATAGTCAAATCATGTTGTTGTTGTTAAGTGTCTTCAAGTCAGTTCCAATTGATAGTGACTATGTATAGGGTTTCTGAGGAGTGGCTGGTGACTTTGAACTGCTTACCTTGTGGTTCAAACTGATCTTGTGATCCAGTGCTTATCCTACAGTGCCACACCAGGACTCGAGAGTCAAATCTAGTGCTGTGGTGTCGTTCCAACTCATAGCGACCTTATACAGGGTTTCCGAGGCTGTAAATCTTTATAGGAGCAGAAAACCTCGTCTTTCTCCCACAGCACCACTGATAGTTTCGAACTGCTGACCATGAGATTAGCAGCCCAACTCATAACCACTACAATATCAGGGCTCCTTATGGTCAAATCTTGTTGTTGTTGTTGTTAAGTTGGTTCCAACCCATAGCGATCCTGTATAGGGTTTCCAAGGAGTGACTGGTGAGTTTGAACCAGCAACCTTGTGGATCAAACTGACTTTGCAATCCATAGTCAAACCTGGTGGTGGTGTGCTGTGAAGTCAGTTCTGACTCATAGTTCTGACTAAATGTCCATCAACAACAGATGAATGGATAAACAAAATGTGGTATGCTCACACAATGACCCAATCCACTTCTGGTGGGAATGCAAAATGGCACCATCATTGTGTACAACAGTGTGGTGGGTCCTGAAAAAAAAAAAAAAAGGCAATTGAATTATTACCATAGGATACAGCAATTCCAGTCCTAGATGGATACCCAAAGACTTGAATGCAGAGACTCAAAAATAGATTTGTACCCCAGTGTTCACTGCAGCACTATTCCCAGTAGTCAAAGAGTGGAGACCACCTAAATGCCCATCAATAGATGAGTGGATAGACAAAATGTGGAATACACAGTCAGTGAAATGTTATTCAGGTAGTAGAAGTTTTGAAACATTCGACAGCATGGATTGAGCTTGAAGATATTATGCTGAGCAAAATAAGCCAATCATGAAAGGACAAATACTATATAAAAAGACAAGTGAAGGCAAATATACTCTAGAGACCAAAGTTTATTGGTGGTTACCAGTAGTGGGAGGGAGCAAGGACAGGTAGGTTATTGCTGCTGATGTACTGAGTTTTGGTGTACAGTGATGGAAAAATTGTACTGATTGAGGGTAGGGTTGCATATCTAATGAATTTAATAGATGTTAATCATTTGTTCACCTGTAAAAAGCTGAACTGGCAAAAGTTGTGTGATCAATATACAGTGACCAAAGAAAAGAAAAGATAAGAAATAGCTGTTGAGGTTACTCATGTACAACCAAAATCCTCATGGGATTTGATTCCTTGGTTTGGAGGCTTTGAGACATGGTTTCATGGAACATCCCAGCTAATTGGCTTAATGATTCTGATCTACCTTCTAGTTTGTTGCATAGTGCCTGGGTCTTAAAAGCATTCAAATGGCCATCCAAGATACAGTGGGTCTCTATTCATCTAGAGCAAGAGAGTCAGGAACAGGAGGAGAAAATGAACTACTTACTGTCTCTTCTGCTGTGAGCCCAGGAACATTTGATGGTACCTGGCTAGCATTACTCAGCATTTCAATCCAAGATTCTATAGAAGAATCTTGATCAAAAGTTCCAATCCAGAGCACAATTCTCACAGACTCCAGGCTTTCTAGAAACCTGGGGGCTAGTAAATACCAGAACCTATTAGCCCAAGATAATCTTTAAAGCTTAAACCAAAAGCATCTCTTGAAGTCTTCTTAACACCAAACAATTGTTTAGCTTCATTAGTAAAGAATGTCTGCCTTGAGAGGTTTTCTGAGGCTTTTAATCTTTGCAGGAGCAGAAAACCTCATCTTTCTCCCACGGAGAAGCTGATTGGCTCGAAACGTGAACCTTATGGTTCACAGTCCAGTGCTTATCTGTGTACCCACTGTGCTCCTGGGATCTAGCTATAGGGGATCAAATTGACATCAACCACTGAAAGATTAGAAAGGCCCCTTAAGGAGCAGTAAATTTATGTTAATAGAAGAGAAACACGCACAGAAAGGAAGGTAAGAATTGTTATACAACTCGAAGAATGTACTTAATATCATTATTGATTTGGGATAAATCCAATAAAAAGAAATGAAATTTAAAAGAATTCCTCTTGGAGAGGGGCTGTGTGCTGACAACCACGGGGTAGGCTTGTAGTGTATACCCTTTGGTTGGTTGATGATGCATGGAGGGGATTGTAACCATGGCATTGAAGGATGAATGTAAAACTAATGTTCTCCCATGTCAACTATCATATAATTCACAATAAAACATTTAAAAAACTGTTGGTAAAGATTTTGACACATGAAATAAACATAATTTCCAAAATTGAAAAAAAAAAAGAATTCCTCTCTGTCTCCCTTCCTTTTTTCTCCCTCTGCCACCCATCTGATCACCAGTCAATCTCTGAGCTGCCCCACCCCATCCCTCCCCCACCGCAAGAGATGCCGCTGCCACCCGCAACCAGCCAGCAGTAAATTAGGAGGGCAGGGCAGGAGGGCAGGAGGGAGGAAGGCGGGTCCAGCGACTAGCACAAGGCAACCAGTGGTTATTCCCGCCCAACACCCCACCCTCCTCTTCCCAACCCCCAGTTCCTAACCCCCAGCCCCATATCCTTAGAAGGAGACTCTGCCACCATCTGTGCCATTGAGCAGATGGATCACCATCCTGGAGAAGAGCGTGTTTCAGGATGGGCTGTAACTGTTAGCAGAGCATAAATTCCTGGCCGTAGTGCTGGCAAATCTAGGAGCTGGTCTATAAATCAAGAACTCTTTGACATCGAGGGATCTAGACATCAAGGCATCAGCAGAGATGGTTTGCTATTGATGCTAATGCTCGACAGGAAGTCAAGAACTTTGTTTTGCAGACTATGGACACTGAAACCTACAGGCCTGGTTTTGTCTCTCAATGTGTGGCTGGTATTGCTTGCACAGAGATTCCAGTGAACCAGTGGACAGGAGAACTCATTCCTTAGCTAGTGGCCAATGTCACAAACCCCAACAGCACAGAGCACATGAAGGAGTTGACATTGGAAGCTATTGGTTACACAAACCCTGAGCAGCTACAGGATAAATCCGATGAGATTCTGACTCCCATAATCTATGGAATGAGGAAAGAAGGCCTTAGTAATAATGAAAAGCCAGCCCCTACTAACGCATTCCTGAACTCATTGGAGTTCACCAGAGCAAACTTTGGCAAAGACTCTGAAAGGCGCTTAGTTATGCAGTTGGTCAGTGAAGCCACACGGTGACAGCATTACAGAATCTGGTGAAGATAATGTCCTTGTAGCTTCAGTTGCTGTTGCCAAGCACTGTGGAGTCATATGATCCAGCTCAATGACCTTAAGTCTTGACTCTGCGCAACTCTTTAGAATGGTCTCTGGGAAGTACAGCCTCAAGATGCTTTTCAGCTCTCTGATGTGGTCAGGGCCTTCCTTGCTAAGGATGTTCCAGAGCACAGAGGATGCCCTGATGGCAGTGAAGTGTTGAAAGTGGTGGAAATACTGGGTGGTGAATTCCTAAAATACATGGAGGCCTTCGAACCCTTCCTGAGCAATGGGTTAAAAAATTATGTTGAGTACCAGGTTTGTTCGGCAACTGCGGGCTTGGTGGGAGGCTCATGCCGTACCCTGCAGTCTAACATCTCACCTTTCTGTGGTGAGGTGATATAGCTGCTACTGGAGAATTTGGGGACTGAGAATGTCCACTTCTGAGAAGCCACAAATTCTGTCAGTGTTTGACGATATTGCTTTTGCTATTGGTGGAGAGTTAAAAAAAAAATTACCTTGAGGTAATATTAAATACTCTTCAGCAGGCCTCCTAAATCCAGGTGGACAAGTCAGATTATGACATGGTGGATTGTCTCAATGAGCTAAGGGAAGGCTGTTTGGAAGCCTATCCTGGAATCGTCCAAGGACTGAAGAGAAATCAGGAGAATTGACACCGGCTGTGATGCTGGTCCATCCCAGAGTAGAATGTGTTCTGTCTGTCATTGACCACATTGATGGAGATCAGGATCATGTAGCTTGTGCTGATCAACTGATTGTTGTTATTTGTTGTTAAGTGCCGTTGAGTTGGTTCCGACCCACAGCAACCCCTTTGTAGGGTTTCCAAGGAGCAGCTGGCGAGCTTGAACCGCCGACTTTGAGGTTCAAACTGACCTTGCAGTCCAGTGCATTAGCCCACAGCTTTCATCTCTTGGCTCTTGTGACTAGTACTGCATGAACCTTAGTGTCCAGGTTTCTGGGCTTTCAATTTCTATGGGTAAATACCTAGAATTGGGATTGCGGGGGTTTAACTTTTGGGGGCAACCACCAAGCGGTTCTTCACAGTGACTGTATGTACCATTTGTATTTCCACCAACAATGGGAAAGGGTTCCAGTTTTTCCAGATTCTTACCAAATGGTGACTCTAAAGGACAAACATTGGACTGTGAACCACAAGATCGACAGTTCAAACCCATCAGCAGTTTTGTGCTCCTGCCAAAATTTACAACCTCAGACACAGTACACAGGGTCACTGTGAGTTGGAACCGACTCAACAGCACTTAACAACAACAACAACCAACACCTGTTATTCCTGCCCTTTTTTTTTTATTATGGCCATTCTAGTGGAGGTGACAAGGTATCTCATTGTGGCTTTGAGTTGTATCACCCGAATGATTAAAGACCTTGAACATCTTTTTATATGCTTGTTGGTCATTTGTAAATTCTCTTTGATGAAATATCTGTTCAAGTCCTTTGCCCATTTTTCTATTGGGTTGTTTGTCTTGTTGTTAAATTGTAGGCGTTCCTTAAGTATTCTAGGTATTAAACCCTGAAATGATTCCTCAAAATTTCCCCCCAATATGTAGGCTGTCTCTTCTTCACTTTGTTGATAAAATCCTTTGGTGAACCCAGCTTTGGATTGTGATGGAAATTTTGGTGTACCTATTTCTATTAAAATATGATTTTATTCTTAGCTTAAAGAGGTTTTCATCATAAATATGTGCTGAATTTTATCAAATACAATTTCTAGCATTCATTGAAAAGATTACTTTCTCTGCATTAATCTAGTTATGTAATATGTTCTTGGGAGTCCTGGTGTGGCACTGTAGGATAAACACTGGACTGCCAACCACAAGGTTGGTGTTCAGACCCCCTAGTCACTCCTAGGAAACCCTATACAGGGTTGCTATAGGTTGGAACTGACTCAACAGCACTTAACTGCAACACCAACTCTTTCTGGAAGGAGCTGTGGTGGTGCAGTGGTTAAGTGCTCAGTGGCTAACTGAAAGGTCAGTGGTTCGAACTCACCAGCTGCCCTGCAAGAGAAAGATGAAGTGGTAGTCTGTTTCTACAAAGACCTTTGTTGTTAGGTGCCGTCTAGTCAGCTTCGACTCATAGCGACCCTGTAAAGGGTTTCCAAGGAGCATCAGGTGCGTTTGAACCACCAACCTTATAGTTAGTTATCTGGTGCTTATCCTACAGCACCATACCAGGACTCTTAAACACTGCTGCTGTTTAAATGCCGTCGAGTCGGTTCCGACTCACAGCAACCTTATATAGGGTTTTCAAGGAGCAGACGGTAGGTTTGAACAGCCAACCTCGTGGTTCAAAGTCCATTGCTGATCCTACTGGGCCACACCAGAAGTCAGCTTTGGAAACCCTATGAGGCAGTTCTACTCTGCTCTATGAGTTGAAATTGTCTTGACTCTATGTTACTATGAGTTCATTCAACTATAGCAGGATGTATTTTCTGGGAGGCCTTTGGGTGGTACAAAATGGTTTCTACTTGGCTACTAACCTAAAGGTGAGTGGTTCAAACCCAGCCAGCAGTGCCAAGAAAAAAGGCCTGGCGTCTGCTTCCATATAGGTTACAGTCTACTCTGGAATACATAGGGGGTGGGGGTGGGGGTGGGGAGGGCTTGCTGTGTGTACTGAAAACCTGCAACAACCATCCCTCTCACAGCACTCTCTCCTTCACATCTGGCTTTTTTTGTTGTTTTTTAAAAAAATGTTTTATTGTGAATTAAGTGATAGTTTACATGGGAGAACCTTAGTTTTACATTCATCCTATTGTATATCATTTCATTGCCTTGGTTACAGTCCCCTCCATGCATCATCAACCAACCACAGGGTATACCCTGCAAGCCTGGCCCCCAATCGTCAGCACACAGCCCCTCTCCCTCTCTGGGTCTAGAGTCCCCAGCCGCTCCATCTCTCCATGTCATCATCTCTGCCTTCATCTCTGGCGTCACTATTTCTCTGGGTAGGGTCCCGCTCTCTGTTCTTCTCCCTTGATAGTCCCAGGGACCTCTGCTTCTAGACTGAAAAGTCAATCACTCCCCTCTTTTTGCTACAAAACGTCTACCTTTACATTTCCAACCTTCACAGTCAGTCCTGATAACAATTATTCACTATTGTACCACAGGAGACCTATCCCCATCTCCTTTCCTCAGTCCCGCCTAAACAGATTGGATACTACTCAGTGGAGATTCTACCTTCCTCCACGCCCTCTGGATCTAGGCTCTCTCTCTTGTTTTTTTTTTTAATGTTTTATTGTGAATTCTGTGATAGTTTACATGGGATAACATTAGTTTTACATTCATCCTATTGTATATCGTTTCATTGCCATGGTTACAATCAACCAACCACAGGGCGTCAGCACACAGCCCCTCTCCCTCTCTGGTCTAGAGTTCCCAGCCGCTCTCTCAATTGGCTTTGATAATTCATTGCAATGACCACACAGAAGTCAGATCCCATACTCACAGTTACGGGTTTTGTTAAGTTCACAGGTTACAACAAAATCAGAAAATGTTCAGGGCACGATTCTTGCAGTCTTTCGTCTGCTGTCTGCCCACAGGTAGACCTCTTTCTGGCCCATGGCCCCTGGGCTTGGCCTCTGCCTTGCTTGGCAATGTTACAAAGCTCTGCTGATAAATGCTCACAGGGCGCAGAACTCCCCTATAAGCCTCAGGCTG
Organism: Chrysochloris asiatica; assembly: GCF_000296735.1. Lineage (NCBI taxonomy): Eukaryota > Metazoa > Chordata > Mammalia > Afrosoricida > Chrysochloridae > Chrysochloris > Chrysochloris asiatica. Next base: position 6,226,908 of record NW_006408686.1, read on the forward strand.
AAAGCATTCAGCTCTAGCTCTATGGGTCAGCAAACCTAGCACCCCCAATTAAGTGCCTGGAGTACCCCACTATGCAAGCAAGCCTCCTGTCCAAAGTCATTCAGCTTTACTTGCTCCTGGGCTAGGAAGCTCACCTCTCTGTCTCCTGCTCTGACTCTTGGTTTTGTTGCTAAATCTCTGGCTTTCCTCCGGCATCCCAGTTTTCTATTACAGGCTCAAAGAGGTTCAACGCACAGAGATGTTGTTGTTGTTAAATGCTGTCGAGTCGGTTCCGACCCATAGTGACCCTGCACTGTGTTTCCGAGGCTGTAAATCTTTAAGGGAGTAGAAAGCCTCATCTTTCTCCCGCGGAGCGGCTGGTAGTTTCAAACCGCTGACCTTAAGGTTCGCAGCCCGATTCGTAACCACTACGCTACCAGAGCTCCTTTAATGCACAGAGATAGAGGGGTCCAATGGACGAGCTCCACTCCTGGCTCTTCTTTGATGGTAGTGAGCATTCCTTTTGCTTCTGAGATGGCTCGTTTTATACCCAGAAGGATGGCAAAACTGACCAATCACAATTAGCCCTGTTAATGATCACTTACAACTGAATCATAGAGTCCATCAGCAACTCCCCCTACCTTCTCTTACCCAGACCCATCAGAAAAGATTGTTTGGTGGGAATTTACAAAGCTATGGCTAAAAAAGGCATGAAATACTTCACTGAGCTGCATCATGAGTTAGAATACAAATTTTTGGTCTTTCTTTGTTTTTGTTCCTTGTGTGTTTAAATCTTTTTGGAGACAAGTGTAATGTTTTCTGGTTTCCTAGAAAGCAATCTAAGAGTCTAACATTTGCTGTTGTTGCTGTGTGCCGTTGAGTTGGCTCTGACTCATAGTGACCCTGTATGGCGATTACGAGGAGTGCCTGGTGGGTTTGAACCCCCAACCTTGTGGTTAGCAGTCTAGTGCTTGTCCTACAGTGCCACACCAGGACTCCTAGCTTCTAATTTTTAGTAGCATAGAATTAGTCCTTTCTCATAACTCCAGCTGTTTAATTTGTTTTCTACTCATTTTACTTATTATACCTTTATTAGGAAATTTGCTCATTTTATTTTGGACATTTTATTGTGTGTTCTAGGTGAAAATTCACATGCAATTTGTCCATGACATTGGTTGCGATCCCCATTCCCACCCTTTCCAGTCCCTGTTTCCCTGCACCAGCCCTTGCCTTCTCATCCTTGCTTCTGCACAAATTTTGCCTGTTTTGTCTCATGTAGTTGTTTGTTCTGAGAAGCACATTCCTCCTGGGTATTTATTGAGCTATTTATATTTAGCTCAATCTATTATCTGACTGATAATGAATCTATTTAAGTCAGAAATGGCTTAAATAACTTCAGGTTAAGAGGGTGTCTTAGAGCAAGAGTTTTGGGGATTCTTCCAGACGTTAATCAATCAGTCTAGTAAGTCGCTTTTGTTTTCTGTCATGTTCATGTTTTTTATTGGCAAATTGGGTAGCACGTTCATATTTCAGCAAGACAATAAAAAACCTACTTATAGCTTAATCCTGACTTGCATGATTCTGGAGCCATATTTGGAGGTAGCTGGAAAAATAACTGATGAATGTACATACCTCCTTAAAGAATGAATACCATCGCTATTGTGGCTAAGTGCTGTTGAGTCTGTTCTGACTCATAGCCACCCTGTTTAAGGTTTCTGAGGAGCTGCTGGTGGGTTTGAACTACCAACCTTGCAATTCAAACCGACTTTGCGGTTCGGTGCTTATCCTATAGTGCCACAATCTTTCTGTATGTGTGCACATTTTGTCTCCTTCTTGCATATCATGACCCTTCATTTCTTAACTCTCCCAGGCTTTCTCAAGCCTCCATTGCATTTGCACAAGCTGCTTCCTTCTCCAGAAAATTCTCTCCTCACTTATCTGCCTAGAATACCCATACTTTAAGCCTTCATTTCAGTACTACCTCCTCTGTTAAAGTTTCTCATTCTTCCCAGGCTGTCAGCTGTTCCTTCTCTTAAGTACAAAGTGCACCCTCCCATGATAGCAATGAACTTGTATTTATTCAACAAATATTTTTGATGACCTCCTATGTTTAGCAGACACTCTGTAAGGCCATAGGGATGTGGAGACAAAACACAGAATTCACTGTTAGTCTAGATAACTCAGAGAAGTGAAGGGTTATAACTCAGTGTGAATTATCACTCAGAGTGAAGCTAGAACAGAATGTGATAGACCACATGCAATGGACCGTTATGATCTGGGACCAGGGGGTTGACAGAAAGAAAGGAGGCAGATCTTAACTAAATTTTTAAAAAGAGAAGGAAGAAAATTCCATGAAAAAGAATGCATTTGCAGAGGTGTGAGGGAGCTTGAGGGTACTGACTGAGGGAGAGATGTTGCAAATAGGGATACTAAAAAGATTTGGTTTCTGTCGATGAGTTCATTTGGATTTTAACTGATTTTTATGTCTTCTTTGCCTTTAGTATTCTCGTCTTTTTTATGAATTTGAGTTTTGTTCTACATTTTCTCCCATTCTAACCAGGACCCTCTATTGTGTCCCTGGTCAGCAAGGTTGTTAGTGGTAACCAAACATCGTCTAGTACTTCTGATCTCAGGCTAGAAGAAGCTGGGATTTGTGTAGTCTACAGGACCAATGGCTTGCTTCCTGGAAATGTTGGGGTTTTCCACTCTCTTTGCTCACATGGGAAGAGACCAAGAATTGTATCTTAGATGGCCTCTTGCAAGCTTTTAAGAGCCCAGAAACTACTTACCAAACTAAGATGTAAAACATTATGTTTATGAACTATATTATGCCAATTGACCTAAATGTCTCCCAAGACTATGATATTTAGCCTTCGAGTTTATGAGGCGTTTGGATATTTGTAAGAAGTTTTCATAACTGCACATCCTATGTATTCCATTACACATATGCAGTGCATACAAATATGTGTGTACAAATAACCACACCTATGTTGTTACTGTTGATAGGTGCCATTGAGTCAGTTCCCACTCATAGTGACGCTATGCTTAACGGAATGAAGCCCTGCATGGTCCTGCGCCTGCCTCACAATTGCTGTTACACTTGAGCCCATTGCTACTGCCACTATCCCAATCCATCTCATTGGGGGTCTTCATCCTTTTCACTGACCCGCCATTTTACCAACCATAATGTCCTTCTCAAGGGATGGTCTCTCCTGATAGCATGTCCACAGCTTGAAAGATGAAGTCACACCATACTGACTTCTTTAAATTTCGAGGAGATCTGTGCGCATGCGTAGTAGAACCCT
>NW_006408686.1:6231306-6268335 GCF_000296735.1 Chrysochloris asiatica
GTTCCTTGGAAATCTTATATCGTGCTGCTATGCATTGGGACCAACTCAACGGCTCTTAACAATGGCAACAACTATCCTTCCTTGAAGAATTCTGAGTTCTTCGATTTACACCAAGTCAAGACTGAAGTTTTGGCATCCTCAAAGGACTCAAATTGTGCTCCTTTTCAATGTTCTTAGAGTTTGGGGAACAACAGCAAAAAAAAAAAAAAGCTGAATCAGAGACAAGATCAGGGCTCTAGGGTGGATGGGATAAGGTTTCCCAATGACATTCTCTAAGGACAGCCTTTGCTACTCTTGAAGAGTAGGCAGATGCATTGTCATGATGGAAAAAGCAAATTCTCTATGACTTTCCTAGCCTCTTTCTCCCTAACACATTTTTCCATTTTTTAAAACTTCTTCCCAAACAGCCCCTGTGATCCTCTTGTGTCCTTTAAGAAAATCACGATTACCCCTTGTAGTCCCCAAAACAGTCACCTTCACCTTCTGAACTGACCTCTCTGCTTTGTATTTAACCGGACCAACCCATCCTCTCAGAAGCCACTGTTTTGATTGGACCTTTTGTTTGAAGGTACTCCAATGAGACGAAGACAAGCGGATTACTGAGAGAACTTGTCTGTAGCCATATACTTACTGAACATAAAGACATGTTAGAAAACATGTTTGCTTGGAATGAACCCATGCAAGAATGAACTAGACTCCTAGTAGCAATACTTTTTGACTTACTCTTTTGTGAGAATAAAGGTTTTGTGCCAACTTGGCTAGGCCAAGATTCTTAGTGGTTTGCCAGTTAAGATGTAGTAACACTCTTTGATGAGATCTAATATCATGTAACGCCTTCCATCATGAGATCTACTCTTGTGCACTCAATCAATTCAAAGGAAGTTTCCTTGGAAGTGTAGCCTGCTACCAACATGCTGGATGTTCGGGCAAAGCTTGCTTGCTTTTTGCTAGGTCTGAGTTCTGTATCTGGCTCTTCATCTGAACTCTAGTTGTCATGACTTGAGCCAGCTGTCTTCTGTATTGCCTGTTCACCCTAGGAGTTCTCAGTAACCTGTCATTTTACCTGCTGACCTTGAATTCATTTGCTTTTGCAGCCAGAAGACTGCCTTCAGACCTGCCAATCTTGGGCTCATCAGTCTCTGCAGCCTTGTGAGTAGGAGAAAATTTCAGTTGACATCTGACCCATGGACTTGGAACTTGCTCTCTTCTGCAACTGTGTGAGTTATTTCCTTTATATAAATTTGTATATATATACAGAGTCCTGGTGTGGCACTGTGGGATCATGCACTGGACCGCAAGGTCAGTTTAAACGGCAAGGTTAGTGATTCAAATTCACTGGTTGCTCCTTGGAAACCCTATACAGGATCGCTATGGATGGGAACCGACTCGATGGCATTTAACAGGAACAATGTATATGTACATATTGTTGTTAAGTGCTGTGAAGTAAGTTCCAATCCATAGAGACCCTGTATAGGATTTTTCAGGAGCACTTGGTGGATTTGAACTTCTAACCTTGTGGTTAGCAGTTCAGTGCTTATCCTACAACACCTCACTAAGACTATCTATCTATCTACGTTGTTGTTGCTATAGTGCCATCAAGTCAGTTCCAACTCACAAGAACCCTGTATAGTGTTTGTGATGTGTGGCTGGTAGGTTTGAACCACCACCTTGCAGTTCAAATTGACCTCACGGTCCAGTGCTTATCCTACAGCACCACACCAGAACTCCAGATACACATATACATGATATCCTTCTCCAGAGACTGTTCCCTCCTGACAATATGTCCAAAGTATGAGAGACCAAGTTTGGCCATCCTGGCCTCCAAGAAGCACTCTGGCTTAAAATGAAAAGAGAAGAAAACAGAATTCATTTGGTATAAGTCAAGACAACAAGAAAATATGCAGAAAACAATTTTAAAAGTCAAAAAGGAGGAAACGTGAAATAATGGTAAAAGCCAAACGTATCAGTTGTTTCAATAATATGCAAATGCGTAAAACTTAACTAGGGTAACTCAACAATCAAAATATAACTTCACACAGCTTTCATCAAAACACTCTCTAAAGAAAACAACACAGAAAGCCTTATTAAAATAAAAGAGTTGAGGAGAGATAATAGGTAAATGCAAACAAATAAATAAAATCAGGATGATAAATTTAATGCCAGAGAAAATTTAAAGAATATATAGGTCAAAGGGGGTTATTTTATGTTGGTAAATGCTTGTCCCACAGTGAAAATGTAGCTGTTCTTATCATTCATTACCCTATTAGAAACATAAGGAAAATGCACAGAAATATGGCGGTGAGCAGTTAACCTATTATTAAACCTCAAGACATTGAGTGGAAAAAAATATTTCTAATAATATCATTATCCAGGCTAATTTAATAGCCACATATGTGTGTTTATATATGTACATGTATATGTGTATCTGGAGTCCTGGTGTGGCGCTGTAGGATAAGCACTGGACCGCGAGGTCCATTTGAACTGCAAGGTGGTGGTTCAAACCTACCAGCCACACATCACAAACACTATACAGGGTTCTTGTGAGTTGGAACTGACTCCACAGCACATAACAACTACTACTGATGCAGGACAAAACCTAAGTTCTCTGCCTGCTGCAAATGCGACAATGAGAAGACTCTAAGGCAGGATTTTTAGAATAGGAAAGAATGGACTTCATTGCAATGTTGAAAGAGCAAGGAGACAGGATGATCTCTGCCACTAATTTTCTCCCCGAGGAGGATTAGGGGTGTTTACAGAGCTCCAGGAAGGGTTCAGGAAACAAGCAAGGACAAATCATTATTTCTAAAACATATGAAAACAAGGCAAGAGTGTAGGTACAAATCACAATGTGTCTGAAGAACGTATAGTAAGCAAGACTTGAAATGACATGGTTGTGTGGTAGACACAACGTCTCTGAAGATGGGACATCCATTATTGCAGTATTCTTGGAACAATTGATTCAAATAGAACGTGAGCTAGTAGGCCAACTTCAGTACTCAGAATGGACTTCTCGCTGGGTAACCAATTATGAATTATTTTGCTATTGGCAACAGTTAAATGTCAAAGAATTCATAAAAGTAATCAAGAAAGTTCTTTCATGCAATTCAGTACTAAGAATTCCAGGATCTGTCTGAGAGGAAAGGGACTTGGGTCACTATGAGTCAGAACCAACTTGATTGCACCTAATAATAATAAGTTTCTGTGGATTTAACGCATAACAAAACTATCCCAGTTGTGCTTTTTAAAAAATAACAAAATATCACCAATGATTTAAATATTTAAAATTTAAAAATAGTTACCAAAAAAAAATCACAATATGTCATTTGATTTCTTGGCTGCCAATTCCATGAGTGTTGATTATGGCTCTAAGCAAAATGAAGTCTTTGACAACTTCTTTTCTCCATTTATCATGATGTTATTTTACTACAAATATTAAAATCTTTATTAAACAAAAATATTAAAAATTGAGGCTTTTGTTTCTCAACATATCTAAGTCTATACACTTCTAATGGGGGTATTTCCATCCCACTAGCTCTCTAGCCCTTCCCTGGAGTCCTGGGGGTGGTGCTGTGGGTTAATGCACCAGACTGCAAAGCCGTTTGAACTGCAAAGTCGGCGGTTCAAGCTCACCAGCTGCTCCTCAGAAACCCTATACAGGGTTGCTGTGGGTCAAAATCAACTGAACAGCACTTCACAACAACAAGCCCTTCCCTGAGGAGTTCTGAGAGGTATGGCACTGTAGGAGAAGCACTGGACCGCAAAGTCAGTTTGCACCAAAAGGTTGGCAGTTTAAACTCACCAGCTGCTCCTTGGAAACCCTACACTCTATGAGTTGGAATTGACTCAATGGCACTTAACAACAAGAACTAGGGACTATCATTTGCCCTAAGCTGGAACATGCTTACTCAGAGTGGTCAGCACCTGATCCATACGCTATAGGAAGTTACTACAAGGACTGCAACAATTTACTTTCAAGAATCACCAGAGAGGAGAACAAACAAGATGGTGGATTGGGTAGATGTGCAGTGAGGAGCTCCGTCAGCAACAACACAGAATACAGGACCAAGCAGCCTCAGGGGATAGTGCCAGAACTCTGAACCATGTATAAAGGAATATTTAGAAGGTTGGAAGGCTTACAGTTAGGGGAATTCGTAGCAGAAGCAAGAAACCCAGTGCTTTCTAATGCAAGATGCTCAGCTGCTACCAGAGTTACCATCTTGGGCGAGACCAAGTGGGGGATGGATCAGAGCAGCCACAGATGCCTGACAGAACCGCAGAGATAAAGGTGTGGACATTCTTTTTTTTTTTTTTTTTTTTCTCTTCATTGGTCTCTTGCTGTCTGTGCATCTCCATTATGGTGACTAGAGGGGGTGCCTGAGCGAGTGGACACCCCCCTCCCCGGAGGGTTCTACTACACATGCTCACAGATCTCTTTGAAATTTAAAGTGACAGTTTCCACTTACAACCAAACGGCAGTGCAAAATGGCTACAGCTGGCCCTGAACTGTTTATCAGTAGGAAAAAGGCCTGAATGGGGATTGTGGAGCGGGACAGGCAGACTATAAAGGAAATAGGCCAAAAATTAAATCCTGAGTTACATCACAATGACCAACAGTGGCATCTTGAAATTTCTCAGGAAGAAGCCCATCTCCTGATCGCATCTACCTGGAGGCAATCAGAAAGCATAAAAAAAAAACACAGCAATGTAAGTATTAAGGCCACAGATAACTCCTGAGTATGCCCAAAAAACAGAAGCAGGTGACCATATCAGCACAAGTCCAGAAATGAGATAAAGTAACTGAGACAAATGAGCTGGAAGTAGACCTACACTCCATACTGGGAGATGGGCAGGCTTTGGAAATTCCTGGAAAGGAATTCAGAAAAATGATTATAAAATGTATCAAAACACTATACAATGGAGTTGAGAAAAATAAGGAAAAAGTCAAGAAAGCACTACAGGAACAATCAAATAAGATAGATACAGCATTGGAAACAATTCAAAACCTACATAAAGCGGTCCAAATGATTAATAATAGAATATCAGAAATGGACAACACACTGAAAGGGCAAAGGAGTAGAATTGAAGAGATAGAAGCTAGAACTAGTGAGCTAGAAGATAAATTTCTCAACACTACTAAGATAAAAGAGCAAGCACAAAAAAAGGATTAAAAAAATCTGAAGAAAGCCTAACATTCATGTTGGATAACATGAAGAAGAATAACTTAAGAATTATTGGCATTCTGGAACAGGAACAATCACACAAGCCCACAGAGGAGATAGTTGAAGAGCTTCTGGAAGAAAAATTTCCTAACATCCTGAAAAGCAAAAAGATAAGCATTCAAGAAGCTCAACGAACCCCAGGATGGATAGACCCTAAAAGACAATCACTAAGACATATAATAATCAAGCTCTCCAAAATCAAAGATAAGGATAGAATCCTGAAAGCAGCTAGGGAAAAGAAAAGTGTAACATACAAAGGCAAGCAAATCAGATTAAGCTTGGATCTCTCAACAGAAACCATGCAGTCAAGAAGGCAATGGGGAGCCATATATAAAACCCTGAAAGAAAAAAACTGCCACCCAAGAATCCACTACCCAGTAAAGCTGTCAATCAAATACAATGGTGTAATCAAAACATTCCAGGATAAACAGAAGCTAAGGGATTTTGCCAAAGCCAACCCTGCTATGAAAAATATCCTAAAGAAAGTTCTGTGGACTGAGAACCAACAAGAACAGACAACAACCAGAGAATGACGTACGTGTCAGCATCACCCTGAACTCAGTCGACATTGGAAGAGTCAAGAACAAAATAAATTTATTAGAACAGAGGATCTGGGAGGTCAGTCTATGATCAAAACAATCACAGTGTGAAAGATGGTAAACATAGAGGAACAAAGATCCAGGTGGTGAGAAGTTCAGGTAGATTACAGGAAAAAATAGATTGCCTTAACTGGAGGGAAGAGTTAATGGGATATAAGGTAACCACAATAGTGGAGTTGGGGTGGGAGGTTTAGTTTGGGTGTTGGAGAGGGCAATACAGGAAGAGGGAGGAGGTGAAAGAACAAGATAGATATGGGAATACTGAGACAGGTTTGCATCGGCTAAGTGGGACAGAGGCAAATGGTGATGCATGCTCAACCTTGGAACAACAGAGCTCTGTGATACAGGGATCTAGGCATAGTTTGAAGAGGGGAAATAATACTAAAATGTTTGACTGTCTTATGAATATTGGATTCCCTTGCCTAGTATTGTAAAATAGACACTTGAGTGGTTTAGAAAGGAACATTGGAAAACATGATTACAGAAAACTTGTAAGCCCGTCTTCAGCCTATAACTGATTGGAATACCTAAAAGGGGTTCTAGAACTTGCCCAGTGAAATAGGCCTCTTGAAAAGCCTTTGCAGAGTATAGGATCTTAGGTGGAATCCTGAGTCCCACCCAGAACATTATGAGGTGGGACATTACCACTAACAAGGACAAGCAGACCAGCCTGGAACAGCTAGAGCAACAGAAGATACATCTTCAAAGAAAGATCATCAGGAAAATCCCCCAAAAAAAGTCAGCATGAGTGGCTACTACAAGAATAAGCAAGCTGTGTGCCAGGAAGCCATCAAGCAAGCCATCAAATTCCTTTAGGACAAATTCCCCTCTATTACTGAAACTCATAAGATGACATATGAACAGGCATGTAAGCTTGCTGGTGACCACATTGGTCTACTGGTGAGTGGAAGAGGGGGAAAAGCAGCAATGAAGAAGTGGACTGAGTCCAACCCCAGTCTATTGAATCCCATTGACCTGGAGATGAGAGAGAGAAGAGGATGGGCTGGTTGGTCCAAAGTGTGGTGAGACCTGGGGATACCTGAGTCCATGGACAAGGACATAGCCACAGAGGACTAGAGCTGAGAGTGAAGCATCCAGCTGATATGAAGTGAGGGGAGATACACAAGAGCACCCAAACTTATGGACAGTACCCCTTTGACCTAGCCTCGATGGCTTGATAATCAGAACTCGACTAGAGGAAGATTATGAAAAAAAAATTTTTTTTGATAAAGGAAACAAGGGTACAATTTGATGAACCTGACCTATACTCAGAGCAGTAGTTACTCTAAATACCAACAGAGAGGGAAGGAGTCTTCACATCAGGTATCAATGCTATCCCCTCTACACAGGGTAGATAGGGACAGGCAACTTAGACATTGGCTACCTTAAATGAGGGGGTGATAAAGGCACGAAGTGACTGGCTTACAAGGTTTCAAGAGGGAGTTTAGTTTAAGAGTATGCAGGGATTAGGGTGGGGGGAAGCAGGGGAAGGGGAGGGGGGGCAGGCTTGTAGGATATACCCTTTGGTTGGTTGATGATGGAGGGGATTGTAACCATGGCAATGAAACGATAGGATGAATGTAAAACTAATGTTCTCTCACAAAATTCACAATAAAATATTAAAAAACAAAAATCTTTATGGGAAAAAAAAGAGTATGTAGGGGAAGAAAAGGTCCCTACTGAATAGTTTTCATCTTGTGTAGTTGGGTCTGGTAAAAAGAGATGGGGATAAGATTTGTATGATTCAATAGTGAATAATTCTTATCATGACTAATTGTAAACTATCACAATTGTAAAGGTAGAAGTTTTGTAACAAAAACAGGGGAGTGGTTAATCTTATAGTCCACAAACAAAGGACCCTAGGACCATCAAGGGAGAAGAGCACAAGCGGAATGCGGGTCCTTATCCAGAGAAACAAAGACACCAGAGATGGAGGCAAAGATGAGGACATGGAGAGAGGGAGCAGCTGAGGACTCTAGATTTATGGGAAGAGAAGGATTAAGCTGGTGGCCAGGAGGCAGATTTGTAGAATGTGCCCTTTGAAGGTGTAAATTATTATATATGCCTGAGGATTTTTTGTTTGTTTGTTTTTAAAAAGCTAAAGTGAATAGAGAGAAATACTGTTCACTGATGATACATGGAGGGGATTATAATAATTGTAATGAAAAATAAAATAAAATAAAGTGAATGAGAGAAAGAAAAACAAAGATAAGGGAATCTTTTCTCAAACTTTGTGAAGTTCTCTTGTATGTTGAGAAACAGCAACTTCAAATTCTGATATTTGTGTTTAATAAAGGTTCCTATGATTAAAAAAAAAAAAAAGAATCACCAGAGAGTTAATTACCATGATGAAAGTTTGAAATGGGTATATGTCGTTGGGGGTGGTGTAGGATTGGCGCTGTGGTGGAATTCTCTCCTTCCAGGTGGGAGACCCAGGCCAGTGCACTCATGGGCAGCCACTTCCTGTTTGTCTGTGGAGGCTTCTGTGTTGCTATGATACTGAAAACTTTCAACAGAGTTTCCAGACTAAGATGGGCTAGGATAAAAGGTCTAGTGATCAATTTCTGAAAACCAGCCAATGAAAATCCGAGTCCATTCAGAAATCCGTAGGATCCCAGGACAAGTCAACATTTCATTCCAATGAAATGGGGTCTTCATGAGTCCCAGCTGACTCAGCAGGCACCTAATCACAACATTTGGTTGTTGTTGTTAGGGGCCATCAAGTCGGTACCGACTCATAACGACCTTATGCACAACAGAACGAAACACTGCCTGGTCCTGGGCCAACCTCACCATCATTGCCACGCTTGAGTCCATTGATGCTGCCACTTGGCCAATCCATCTCATTGGGGGGTCTTCCTCTTTTTCTCTGACCCTCCACCTTACCAAACATGATAGCCTTCTGCAACAACTGACAGTATGTCCGAAGTATGAGAGACGAAGTTTGGCCATCTAGACCTCCAAGGAGCACTCTGGTTGCACCTCTTCCAAAATGGATCTATTTATTGGTTCTTTTGACAGCCCATGGCACTTTCAATATTCTCCTCCAACACCATAACTCAAAAGCATTAGTGGTTTATTCATTGGCACGATGGTGTTGTTAAGTGCTGTGGAGTTGGTCCCTATGTACAACAAAACACTGTGGAGTCCTGTGACATTCTTACAACCATTGAGATGTGTGAGTCTGTTGTTGTAGCCACTGTGTCCAATTCATCTCACTGAGGGTCTTCCTCTTTGTCATTAATTTCCTATTTTACCAAGCATGATGTCCTTCTCCAGGGACCAGTCCTCCCTGATAATATATCCAAAGTATATGAGACCAAGTTCTGCCGTCCTCTTCTAAGAAACATTTTAGCTGTGCTTCTTCCAAGACAGATTTGTTTGTTATTCTGGCAGTCCATGGTAGATTCAATATTCTTCACCAACACCGTAATCCAAAGGCATCAACTTTTCTTCAGTCTTCCTCATTACTGCCCAGCTTTCACACGCATATGAGACTTGCAAATACCATAGTTTGGTTCGGGTGCACCTTAGTCCTCAAATGGACATCTTTTCTCTTTAACACTTGAAAGAGGTCTTTTGCAGCAGATTTGCCCAATGAAATACCTTATTTGATTTCATGCTGTTTCCATCTATGGTCGATATTTGTAGATCCAAGTAAAATGAGATTGTTCACAATCTTTTCTCTGTTTATCATGATTATATTGGTGGTCCAGTTGTGAGGAATTTTGTTTTCTGTACATTGAGTTGTAATCCATACTGAAGGCTGTAGTCTTTGCTCTTCATCAGCAAGTACTTGAAGTCTTTTTTACTTTCAATAAGCAGGGTTATGTCATCTGCATATCACAGGTTGCTAATGAGTCTTCCTCTAATCCTTATGCCATGTTCAACATATAAACCAACTTTTTGGATTATTTGCTCAGCATATAGATTGAATAAATCCCAACAGCACAAGGGGGTTACTGTATGGTTTAAAATCAACAAGCGTGTGTGCCAAGGTCATATCCTTTCACTATACTTAATTAGCACAATGGATATTAAAATGAGCTTTTATTGGTAGAATCAACAGGTAGCATGCAATGTTGACTAAAATATATTGAATACTTGTTTGCACAGTCTTAATCTGTCACCCTCAAGGCATGAGTCCTAAATATTCCTGTGTCTGGGCAATTGAGAAGGATTCTGGCTGTCTCATGTTAGCTAGAAGGGTAACTGAATCCTCGTTCAAGGATATGTGCAAGTTCACCTTAAATGAACCTTTCAGGCAAGATGACTTCAGCACTCCTGGAACTATAGTCTATTGGGGATTCATCAAAGCCACAGAACTGGCTGGGTGGGTCTTCTGAAGCTTGCTCATTCAGCATCTTCATCGAGGATTGCCTTGTTTCTAGCTGCTCTCTGCTAGGCTAGGTCTCAGCTCTGCCTCATTCTCAGATGCAGGTATGCCTCATTTTACTGTTCTTCTCTTTATTGTACTTCACAGAGACAGCGTTTGTTTTGTCGTTGTTTTTTAAACAACAAAACAGACGGCAGGTTGTGGCAACCCTACCCCAAACGAAGCCATCAGCACCATTTTTCTCACAGCATGTTCTCACTTTGTGTCTCTGTGTCACTGTTTAGTCATCCATATAACATGTCAAATTTTCCCGTCATGCTACTGCACACCTAATACACTATACTGTGGTGTAAACATCACTTTCACACAACTGAAAAACCAAAAAATTAGCGCGACTCACTTTGTGGTGATGTTTGCTTTATTGCAGTTGTCTGGAACTGAACCCGCGGTATCTTCAGGGTGGATCTGGGTATTCTTCACTGGATGTAAACTGACTTAAGTCATTTAGACTTGCTCAAGCGTCAGTTCTTTCTGGTAGGTAGCAATAGATGTCCAACATTAAGATGTAGATGAAATATAGAGTGCTTTTCAATCACACAACCTCCATGTTAGGTAATTTGTGGTGCCGGATATAAAGTTCTCATTTAGGACAACTCTGAGGGCCACCCCAGCTCTAGAGAGTCCCATAGTATTGTCTTAGGCCACCTTGAAGTCACATTGTCCCACAATTCTCCCCCTGCCCAATCCTGATGCTCTCTCTTCCTTACAGGTGTAGGCCCTGAGAGTCAAAGGTGTTGAATAAGATTAGATGGCACCAGTGAACTGCTTCCCTGGAGCATAGGAAACACACTATTAGTGTAAGCATTTGCTATCCTATGTGTGAGGAACACTCTTAACATATGCAGAGACTTAAGAGACAACCATTGCTTGGAAATCACATAAATTAAGGGGAAGAATTAACGATTTATCTTGTCTTTCCTTCATGAGTGGTACTGCAGGGCATAACCAAACACTAGATATAAGGAATGCCCTTTATAAGATACTTCAGCTAATAAATGAAGATGATGGTGGTGGTGGTTGTGTGCCACCAAGTTTGTTTAGACTCATAGCAACCCCGTACAGCGTTTCCAAGGCTGTAAATACAGGAGCAGAAAGCCTCACCTTTCTCCCACGAAGCAACTGATAGATAGATTTGGACTGCTGACCTTGCAGTTAGCAGTCCAGCTAGCAATTTACTACAGTGTGGCACTGTAAGGTCAGCACTGGACTCAAATCACAAGGCCAGCTGTTCAAACCCACCATCTGCTCCTTGGAAACCCTATACAAGGTCATTTAACAACAACAACGTTTGCATTAATGGGCGTAGGTATGAGCACCCGCTGCTAACATCACAGAAGTAGACAACCAGATAATACACATAATGTGCCAGACACTACTGAGGAAGTCATCGTACTAAAAAAACTGAGCTTGAAACCAACTATCCACCAAGTATCTAGGTGTGGGGCTGTGGGATAAAGTGCTGCACTGCAAGATCAGTTTGAACCACAAGGTCTTTGGTTCAAACTCACCAGCCACTCCTTGGAAACCCTTAACAACAATAGCTGTACTACCAGCTTACAGAGACACAGGAGACAGAGGTATGTTAAAGGCCACCCGAGGACTACATCAGCCAGACCAAACTGTGGGAAACTTACCAGAACAAGTGGTTCTAGTCTTTAGCAAACAGATTTCTAGAGGGAAAGAAAGGAGAGAAATCTTTAACCCTGGTTTCTCTTTTTATTTCCCTTCTTTTCCCCTAGAAATATAAACCTATAGCCCTGGTGTAGCACTGTAGGATAAAATACTGGACTGCAAGATTGAGTTGAACCTCAAGGTTGGTGGTTCAAACCCACCAGCCACTCCTCAGAAACGCTATGCTATGAGTCGGAACTGACTTGACCGCACTTAACAACATAGCCCTGGTGTAGCGCTATAGAATAAACAGTGGACTGCTAACCACAAGGCCAGAAGTTCAAACCCATCAGCTGCTCTTGGAAACCCTATACAGGGTTTCTGTGAGTGCAAATTGATTTGACAACATACAATAACGTAGGTCAAAAGAGATTTAAAATGCATATCTATCAACTGCAGTGTGGGCTACTTCAAACAAGTAAGCTACTAAAAAAGTTTTTATATTTATGGGGCAATGGAGAAAGCCAATATATCAGTCAGACAAGGCCATGGCTGACTGCTCCCTTGCAAACTTGCTCATTTTCAAGTTCAAGGTAAAGCTGAAGAAAATGAAAACAAATCCATGAAAGCCAAAATATGATCTTGAATATATCCTACCTAAACTTTGAGATTATTTCAAGTGTAGATTTGCCACATTAAACAGTAATGACCAAGTTGTGGGATGGCCTATATGAAGACGGGAAAAGGTCATGAAAAAGACAGGAAAGGAAGAAAAGACCAAAATGGATGTCAGAAGAAGCTCTGAAACTTGTTCTCGAATACAGAATAAAATAAAGGAAGAAATGATGGCGTAAAAAAAGTTGAAGAGAAGATTTCAAAAGACAACCTGAGAAGACAAAGCAAAACATTATAGTGAAATGTGCAAAGACCTGGAGTTAGAAAACTAAAAGAGAAGAGCGCACTCAGCATTTCTCAAGTGGAAAGAACTGAAGAAAAATTCAAGCCTCGAGTTGTAGTATTGAAGGATTCTATCGGCTTGGACTTCATCCTTGCTGAATAGCAAGGCTGTAGGAATTGACAGAACACCAATTGAGGTGTTTCAACAAACTGATATAATACTGGAGGGCATCACTCATCTATGCCAAGAATTTTGGAAGACAGCTATCTGGCCAACTTACAGAAAGAAGTCATATTTGTGCCCATTCCACAGAAATGTGATCCAACAGAATGCAGACATTACTAAACAATATCATTTATATCACATGCAAGTAACAGTTTGCTGAAGATAATTAAGAAATGGTTGTAGAATCTTTATGGGAACACACAGTCTCATCTTTTTCCCACAGAGCAGCTTGTGGCATTGAACCACTGACCTTGCGATTAGCAGCCCAACACTTATTTCACTGTAGCAGTAGACCTCCTTACAATTGATCTTACACAAAACCAAACGCACTGCCTTGGATTTGATTCTGACTCAAAGCAACCTTGTATAGGGTTTTGGAAGCTTTAGATATTTGAGGAACAGATAGCCTCATCTTTCTCTCTCAGAGCAGCTGGTGGGTTTGAAATGCCAACCTCGTGGTTAGCAGTTGAGTGCTTATCCTATAGAACAGCCAGAGTTCCATAAGATTGACTCCTGTTCTGTGATTCTGATATTACTGCTTCAAGTCTTTTGCCCATATAGTGTTGCTGTTGTTGTTGTTGTTGTTAGGTGTTGTTAGTACTGACTCACAGCGATCTTATGCACACAGAAGGAAACACTGCCCGGTCCTGGGCCAATCTCACAATGGTTGCCATGCGTGAGCCCATTGATGCTGCCATTTTGCCAATCCATCTCGCTGAGGGTCTTCCTCTTTTTCTCTGACCCTCTACCTTACCAAGCATGATATCCTTCTCCAGTGACTGGTCCCTCCTGACAATATATCCGAAGTAAGAGAAACGAAATTTGGCCATCCTGGCCTCTAAGGAGCACTCTGGCTGCACTTCTTCCAACACAGATCTATTGGTTCTTTTGGCAGCCTATGGCACTTTCAATATTCTCCTCCAACACCATAACTCAAAAGCATCAATTCTTCTATGGTCTTCCTTATTCACTGTCCAGCTTTTGCATGCGTACAAGGTTGTTGAAAATACCATGGCTTGGGTCAGGTGTATCTTAGTCCTCAAGCTGACATCTTTGCTCTTCAACACTTTTAAAAGGTCTTGTGCAGAAGATTTGCCTAATGCAATACGTCATTTGATTTCTTGACTGCTGCTTCCATGAGTGTTGATAGTTGATCCAAGAAGAATATAGTCCTTGACAACTTCAATCTTTTCTCCGTTGATAAGAATGATGTTTATTGGTCCAGTGGTGAGGATTTTTGCTTTCTTTACATTGAGATGCAATCTATACCAAAGGCTGTGGTCTTGGATCTTCATCAGTAAAAATTTTAAGTCCTCCTCACTTTCAGCAAGCAAGGTTGTCTCATTGGCATATCACAGGTTGTTAATGAGTCTTCCTCCAATCCTGATGCCATGTTTTTCTTCATATAACCGAGTTTCTCGGATTATTTGCTCAGCATACAGGTTGAATAAGTATGGTGAAAGAATATAACCCTGTCACACACTTTTCTTAATTTTAAACCATTCAGTGTTCTCATGTTCTCTTCGAACAACTGCCTCTTGGTCCAGGTACAGATTCCTCATGAGCACAATTAACTGTTCCAGAATACTCATACTTCGCAATGTTGTCCATAGCTTGTCATGATCCACACAATCGAAAGCCTTTGCATAGTCAACAAAGCACAGGTAAACATCTTTCTGATATTCTCTGCTTTCAGCCAAGATCCATCGGACATCAGCAATGACGTCCCTTGTTCCACATCCTCTTCTGAATCCAGCTTGAACCTCTGGAAGTTCTCTGTCAATGTATGGTTGCAGCCATTTCTGTATTACCTTTAGTAAAACTTTATTCCCATGGGATATCAAAGATATTGTCCTATGATTTCCATATTCCGTTGGGTTACCTCTCTTTGGAATGGACACAAATACAGATCTCTTCCAATCAGCCAGCCAGATAGTTGTCTTCCAAATTTCTTGGCATAGATGAGTGAGTGCCTCCTCACTTTGTTGAAAGATTTCAATTTTTATTCCATCAATTCATGATGCCTTCTTCTTTGTCAATTCCTTCAATGCACTTGGACTTCTTCCTTCAATATCATTGGCTCTTGATCATATGCTACCTCTTGAAATGGTTGAACATCAACCATTTCCTTTTGGTACATCTTCTTTTGATGCTTTCTTCATGGCAAATAGTTCTTTATGAAGTTTCAGTTTTGAAAGGTCCCTCTCAGATGAAGCCACAGACAGATCATCAGAAGTAATTTTAGGCTCATTGAAAGGGTTGTGAGAGTGTCTGTGAAGTTTCATTCAGCTATGGATGCCAAAACGTCTAATGTTGCCTAATTTTTGGCTTCTTCCAAATCAATCTCTGCTATATTCAGGTGGCTTCTCAGCCTTGGTATTTCTTCTATTAAAAACTGATTCTCAGATACCTTGTCATAGAAAACAGTCAGTTTTGGAATAGTAGCTAAAACTCCTCTTCACTGACACTGTGCTTGAATGGCTTCAAACATGGCTGTTAATTCCTTGATGACTTTCATCTGATCTGATGCTTCATCTGAACAATCCATAGTCATTTGACTTTAAAAGTGTCTGTTGTTGTAGCAAGTAGGATTTGTTGAGTGCAAAACTGATGATCTTGTCTGTAAACTTTCACTCAATTCACAATAAAAAGTTAAAAAAAAAAAAATCAGAGCTGAGGTCAGCAGCTTTATTCCCCTTTAAAGGATAAAAAAAATTGAAGAAAAACTTTTCTCACTCTAACTTTCCTGTTGCTGATTTTTACATATTTGATCTCTTCAGATATCTGGTCAGTGTGTGGTAATTTGTGTGTGTGGTCGAGCATGACCCTAAAGTACTTTGTAGACTTTATGTCCATTGCAAGTGTCTTTGCATGATTTTCCAGGGCATTTATGAACTCATTCTAGATTTTTGGTGCAAGATAAGGGAATGATGCTGTAAATTGACATGTGTCCCTCTTTAATCTCATGCGATGTTCTTTTAGCATTTGATCAATATGTTGAAAACATCCCAACCATTTCAAGATTTCTTCCAGTGAAATTCCATCAGCTCTGTGGCTGCAGAATGACACAGTCTGCTTGGCAAGGGACATCGTGATATCAAGCAATCAGTACAAGATAGCCCTTCACTTTTTCTTCTTTCTATCTCAGCAAATGAGTTCCACTTTCAACTGTTTGGATGTTTCATGTTATGTACTTTCAGTTTTCACCACTTTTGAAATCCAGTTACATGTTTGTATGGTGTTATCTGTAGAACTAATGTCAAGTTGTTTCTGTTAAGTGCCTTCAAGTCAGTTCTGACTTACAGCCACCCTGAATAGGGTTTCCAAGGAGCAGCTGGTAGGCTTCAACTGCCAACCTTGAGGTTAGCAGTCCAGTGCTTATTCTACAGTGCCACACCAGGAGTTCAGGACCAAAAGCAGTAAAAATTCTCATCAGCAGGTAAGAGCTTTCTTGCCATTTGGAAGCACTTTTCCAAACAACTCTTTTGAAAGCTAGAGCACATCTCTCTTGGTTTTCACATCTCTGTGCCTTGGCAGAGCACTCAAAGGTCCATTTTGTTCTGGAAAGAAGCGCTTCCCCTTTTGATGATTTTAATCCCCAAATGATCTTGATGTGATATCTCCTAGAAAGTAACATCACACAAAATTTGCCCATCTTTCTCATATTACAGTATCAAGGCAAAAGTCCCTTCTGTTCAGATTTTGCCTTTTCCACTCTTAGGTTTTCTGCCGAATGCATGTCCCATCAGAAGAATCAGCTCTGTCCACCAGAGATTGACAAACAGCGTCTTGATGAACCTGGGCCACCATCCAATCTTTTGACATGAAAGCATGAATCTAGCAAATGTTTTGAATGATTCAGTTCTTGCGTCTTTTGCTTTCCTTTGCTGGTAACCAATTAAGCCTCTTTGATTTTTGTGCCCCCTGTGACATGATAGAATATCCCTGCACAATCGAAGAAAAAAGAGAAATTAGCAGTATTTGAAAAAGGATATGTAAATCTGTTGGCTATGTTAGTTCCATCAAATGTAAATTTTGATGTCACTAGTTTTTAAACAATCATTCAAACTTAAACTCTAAAAGTTTCATCAAAACCAGATATATATTTGCATGACGAATTTTTTTTTTTAAAAAAAGCTTTTATTGTGAATTGAGTAATAGTTTACATGGCAGGACACTGGTTTTACACTCAAACTGTTGTATTTTGTTTCATTGTAATGATTACAACCCCTCCAAGAGCCATCAGTTAACAATATTTGCCTCTATTCTTTCTTTGTGTGTGTGTGATGTACACAAAACCACTGAGGAATATATAATCATTTAAACAATCAAAGGGCACATTTTGCAAGCCAGCTTCCTGGCCGCCAGCACACAGCCATTCTCTTTCCGTGAGTCTAGAGTCCTCAGCTGCTCTATCTCTCCGTGCACTCTTCTCTGCCTCCATCTCTGGTGTCGCTGCTTCTCTGGTTAGGATCCCATGTTCTGCTCATGCTCTTACCTCTTGATGGTCTTAGGGTCCTTTGTTCCTGGAATGTAAGATTAACTACTCCCCCACTTTTGTTACACAGCTTCTACCTTTATAGTTACAGGCTGAAGACAGGCTTACAAGCTTTCTGTAATCGTATTTCCTGATATTTCTTTCTATCCCACTTAAATATCTATTTTACAATAGTAGCCAGGGGAAACCAATATCCACAAGACAGCGAAGCATCTTAACATTATTTCCCCTCTTTTACTCATTCAGACTATGCCTCGATCCCTGCATCACAAAGCCCTGTTGTTCCAAGGTTGAGTATACATCACTATTTACCTCTGTCCCATTTAGCCCACGCAAATCTACCTAAGTGTTCCCTACCTTTCTTATTTTTCCACCCCCTTTCCCTTTCTTGTGTTTTGACCTCCCCTTCCTTGTATATTGCCCTCCCCATCACCCGAGATATGATGTGACTATCCTGTAACAAGACAGGGATGTTTTAAAGGAAAATTTTTTAGTACTAAATTAAAAAAATTTTAATATAAGATTTAAGTTGTATGTCTAAACATGTATCAAAGAAATAGCAGGAGGAAGATGAGGTTTTTTGCTTCCTCTATGATTTAAAGCTTCAGAACCCCTATATAGGGGAGCTGTGAGTCAGAACCAACTTGATGTCACTTAATAACACCAACAACAACAGTCAAAGAAACACAGTATTCCCCCCACTTCATATTTGAAAGTGTCAATTGCTCTATTTAGTTATCCAAGTTACATATTATAATCATTCATTGTTATACATGTGAGTTTATTATTAATTTCAATCATAGAATAATAAGTGATACACTTGTAAATTGCTTAAAGGCAATGTTTCTCAGATTATATGAATACTAACAACAAAAATTAGACAGTAGAATTGATGTATTTGAGTTATGGTGGTGGAAGAGAATATTAAAAGTACCATGGACTGCCAAAAGAAGAAAAAAATCTGTGTTGGAAGAAGTACAGCCGTTCCGTTCCTTAGACGCCAGGATAGCCAGACTTCGTCTCTCATACTTCAGACATACTGTCAGGAAGACCAATTCCTGGGGAGACACATCATGCATGGTAAAGTGGAGGGTCAGCGAAAAAGATGAAGACCCCCAACGGGATGGATTGGCACAGTGGCAGTACTAATGGACTCAAATGTAACAAGTATTGTAAGGTTGGCGCAGGACGGGGCAATGTTTCATTCTGTTGTACATACAGTCGCTGTAAGTCAGTACTGACTCGATGGCACCTAACAACAAAACCAATAACAGAAATAACAAAACAAAATCATTTTGTAAAATCTATGTTGAATTACAACATTATTATTAGCATTATTAGTAAATGAGTGGAATCCCTTTTTAAAATTTTTTTCTTCTTTTCCTTTAATTATTACTTCATTTTTTTAAAGTGATTGATACAGGTTCATAAATACTTATATATTGTGTATTACAATATTGTAGTTAAGACACCAAAAAAAATCTGACAAAATTATTAACTAAAAAGGCATCAGAAGTAACTGCATGTGTAACATCTGTTAAGGAAACCTTCACGTGATTTATAGCTCAGTGCTTACTGTATAGAGCCACCATGCATTAGAAGGTTCAAAAGCAAATTAGCATAGAGTTTTAGCCTTGTAGGTATAGTGATGGCATCCTGGTGTGGCTCTCTAGGATCAGCACTGGACTGCTCATGGAAAGGTCAGTGGTTCAAACCCACCAGTAGTTCCTCCGAAACCCTCTACAGGATCACTTTGAGCTGGAACTGACTGGGTAGCACTTAACAACAGGTATTAGCTGGGCTTATAAAAAATGTTTTTGTTGTTATAACTAGCTACAAAGGTACATTTATAAAAAATAATAAATTTCTGTTGAAACACTGCACAAAAATTGTATAGACAATCATTTTGGTGTCACTACTGCTGGCTATGGGTCGGAATCAATGCGACAGCACTTAACAACCACAACTGTGGCAACATGGAATTCTGGTAGCGTAGTGGTTACGAGTTGGGCTGCTAATCTCAAGATCTGCAGTTTGAAACTACCAGCTGTTCAGCGGGAGAAAGATGAGGCTTTCTGCTCCCGTAAAGATTTGCAGCCTCGGAAACCCTGTACAGGGTCGCTATGGGTCGGAACCGACGCCACGGCACAAAACCACCACTCTGGCAGCATCACCGGTGCAGGGGAGGTCTTAGAAATTCCACAAGAAGAATTGTTACCCTTTTCAATGGCCACACAGCTGAGGATTCAGACAATCTCTCTTGGTCCACTTGAAAGGAAGACTACCAGAGGACTGAGGGACAGGATGAGTACTGGAGGGTTTCTGACCACCCCCTGGGACCTATTTGTCAATTTCTTCTAATGCCTCAGCATGCTTTTGGGTGACATACTCCCAGGTCCCACATTCTGAGTGGGCAGGATAAGTGTAATGGTCCCTTGGCGATTGCCAGATCCCAACAGGAGACAGGCAGGTATGGACAGTGAGGGGACCCAAGACAGACAGCAACAACACACATATAGCAGAAGAGAAACACAAAGAGACAGCAGTGGAGACAGTGTGACCAAGAGGGGAAGGAGAATCCAGTGGCAGACAGAGAAACTATCTAGAGAGACACAGGTGGACAATCTCTTCTCACGCCCACCTTCTTCCAGCCCCACGGAAAAACACCCAAAAGGACAAGCAGGCAGAAGCGCACCCCACACAGTGACCTCTTTCTTGGCATTTCCACAGAAGCAGCCAATCCCCCTTCAGCTCTGCCCACCTTCTCTCCTGCTGCTGGTCAAGCTCATTAAGCTGTTACCCTGGCCACAACTGAAGGCCCCACGCCCCAGGGAGGAAACCACTGAATAGGCGTCCCAGATCTCCGGCATCCCAAACCATCAATTAATATTAACAAGAGAAGATTCCCCCCCTCCCCAACATCAGCACTCAGTGGGTGCAGAGGCCCCACCCCCATGACTCAGGAGGTTAAAGGGCCTGGGGCCAGCCTGCAAGCCCAGAGTCTCCAGATGGCGTACGGCAGCAGGACAGTGACCATCCAGCTGGTGGACGAAGAAGCTGAAGATGGAGCTGGGGGCCCGAAGCTCTTCCGGGGCCAGAGATTCGAGGCAATCCGGGCAGCCTGCCTGGATGCAGGGATCCTGTTCCGAGACCCCTACTTCCTTGCTGGCCCTGATGCACTTGGCTATGACCAGCTGGGTCCAGACTCAGAGAAGGCCAAAGGGGTGGAATGGAAGAGACCCCAAGTAAAGTGGGGCTTCAGCTGGGACTGTTGGATCAGAGGGAGGCTGGGACTAGAGATCAGGATTCCTGGGCCCCAGGGAGGATGGAGCCCAGTTGGGACTCCTAGTCTAAGGGAGGAGGGGCAGACATTCCTAGTCTGAGGGAGAAGGGGTTTGGGGACCAGGACTCTTGGGTCTGAGGGAGGATGAGGCTGGCTGGGACTCCTAGTCTGAGGAAGGCTCTGAGGGAGAATGGAGTCACCGTGGGACCTGCTGGATCCAGGGAGGCCCAGGGAAGCCTAAAGTCTGCCCACGGACTTTAAAGGCCTTTCAAGAGTTGGAGGCCCTCATTACTAGGGAGCAAACAGAGGGCAAGAGGAGACCCAGGCGTCTGACCTCCCAGTTGCTCCTTCCCTCCCTAAGCCTGGAATCCTCTGTCATTCCCAGGAATTTTGCTCTGAGCCCCAGTTCATCTGTGAGGATATGAGTCGGACAGACGTGTGTCAGGGGAGCCTGGGTGAGCTCCTTGAAGCTATCTTGAATTCCAAACCCAGCAAGATGCAGCTAAGACCCTGACAACTCTGCTCCCTCATTCTCTCCTCTCTCTGTCCCTGGGTTTCCCCCTATCTGCTCCTCCATCTCCCCTTTATCTGACCCTTGGTTTCTCCCCTTTCTCTCCCTAGGTCTTCCCCTTCTCTACCCCTTGACCTTCCCTGTACCTCAGTCTCCTCCCTCGGTCCCCCTCACTCTATCCATGCCCAATCCTAGTCTTTCCTCCAAGGTAACTGCTGGTTTCTGGCGGCGGCTGCCTCCCTCACTCTGTACCCTCGACTTCTATACCGGGTGGTCCCCACTGGACAGAGTTTCCAAGATGGCTACGCCGGTGTCTTCCACTTCCAGGTAGGGCCATTTCCTCTGCCTGTACCTCGGTTTCCCCATAGTGACATGGATTTCATAGTTGACATTAACCTTTTGGAGCTGTAATGCTTGGGTTCTGGGATGAGCAACAAGAGGGTCAGGCGTGAGAGGTTGAGGCCCAGGCATGGGTGGAGGGTGGAAGCTGACCCATGGCCCCAGACTACCCCTTTTCCTGTCAGCTTTGGCAGTTTGGCCACTGGGTGGATGTCGTGGTGGATGACCGTCTGCCCGTGCGTGACGGGAAGCTGATGTTCGTGCGGTCCAAACAGCGGAACGAATTCTGGGCTCCACTACTGGAGAAGGCCTATGCCAAGTGAGGACCACCCCCTGAGGTGGTAATCCCAGGGACCAAATTGTATGGAACCCCCAGAGTCCCCTGGAACCCTAAAGCCCCCTGGAATCCCCCAAACACAGCTTCCTAATTACCTCACATACAACCCCAATTATCCCAAACATTATAACTCCTTAGGACTCCAATGTCACCCCAGCCCAAGGACCCCCAAATCTGGAACACCTCCCACTATTAACATTTCCCCCCAAGTTCCCGAGACCTATCCACCATCCATGATCCTTAAAGATCCAGAAATTACATTCTTCATTCCCTGGATTTAGCACATCTGAGATTTATTCCCTCAGGGATCAGATCATCTCTCCTGTCTACCTGGAAACACAAAGTACTCCCGAATATTGGGTGCGATCTCTGGGATCCTCATGTCTTTCTCGTTACCTATACTGTGGCTCTGAAATCCTGATTGCTGTTATTGTTAAGTGCCATCAAGTTGGTTCCGACTCACAGCGATCCTATATAAGGTTTCTAAGGAGTCGCTGGTGACTTTGAACCTTCAACCTTGTAGTTCAAATGACCAGTGCTTATCCTACAGTTCCATACCAAGACTCCTGAATATAGCCTCCATAACAGATTACCCACAAGTTGGACAGCTCCCAGGGATACAAACTTATAGACATCCCCAGGCGCTCAGAATCCTGGCATAGGTATTCTATAGCCCCCAGAGACTGCAAACCCAGTGGCTTCCAGACCGGCCCATAGTCTCCCACTTCAGGATCCCCAGGGGTTCCACATCAACCAAAACCCACACCTACTGCCATCCAGTTGATTCCAACTCATAGCCACCCTTTGTAGGGTTTCTGAGGCTGTGAATCTTTGTGGGAACAGAAAGCCTTCTCTTATTCCTGATGCATCACCCAATATGGCCCCTTAAGGGTACAACCAGAGGCCCGTCCAATCCCAAGGGGGTTGCCGGAGACTCTGTACCCAAGCCTCAGACTCTGTACCCGGACCTGGTCCCAAGGCTCCACGGCTCCTATGAGGTGATGCGTGGTGGCCACATGAACGAGGCCTTCGTGGACTTCACTGGCGGCATAGGCGAGGTGATCTACTTGAGGAAGGACACCCCAGGCCTCTTCTTTGCTCTTCGCCAAGCCCTGGCCAAGGAGTCCCTTGTCGGTGCCACTGCTCTGGTGAGAGTTGGGCTTCTCTGTGGGACCCCCACCAGGACCAGAGCATATTTGGGGGTGGCGTTCCTTCTTTTCTCAGCTTCAGCTGTTAGTTTATTGTCTCTCACAAGTCAACTAGAAATTCATTTGCTCTCATAAATTTGCTCTCATGTATGGCTTCAGGTACAGCTGGATCCAGGTGCTCAGAGGATGTTACGTGTGTATTTTTCTAATCTTAGTTCTCAGGCAGTCTTTACCTTCATGGCACAAGGGTGGCCCCAACAGCTGCAAGTACCTCCCTCCACCCCAGGAGTTTTGTTTTGTTTTTTTTAAAAAAGCACAAAAAAACCTCTTCTTGATCATTTTAGCTAAAGTCTCAGGATTGATTTTCCTGGACTCAGCTTGGGTCAAGTGCTCACCTCTGACCCACTCACATACTCATTCATTCATTACTTTATTTTGTAGTCAGTAACTAATTGCCTTTTCTCTCTGTTCTGTTAGTCCATCTCTTTCCTCTTGCCATTTACTTTTCTCGTATCTCTCTCTTTTCTCCCTTCTCTTTCACCCTCACTCACCAGCCCCAACACCTTCCCGGAACCCTGTGCCATTCTTATGGGTGTTTTCATGGCAGGAGGATGGGGGGCAGAGAGGAGCAGCCACCATCTTGTTCCCACACTGTGGCCTCATTGTACCCTGTCCTCCGCTCAGAGTGATCGGGGCGAATATCTTACGGATGATGGACTGGTGAAGGGACATGCATACTCAGTCACAGGCGTGCACAAGGTGACAACCCTCCCTGGGGAGGGGCTAGCAGGGTTGTCTAGCATGCCCTCTCCCCCCAACTAACAACGTCTCCTTCAGGTGTCTCTGGGCTTCACCAAGGTGCGGCTGCTGCGACTTCGGAATCCATGGGGCCGTGTCGAGTGGACAGGGGCCTGGAGTGACAGGTGGGACAGGTCTGGCTCAGGTGCGGGGAGGGTTAGCCCCACCCACCCATCTCTCACATCCACATCTCCCCAGCTGCCCACGTTGGGATGCAATCCCTGCTGAGTGGCGAGATACCCTGATGGTGAAAAAGGAGGATGGTGAGTTCTGGTGAGTTGGGCAAGGCATTGGCACCACCCATGGAAGGGGCTTGAAGTGACATAGAAATTAGGGGCCAGGTGTCCTCATAGGGAAGAACTGGCCATCTTATCATTACTGGTGGTGATTTGGGAGTTGGGTTCTATCTGGGGGAGTCGAGAGAGACCTATTAACATTAGAAGAATCTGAAAACAGTGGTGCAGTGGTGGAAAGTCCTGGTGGTCTGCTTCTATAAAGATTACAGCTAACAAATCCTATGGAACAGTGCTAATCTATCACACTGAGGTCATTATGACTCAGAATGAACTGCACGTCAACAGGCTTGGTTTTGGGTTTGGGCAGTTGAAGGGCATTGGGTCACATTCAGGGCAATGGAAGGAGATGACGGGGTTGCCATGAGTCAAAATCGACTTGTTTTTTATGTGTGATATTTAGGGCATTTCTTGAAACTTGGCAACATGGAAGGGCTGCAGGCTAGTTGTTAATTAAGTGAGTCTGAAAGGCTTGATGCTTGAAGGTTAGAGGCAATTTATCAATATTCAGCGGCAGTTTGTGGAACTTGGTGATTCGTTGGGCTGTTTCTGGAGCCTTAGATTTGGGAGAGATTGAGGACTCAGCAATTTATAGATTGTTTCTGGAGACGTGGCAACACTTGGCAGTAGTATGGGAATCTGGGCTGTTTCGTTCTTTGGGAGACCCTCCCTGGAATCTTGAGGTGTTTGGGGGAGCTGGGCAGGCCTGACCGCTGGCCACTGTCCAGGATGGAGCTGCAGGATTTCCTCCACCACTTCCACACGGTCCAGATTTGCTCACTGAGCCCAGAGGTGCTGGGCCCCACACCTGCTGGGGGCGGCTGGCACATCCACACTTTCCAAGGTCGCTGGGTTCGAGGCTTCAACTCTGGCGGGAGCCAACCTGGTGCTGGTGAGGCCTGGAGGGGATCCCTGTGAGGCATGGAGGGGACGGGTCGGGGTGCAGCTGGTTAGGTAATCCCATTTCCTTCTCCCTAACTAGAAACCTTCTGGACCAACCCTCAGTTTCGTCTGACGCTGTTGGAGCCAGATGAGGAAGAGGAAGATGATGATGAACAGGGGCCATGGGGGGGTTGGGGGGCACCAGGGGCACGGGGCCTGGCGCGGGGAGGCCGCATCCCCAAGTGCACTGTCCTCCTGTCCCTCATCCAACGAAACCGGCGACATCTGAGGGCCCGGGGCCTCACCTACCTCACTGTGGGCTTTCATGTATTCCAGGTGAGGTTCAGTTGCTGAGACCTGGGGAGTAGGGGGCAGAGAGGCACTTCAGGAAGATAGAGAGGGTGGGGAAGCCACGTTTCAGAGGGAAGAAGGACTGAGGATATCACAGGGAGACTCTGGGAGTCAGACAGAGATAGGATTGAGGACACAGAGCTCAGCGGGGAGGATCAGATAGGAGGTAAATGAGGGGTAGACTGGGAAGAAGGGAGAGGGAGGGGGCTCAGGTGAGGAAGGTTGGCAGGGTAGGGACTCTGAGGTGTAATCACCTCTCCGCCAGCCCCTGACTCCCTTTCTCCTTCTTCTTACAGATCCCAGAGGAGGTGGGTCCTAGATTTCAGTCCCTGATAACAAACAGCCCAGCGGGCTAGGACAACCAGCGCTGGTGGTGGAGGGGGCCCAGGGTTAGGGAGGTGGGGGCTGGGTGGAACGTGGTGGGCTTAGCGGGGAGTGGTCTGGGTTGGAGGGATGGGCTGGGGTAAACTAGGGGGGTCGTGGTCATGCCTGGACGCGCCCTCCTCCTGCTCGCTCCCCCAGCTACTGGGCCTCTGGGACTCTCCGTGCAGCCGCACGCTCCTGCCCAGATTGCTGCAAGCCGACCGCTCGCGCTTTTGCCCGCGCCGCGATGTGAGCCGCCGATGCCGCCTGCCGCCCGGCCACTACCTAGTGGTCCCGAGCGCGGCCAACGCCGGCGACGAGGCCGACTTCACGCTGCGTATCTTCTCCGAACGCAGCCACACGGCCGTGTGAGCCCCGCCCCGGTCCCCAACACGCAGAGACAGGACCTAGGGTCTCCAGCCCCGCTTCTGGGGTCCCCCGCCTTCTAATCCCGGGCCCCTAGACCCACCCCGCCCTGCGACCCTAGAGGTTGAGGCACCAGCCCCGCCCCTCTCGTTCTTTTGTAATTTGCAGGGAGATCGATGACGTCATCAGTGCCGACCTGCAGGTCCTCAAGGTGAGGGGCTGCTCTTGGAGGGGGAGACTGCAGGGGTCGGGTCCTCTGGATCACAACTAAACGCCCTTCACCCCACAGGCCCCCTATGTGCCCCTGGAGCTAGGCTTGGAGCAGCTGTTTCAGGAGCTTGCCGGAGAGGTAGGAAGAAGCCGGGCTGAGGGGGTCGCCCCAGCCTCTATCCTCTACCCACTGCCATTATGTGGATTCCAACTCACAGCCACCCTCTATAGGGTTTCATATAGGGTGGCACTGTACCATAGGTATTAGACTGCTAAACCGCAAGGTCTTTGGTTCAAGCCATCAAGTTACTCCTTGGAAACCCTACACAGGGCGGCTATGAGTTGAAAAGGACTCCACAGCACTTAACAAGAAGGGTTTCTGAGATTGAAATCTTTATAAGAGCATCTCCCATCTCTCTCCCTCAGAGCAGCTGGTGGGTTTGAACTTCGATCTTGCAGCTAGCAGTCCAATGTCTAACCCACTGTTACCAGGGTTTCTTCCCCTATCCTAGGCCTCATTTTGCTTTAGTGTCTCCCTCCTGCAGTGTGCTTGCTTCTCCTGTCCACCCCAGGGCCTTTGCTCAGTCTGTCCTTTGGGTCTGATAATGTCTCCTTTCCCCTCACACCTTTACCCAGGTGAGGCTCTGGAAGCCATCCCTGATGCCTTCGGAGCTGGGCTTCCCCGCCCAGTGCTCCTAGCCCTGACCACTCTGGGGATGGATGGGTTGTGAGCTGTCAATGGCTGTCCCTGCACTGGCCAGCACAGGGTGGGCCCATATCTCGTGTTGTGGGACTTCTGGAAAGACTGGCCCCACAACCCACCTCTCCCTGAGCAGGAGGAAGAACTCGGTGCCTCCCAGCTCCAGGTCTTAATAAGCATTGCCCTGGAACCTGGTGAGTTGTCCGTGTGTCTGCATGTGTATTAGGGGCTGGGGGTGGTCTTGGCCAGGGGCCCTTACAACCAGATCTGGGCCCCGTTGGCGCCCCATGTGGCCTGGTAGTCAGACCACATGCAGGACCGGTGGCCAGGATCACAGCACCCGAAGGTCTGCTTCCTCCAGTGAGAGGTTAGGAATGGAGCTGCAGTGAGCAGACTCAAACCACTGTTGGTTCAACTTTGTGCCTCGGTTCCCCCATCTCTAAAACAAGAGACTTGATGCCTCGATGGTGGCCAGTTCCCAGGAAATGCTGGTTTTAGAGACTGATCTTTTCCTAGTCAGGGCCTACACCCGGACCCCTGGAGAGATTGGGCTCAGGACCTGTGAGCAGCTGCTGCAGTGTTTTGGGGTACAGAAGGCAGTGCCTGGGGCTGGGGGGGATGGTTGAGGCCTCTGCTCCCCACCAGGAACTACAAGTAACTAGACATCCTCTCACTAGCACGGGGGAAGCCTGACCCTGCACCACTTCCAGCAGCTCTGGGGCCGCCTCCAGGAGTGGCAGGTAAGGTGGGCCCAGGTGGGACTGCCTCCTTCTGGAGGGAGGGGGCCCCAGGGCCCAAGCAGGAGCGGGATATTCTCACTCCAGCCACCTCTGATCCTGGGGAACTTGGACACGTTACCATTTTAGACTGAGAAACAGAGGCCCAAAGTGGCCCAAGTGCTTGCCGGGGAACAGAAAGGGGAGAGGGAGCTGTGGATCTTCTTCCAGCTCTCAGAGGCCTGGGGACGGGGTGGGCAGGACTGGGCCCTGATCCGGACCTCCCCTGCCTAGGCCACATTTGACAAGTTCGATGAGGATGCCTCGGGAACCATGAACTCCTATGAGCTGAGGCTGGCGCTGAAGGCAGCAGGTGTGGACTGAGGCCCTAGGGGGCTGAGGAATACTGGGGAGCCGCTGGGTGGGTTCCTACCACCAGCCTGTGGTTAGCAGCCCAGCACTTAACCAGTGTGTCACCAGGGTCCCTTAATGACACTCAGCACTTGTAAATAGGGCAGGATGGGGGCAAAAGCAAGGTTTAAGGTGCAGTGGAAGTTCATGGATTACCCCGTGATCTGTCCATCTGGGGATGTGGGGTGTCCCGAGAATCATCTGTGATCTTCAAGGAGTCAAAAGCCACCATTTGAGGCTTTTAAGTATAGGATAAACACTGGACTGCTAACCACAAAGTTGGCAGTTCAAACCCACCAGTAGCTCCTAGGGAGAAAGATGAGGCTCTTTGACCTGTAGATTATCTTGGAAAGCCTCCATAAGGTTCTGGTCCCTGAGTTGGAGTTGACTTGTTTGTTGGCAGTGGGTTTGATACTGAGATTTCAAAGGCGCCTTCCCTGGGTTAGGCGTTGAGCAAGGTCGTAAGATCCAACTCCCCCAGAGAAAGATGAGGCTGTCTGCTCCTGTAGGTTTCGTTGTTTGGAAATCCTTTGGAGCAGTCTAGTCAGGGTCCAGATGGATGGGATGCCAATGGGCTTGGTTTGGGTTTCCTGAGATTCCACATCAGGGATGATTTTGAAGTGTTATAAATCACCTCAGATATAAAATAGAGCAATTGAGTCTGTGGGGCCTGCAGAGAAGCGTTGTACAGTTAGAAGGTACGGTGGTCTTGACTCACACGGTTCCAATCTTCACAGTCCTACAGGGTCAGGCCTGTCCACTAAGGATGAGGGCCCCAGGTCCACAGAAGTGAAGGGGATTGCTTGTGCTCACACAGCTGGACTGGGCTAGAGCCCCCACACTGATGAGGGTGGCATAGGCCTGTGCTTTTTCCTGGGGAATTGGGGTATAAGGCTGAGGTGGGACTCACAGGGGGGCTCCTCCCAGGCTTTCATCTCAACAACCAGCTGACCCAGGTCCTCACTAGCCGCTACAGAGACAGCCGTCTGCGTGTGGACTTGGAGCGCTTTGTATCCTGTGCAGCCCAGCTCACCTGCATCTTCCGTGAGTGCCTCCCCGCTACCCCCACCCTGGTACGGTGGGCAGGCAGAGGCCAGGGCCAGAGAGGAGTACGGAGCTCATCCTGTCCCTCTCCGCACAGGTCACTGCAGCCGGTACCTAGATGGGGGTGAGGGGGTTGTCTGCCTGACCCACAGACAGGTGAGCCAGGGCTGCAGGGACAGAGAGGGTGGCTCTGGGAGGGTAGGTGGGGAGATCCTGCCTGGAACCCTGTTTCATTTCTCCCCCAGTGGATGGAGGTGGCCACCTTCTCCTAGCTCTCAGGAACCTGCACCTGCTGCTCCCAGCCCTGGCCCAGGGCTTCCTCTACCGGGGGAGGGCTGCGGCCTGGCAGAACCACCTCTCCAGCCTGTCTGCCTCCCTGCTGAGTCCCAGGTTCTGAGGCTCCAATATCACGTGGTTTGGAGTCAGAACATGCATGGGGCGACACTGAGACCGCCATCCAGGCCCCCTCCACTGTGCAGACATCCCAGTTACCCCACGCTGGGGTCCCACATTGGGAGAACAGGGACAGGGGCCTGCCACTCCCTGACTCACCAAGGGAAAAGTGGAGGACAGAGATGGGAGAGAGACAGAAGAGACAGAGAGGATGCTTTCGGAATCCGTCTTAAAAATATTACATGTTTTATTATCCTGTCCCCAGAAGGGTGGTTTATCCAGAAACCAAGAAAAAAAATAATAATCGATCAGAATAAGCTCAACAAAAACAAAACAAAAAAACGATGAGAGAAATAAACAAGGGAGCAAACCCATCAACTACCAGGCAGCCAGGCCACCCTCCTGGTGAGGGGAGTCTGAGAAGCGCCCAACAGCAGCCAAGAGTGGGAAGCCGGCAGGGGTGTGGGAGGAGCAAGTCAGCTATGTCTTCATTAGGAGAGCCACCAAGGCCCACAGGCAGACGTTGCTAGGTGAATATATATTTATATAATAAATCCGTAAGTTAAGAAAGTACATAGTCATTCTCTGAAAGTTTTTCTTTCTTTCTTTCTTTCTTTTTTTTTTTTTAATAGTTTTTCTTTGCTTGTGTGTGTGGATTTGCCTTTTTTTTTTGGTCCTTAGTAAATCTGAAAGAGAAGCGAGTCCAGAAAAGCAAAGCCAGGGCTGGTGGGGGTGAGCAGTGACCCCACCCCCCTTTACTGCCACAGGGGAGGGGGCGCTCAGTTGTGCCCCCCACCTCCAGGCAATCACAAATGATTGAGAGAGGAGGAGGCTGTGGCGGGGGTACCCTTTCCCGTCGGTAACTGTGGACCCATCACAGGACCTGGGCTCCCGGACAAGGCACATAGGGCTTCGGCCTAGATGTAGGAGGCCTTGAAGGGACCTCAGGGCCAGAGAGGGGACCCGGGAATGGAGGGGCCTCCTCGGGACACAAGGGGACCCCATTGTTCTCTCCACTGAGTTTAAAAACAAAAATAAAAAAAACCCAAACCCCCACACATCATAAGTATTTTCCAGACCAGCAGCGCTGACCCCAATGGTCTCGCTCACCCCACCAGGGGAGGGGAAGACCCTACAGGCCAAGCAACCAAGAGAGGAGAGTGCCTGGTCCCACCCGCCCTGCGCCCCCTCCCCGGAAAGACTGACAGAGAGCGCTTTGCATAGATACAGAGTCAGAGGAGACGGCTACGGGGTACCCCACAGGGGAAGGTACAAGGGCTCCCCCAGCCCCTCCGGGAGGCCGTGAGGAAGGGTTTGGTCAGGGTTTCTCCGGTGGGGACCTCACAGGTCGCTCTCGCCATACAGGGCTGTGGAGAAGGACTTGTAGTCGAGGGCGCCTGGCACAGCGTCAGGCCCCTGGTAGGGTGCCATGCGGGCGATGCAGTACTCGGCCTGGTCGGGGGGCAGCTCTCGCCGCAGCTCCTCGGCTGTGATGAAGTTCTGGGGGGTGGGGAGAGGACAGGCCGGATGCTGAGACACCACCCACCATGCATGCACCCAGTCCCCGCTGCAGCTGCTGAGGAGTGCACTTACCTTGTCCCCTGCCAGGACCTTGAAGGAGGCGATGACTTGGTCAGCCGTGTCTGTGTCTGTAGTCTCCCGAGACATGAAGTCAATGAAGGCTTGGAAGGTCACCAGGCCACTGTGGTTGGGGTCAACCACACTCATGATGCGGTTGAACTCGGCATCGCCCTGTGAGGTGGGAGTGGGGACGGGGAAGGTGGCAGTTAGTGGAGCAAGACAGCCAGGTCCAGTGGAGAGTGGCCCTGACCCTGTTGTCAGCCAGCCTCGCCTGTCCTGTGCTCCCTAACAGTGGGCCAGAGGCTGCCCCTCTGCTTCCTCCCATCCCAGGTCCTTTGGGAAAAGGGGAGTTGGGTGTGGATCAAACAGGTCTACTGCTCCTCAGCCCTAGGCTCAAGAGTTAGTTCTGGAGGGCAGAGGGAGAGAGAGAGAGAAAGAGAGAGGGAGAGGACCGGGAGGAGGGCCCGCCTTCTTGGAGATCTAGGAGAGGAGACAGCACAGGGAAGGTTCAGAGGGGACCAGCCCGCAGATGCAGCAAAGGAGGAGGGGGCCAAGCTGGGCCTCTGGTCAGGGCTGTCCCCGGAACACGGAGACTCTGGAGGCGGAGGGGTGGCAGGAGGGGTGGCGGTGAGCTGGGGGAGGCAGGGACGCATACCAGGCTGTATCCTGTGGAGATAAGCAGAGCCCTGAAGTCGTCAGCGTCCATGCTGCCTGTCTGCTTCTGCTCCAAGGACGAGGGCAGCAGGGGGGCCCGCCCATGCGCACAGCAGGGGAGACAGAGGAGGCCCCGAGAGACCAGGTAAAGGGGAAGGTGTCCAGAGAGACACGGGACAGGGAGTAGGCCGAGAGCCAGTGACATGGGACACACAGTGGCAGGGGTGGAATGGCGAGAAGGTGGGAAAGAAAGAGAGAAAAGGAGAGAGAAGAGCGGTTAATGTCGAGTCTGCTGGGGCCCTGGGGTGCGCGTACCTGCCGGTCATTTTCCACGTCGTAGCCCAGGCTGATGAGGCAGGCCTTGAACTCCTCGGGCCCCAGCGCCCCGCCATGGTCCTGGGGGGCCATCCCAATGGAGGTGTACGGGCCAGGCAGGCGAGAGCAGCGGGGAGGGGGCCCGAGTCACATGCAGAGGGGCAGGGGAAGGGGACACACAGGGAAGGGAAACACACAGTTAGAGGATGACGTGGACAAGGAGGGGTGGAGGTGGTGTGAAGGAGATCTCGCCCCTTTCCTCTGGCTTCTGCTTCCAAGGCGGCCTTCGGGACAGTCGGAGCCTCCCTGCCCACCTATGCTGGTGGGGGCTGACGTAGGACTGAAAGTGGAGGCTCAGGGCTTGTGGGGGTCTAGGTGGGGCCTCTCCTGGCACTCGAATCCTGCTGGGGATGCACGGGGCCCGGCCCGAGTGGAGAGCTGAGTTTGCACACTCACACCAATGGAGGCAGGGTTGACACACCAGCTCAGCAGAGTGGGTTAGACAGGAGCTAGCACTGGGGTTCAGGACCCTCTGAGGGGCCTATGGTATTGCAGGTCTAGAACTGCCAGACCACACCAGAAGCTGTAGGAGCTGAGCCTGTACCTCTGCCACCCCCTCCCCCCCAGGTGGACAGAAGGAGCAGACAAATGCAAAGACGAGAGGGCAGGGCAGGAGACGGCAGGGCAGGAGACGAAGGTGACATGGGGAGGGAGCGGGGAGGCCTGGGGGAGGGAGCTCACCTTATCAAAGTGGTTGAAGGACGCCCGGAACTCTTGCATCTGCTCCTGGCTAATGCCCTTAGCGTCTCGGGTGAGAATCTGGTTCTCCACCTCGTTGATGGTGCGCGCGATGGTGGTGAGCAGCTGTTCCCAGCCCACACGGATGTGCTGGTAGGAGACAGGGCATGGCTGCTTGCTGGGCCCAGTTTCTGGGAGCGATGGGGCCACAGCTGAGGGGTCAACAGGGGGTGCTGTGCTGGACCCTCCCCAGCCCTGACCCAGTCCCATGCTCTCCTGTGCAGTGGACAAGTGGTGAAGCCCACATCTGACAGCACCTGCTCTCCTGGTCTCTGGCCCACAAGCAGGAATGCTGTTGCAGGAGTTCATACCCCATGATTGACGCAGGAGAGAAGCTGACCCTGAGACTCCCGAGAGGTCTGCTCTAAGCGGGAGAGACCACCCCAGTCCTGGGGCACTGCTCTAAGCGGGAGAGACCACCCCACTCCTGGGGCACTTCTCTAAGCGGGAGAGACCACCCCAGTCCTGGGGCACTGCTCTAAGCGGGAGAGACCACCCCAATCCTGGGGCACTACTCTAAGCGGGAGAGACCACCCCAGTCCTGGGGCACTGCTCTAAGTGGGAGAGACCACCCCAATCCTGGGGCACTGGCAGATAGTCCCACCGTGGACAAGTTTAAGCTGACAGTGATATCCACTCGATGGCAAAACTCTTACAAACTAACAGTTGGCTCTTAGGAGCTGGAAGGCTGGGCTTGCTCCAAGGGATGCAGCGTCAGGGCAATGGGGAGGGGTTGGCGGGAAAGCAGTGTTCTGCCGTGTGCCCAGGCCGTGGTGGTTAGGGTTAGGAGGTGGTGGCGGGAAAGCAGTGTTCTGCTGTGTGGGCAGGCGTGCGCCCAGGCCGTGGCGGTACCTCCATGGTGTAGTTGGTGTGCTTGTTGTCGAAGATGAGCGCCTCCTGGATGAGCTGGTGCTGTTGCTCCAGCAGGTCCTGGTTGGGCTTATAGTCCACAATGCTCCGCTCATACTGCTTCAGATGGCTCAGCTGGTCCTCCAGGGTCCCGTTCATTTCAATGGAGATACGCCCAATTTCCTGCAGCGGGTACCACAGGGGCAGGGATGAGGTGAGGTGGGACAGGCCGGAGGAGGCCTCCAGTGGTTGCCCACATGGTCCCCCACCTGGGAGGCCTGCTGCTCTCAGCGGGTCCCTCAGTGCTGCCCTATAGTGGGAAAAGCAGCCACAGTGCAGTGCCAAGTGCACGACCTGCTTGTGACTGGCTGAATCCAGTAAGAGGAGTCAGGAGCTGATTCCAGAGCCTGTATTCCTGACTCCCTTGGCTGTGAGGTAAGCACTGGGCTGTGGGTGGGCCTGCCTGGTACCTACCACATGGCTCACACTGCTCCCTGTCAGCACAGGGTCTGTGATTGAGTGTGCTGGGGTCCCTGCTCTGACCAACAGTGCCCACAGAGGCCCACACAGAGCAGAGTCGTTATTTCCACCCCACTTGGAGGGCCTGCTCAGCATCGCCAGCCAGGGGCAGAACTGAAGCTCAAACTCCCCAGCCCATCTTCCCTCTTGATGGCACATAATCTTGCAGATGCTCCTAACCCACTGAAACCGTCCAGTCCACTGGTCCCAGGGCCACTCCTGTGGGCACCTCCCTCCTACAACTCAGCCCTGCGGTGCTGCTGGGCTCAGCGGGCAAGCCTTGCCTCCATCTTGGTCTGGATCCAGGGGCCCATGATGTTGGCCTGGCTGGCAAACTGGCGGCGGAGGTGCTCGTTGGATTGTTGCTTGGTTTGCTCCTCTAGGAGGGCGTGGTCTCGCTTTGGCACCAGCTGCTGCACCTGGGGGGTGGGGGAAGGACGTGCGGTCAGGGGCGCCCC
The DNA here is from genome assembly GCF_000296735.1 of Chrysochloris asiatica. NCBI lineage: Eukaryota > Metazoa > Chordata > Mammalia > Afrosoricida > Chrysochloridae > Chrysochloris > Chrysochloris asiatica. The sequence continues at coordinate 6,266,072 of NW_006408686.1, forward strand.
CCATTGGCCCTGTCCCAGCCCCTCTGGCTGCTGGGCCCCAGCCCACCTTCTCCCATTTGGAGTTGATGATCTGGGGGGTGACGGTGGTGTAGGGGTTGCTGCCTAACAGCTTGATGTGGTTGCTCTCGGCGATCCTCTGGGCCTCCTTGTGAATGGCCAGGATGGCCTCCCGCTCCTTGTCGGCGTCTGGCAGGGTGGATTTGAACTGGTCGTGGGCTGAGATCAGGCCCTCGATCTCCTCGATAGTGTGGACAATGAACATGTCTTGCAGGTCCTCCATGGCGCTCTCCATCCAGTTGTTGAAGGGGGCGGCCCGCTTGGCATACTCCAGGTGCAGCTGGTCAATGGTCTCCAGCTGCTTCTCTGTTTTCTGGGGGGAGAAGGGGGCGGAGGGGGTGTCGTCAGTGGGCAGAGGCGGCAGGGAAGGCTCTATGGTACACCCCCCTCCCTGGCCCCGAGGCTCTGGGGGTCCTCTCCCACCTTACCTCCAGGGCTTCCCTACGACTGTGGGTCAGAGAGCCCAGGGCATCCCATTGGTCACAGATCTTCTGGCAGCGTGTGTTAACATTGTGGGAGTCGTAGTAATCCAGTTCACTGGGGGAGGTGGGGGCAGAAAGTCAGGAGGAGACCCCAGAGTCCAAGGACGTGGTGCAGGGGGGGACAGACAAGGACGTCAGTTAGTGACCAACAGTCCTGCTGCGGCCCACGACACCCTGAGGGGCTGGAGGGCGCAGGGCTCCTCCTGCAAATCCCAACCCTATCAGCTGTGCCCCTGAGCTCTGGCTGATACGGAAGCTGCTCCGTAATATAAAGACCATCTAGCAGAGTGAGGTTAGAGTTCTGGCTCTATCGTTTTCTAGCTGTGGGTCTCCCTGGGTGGGGGAATTCCCTACTCTGGAGACCTCAAGTTTTCTCAACTGTGAAATGGGGAGAGCATTATCATAGGGAGCAAATTACTCAGTGTCTGCACAGTGGTGAGAACAGTCCTCAGTACCCAGTAAGTAAAAGAACAATAGCTATTTATTAAGGTTGTGCGTTTATTTTAATGAATATTACAAAAACGATATAGCTAACCTACAAACTATGATTCTTTAGCCTCATTCTAAGCAATCAATGACATGTTTCAAACAAAATGTCAAAGACAAAGCATGTGTAAGGTAAAACAGTGGTATACTGTTGCTGATAGTCACCGTCCAGTCCTGCCCAAGCCTTGGCCTTTTGGAAGCGGATTGCCAGCCTATCTCCTGAAGGCTTCTGGGTGGGTTTGAACTGCTGACCTTTAGGCTAGTAAGTCAAGCCACTTCACCACTTGCACTACCTAGACAGTGGTAAAGGAGATCCTTTACCACTGGTCCCCCTAGCCCACACCCCCACTGGAACACTTTCAGTGCCTGGGTCCTAGCGTCATACTAGGGATGGGGGTGGGAGGTGGAGAACACCTTTGGGGAGGAATGCCACAGACAAGGTGCCAGGGAGTATAGGGGAGAGCAAGCAGGACTAGGGGAGACGAGTCAGGCTGTGCTCCACAGTGGGACCAGAGACCTCGGCTCCGTGCTTCTCTCCGCCACGGCCTAGCTGTGTGACCCTGGGCAAGCTCCTTGGCTCTCTGTGGCTCGGCTGCCCCTTGGTACAGGACTTGGCACAAGTAGAGCACTGAGGGCTTTGTGAGTCTTTGTTGTCGATGACAATCAAGGTCCTGGGCAGCCCCTGCACCCTGTGACCATGCTAGGTCCATCCCAAGATACTCCCTATTTCTGTCCTCCAGGACTACTGTCCAGAAAGCTCTATGAATGACAGCCAAGGTCCTAGCTCAGGCTCTCGGGCTTCAAGTGGGAGGGAAATTAACTCTAGTCTAGAACATATTACCAGTTGGTTTCTTACCAGCTTCCAGGCGCTCCCCCAGGAAACTGGGAAACCCGCCCTTTTCCCACCATAAACCTTGAGGACTCTTTGCATGTGTAGGCCACAAGCCTCAGCCTGGGTGTGCCCATGGGCAAGGACCTGATTTTGGGAGAGGCAAGGACCTGATTTTGGGAGAGGCTGTAGGACCCAAAGGGAGGACCCCAACAATGTTCAGTTGGGGCACTGAGGTTCCCAGGCCTCTAAAGTCACATGGGGACCCGCCCCCCAGCAGCGGCAGACAGCGGGAAGTGTGTGTCGGGAAGGAAACAGGCCCAGCCAGTATGGAGCTCCCTCGGGCCTCACAGCTGGGCCCCAGCTCTGGAGGCCCTAGCAGAGCTCAGGACGACTGTGGTGGTGATGGG
>NW_006408686.1:6268435-6290346 GCF_000296735.1 Chrysochloris asiatica
GGAAAGGGGGCGTCTAGCTAAGGAGCCTATTTTTAAGCAGACGGCTATTTTGGGAGCCCTGCCACCCCTCCAGGGCTCATGGACTTTCCATGAAGTAATGGCCTAGGCCTCCCACTCCAGGGCCCTCCCTGCTGCTGGCCGCTGCACTGTGGACTGAGGCCCCATTCACGAGCTCTGGAAAGCCAGTGTACTAATTGTGTGCACAAGTTTATCTGACTGGGGTGGGGAAGGGAGGGGCAAACACCGGCTGCCTGGATGCTTTGACAATAAGTGTATTCTGAGCCACGGGGAGGGAAGGGGCTGGGCAGAACAACAGGCTCACTGTGCAGCCGGCTCCTCCAGGGAAGGCAGTGGGGCCAGGCCGCTCGTTTCAACTGCAGGCAGGGGAAGTGGAGCCCCAAGGACCCCTAAAGCCCAAGCCAGCAGGATCTTCCGTTTCATCACTGTGCCAGGTTAAGACAAGTGGGGACCGGGCCAGGAGGAAGCAGGGCCGCCCTCCCCAGCACGTACTTTAGCTCCTGGGCGATAGCCGCAATCTGCTCCACACGGTCCTGGTGCGCAGCCAGGTCACTCTCGAAGGCCTCGTGCTTGCGGATCAGTGCTTTGATGTCGGACAGGGTGGCTGTCTCATAGTCACGGTGTTTTAGCATAGCTTCCTTCCCTGGGGAGAGGACAAAGTGCACGGTGCCCTCAGGCCAGAGCAGCCAGGGGGCAATGCTGCCAGAGTCCAGAGCCCAGGGGCTATCCAGCTGAAGGCAAACTGTAGTGGGAGGACCCCATATCCTGCCTTGCTGTAGAAGGCACCTTCCTGGGAACTTTCTCCTACCTTCCCTCAGGAATCTCTAAGCCCAGCTATGGCTTAGAAGGAACTGAGAGACATTTTGGAGATAAGAAGACCAGGGATGGATACCCAAGTCAACCTTCAGGTTCCAAATTCAGTGAGCCTTATAGAGAAAAAAACCCAAGAACTGGTCCATGGTACCATGGCCAGAATCAGTGATGCAGACGGTGATGTGGATGGAGACGCAGCTGGAGGCCCGGCCTCAGGAGGGTCAGGGAAAAGCACCTTGTCGGCAGGGCGGGTGGGGGTCCTAGCACACATGTATGTGCCACGCCCCGCTCTAGGGGCTTTCTGTGTGATGTGGGGCAGGGCCCATTTGCCAGGCCCTTTGAAGGCAGGGAAGAACACTGTCATTAGTCCTGGAGCCTGACTAATTACAGAGCCCAGACTCAGAGCCCAACTAAGTACCAACAAGCAAATGAAGGTGCTGCTGGGACCCCAGTTCTTATGGAACCCTGCTCCAAGCAAGCTGCGCTGAGAGGCTCCTCTCAGCTCTGTCCGGCCAGGGCACCCCATCTCTCAGACCTCTTCCTCGTCTGTGAAAGGGGTGAGCACCAGCACCTATGCTGCGTGGGGCTGCTCGTGAAGGGTGGGCACGCAGCCAGCACTCTCCACAGCTCAGCCACACCCAGACTCATTGGTCTGGCACCACCACCCACCCTGTGGGACAGGGCCCAGTCTTGGCAAGTGAGAGGTGGGCAGCCTAGGAGACTGACTCCAATGGCCCTGCCGCCCCAGCCCAAGGGCAGGAGGCTTAACCACAAAGGCAAGCTTGCAATTCCCCTCTCCAAATTGCTTTCTCCCCAGGGTGGGAACCAGAAATAGCAGATTACTACTCTCCCTGGCCCGGCAGAATTTCAGTCAGGGAGTCGGACGGGGTGGGCCAGGAGCTGGGAGGAGTGGGACATGGCCCACAGCTGCCTTGGGTTAAGCTTAAGTGGCAGCCAGGGATAAGGGGGCTTCTTTTATGTTTGTTATTTCCCCTTAGACAATCGAAGTTCCTCAAAGGGTCCTCATGGGTCCCTGGCAGGCTACAATGAATATGATTTAAGTCAAGCTGGCCCTCTGTGCCCCCAACTCCCAGGGCTGAGGACCCAAGGGGTATAGAGGGGCCAGGAGGGAGCGCATGGCCCAGGTCTGCACAGATGGGTGGCTCAGAAGACAGAGGCTCCAGGTCTTGGGTCAGAGAGTGTGCAGGCCTGCCTGGGGGACTCATGCAGATCTGAGGGGCAAGACACCAGAGACCTGGAGGAGGCAGATGCCAGACCAGGAAGAGGTGGGCCAGGGGCACACGAGGCCACTAAGCCTTGGCCCAAGACTGACCTGACTTCACATGCCTTCAGGTGAAGGCCAGCCCTGGGGGTGGTCCCCACTTCCCAGGGCCTCCTGAAAGCATGGGCCATGATGGGCCAGAAGGGAAATCCACAAGGATAATGCTAAGAGGCATTGGGGATGTAAATGTGCCTCGTGGATAAGGAAAGGAGGTGGCAGGCCGAGTGCAAGCTGAGAGTCCTTTATACTCTGATGGATTGTGAGCTCTCAGCCAGGGCCCTTCCCTACTGGGGAAACTACCGTGCACCAAGGGGCTCACAGGTGTCTGCTGACTGACTGAGCCCTCCTTCAGGAGAGGGCTAAAGCGAAGAGCTCCCCTTTCCCTGAAGCCTGCCTTCTCTCTCCTGGGCACTGGCGGGATAAGGGGCTGCTCGATCTGGCCGCTACGGCTGGAGGACAGCTGGCCTGAGCCATCGAGCTGTGAGAAGAGCATGCAGCTGGGCTGCAGCCAGGGACAGAGGGTGAGGTAGCCCAGGTTTGTAGACTATGCCAGAGTTGTGGGGAGGGTTCCAGCATGGGATCTGCCTGCCCAAATAGCTGGGTGGGAAGGGGCTGCAGGAGGCTCTGGGGGGAGGGGTGGGAAGAAGGCTGCCAGAGGAGGAGGGAGGGATTCATTCCTATGGGCTGTGCTTGGCTTTTGCAGGCACCCGCAGTGTTCGGAGGGCTTTCCGGCCCGAGAGTTGGAATCTGAGCATGGTGTAGGTCCAGACCCAGGGCCAGGGACGTGCTGGAATTCTACATCTCGAGCCAAGGGAACAGGCAGCTGCAGAGCTTCCGAGAAACAGAAGTAGAGTTGCCCTTTTGGGAGAAATCATCTTCCAGAGGGGCTGGGTCCCTAAGAGTCAACTCTGGAAGGGGGCTGTGCCCTTGAGGGTGCTAGAGACAGAGCTCTGGGCCTTGCATTTTAATAAACGTGCTTAAGAAGACAAGGACGGTCCACTATGGGCTCCTCAGAAGTCCATAATCACAAGAGAGTGGAAGTTGGGAGAGGAGCAGACACAGAGCGCCCATACACCTGTCCAGGTCAGGAAGGCGGGGTGGAGTGGACTGGGCAGTACCACTCCCGCGGAAATGCCCACGAAGCAGAAGGGACCCGATCACCAGGCCCCGTCCACAGGGCTGCTGGGTGTGTACAGGAGAGCAGTGGCCTACCGTCAGTCCAGGCCTCGTGGATGGAGGCCTTCTGCCGGAACTTCTCGGCCAGGTGGTCGAGCCGCTCCAGTCTGCGGATCTCATTCAGCAACCACTCCTCGTAGCCCTTCTCGGCCTGTTCCAGGTGCTGCCAGCCGGTGTTGACATCCTGTGGAGGCAGTGCAAAGGGAAGGGCTGTCAGGGGGATGCTGAAGGAGAGGCCGCAGACATGGGCAGCGGTCACTCACAAGGGGCCAAGCATGCAGCAGGCACATCCGTTCCTGTGTACTGAATGAGTGGACGAATGACCACATGAGACTCCAGTCACGGGATTTGGAAAAAGGGTGTGAAAACTATCGAAGGGGAGGGTGACAGACAAAATGCCACCTGCAGCCCACCTGCCTCCCTCATTGAACAGCGTCTGCTCACAGGTGAAGGGATAAACAACCCATGGAAGGAATGGCTGAGCTGAAAAGCAGCACCCGAGAAAAACAAGGCGACCCCGAAGGACAAAACCAGTGGGAGCCCACATCCGTGAAATACTCAGAATAGACAAATGCACAGAGGCAGAAGCTACTCAATCGGTTACCAGGGGCTGGGTGGTGGGAGTAAGGGGCGCTGGGTTTCTGCCTGGGGCGATGAAAAATCGGGGTGGGGTGGGGGGGAACAGTGATGAAGCAGGAAACATGGTGACTAACTAAGGGCACCACACTGCACCTGTCACATGGGTACTGAGGCCTGGGGGCTCGCAGAAGGAGCTGTCAGTCACATTGGACAGGGCTGCCTTGGGCTTCTGAGCTCCCGTTTCTGCCTCTCACAGACTGCAGTCTAACCACTTGCCATCACTCGTTTTAGCAGGAAAGTTCTAGTAGGAAAGGTGAAATGGGCCCAGCTCCACCCTGGGCCCTGTCCTCACCGAGACCATCCTGCCCTCAGAGGGCATGAAGGCGGGCCGGTTACTGAGGCGCAGCTTGGTCTGCAGCGTGTTGAAGTTGATCTCCAGCTGGCACTTCTCCTGAACCTTGGGCGGCTTGTGGACACGCCGGTAGTCGCGGAAGTCCTCTAGCTTCTGTTGCATCTCCTGGATGGTCTTTTGGGGCACGCGGTCCTCCAGCCAGGGGATAGTGCGTCGGATCCACTCCAGGAGCTGTGGGCCCACAAGAAGCCAGGGAGACCTCAGTGTGCTGACAGGGGTCCACGGGACGGGGCCTCTGGGAAGGACACTGATCACTTCCTCTAGTGCCTTTGCTCCTGGTCCTCCTTCTCCTCACTCAAGTGTCCCCCAGAAGGCCTCCCCAGCCCTCACACAACCTGGAGCCCCACCAGCTGGGAGCCTGCACTCGCCTCCCTTGGGGAGGTCCAGGGGCATAAAGAGTGAGAAGACAAAACTTAACAGGCACTGATGATCCAAGTCAATCAAACCTCTGATGGAGTAAGGTAGAGGTGTAAACAAGCAAGCAGCCTGGACATTTTAAAACAATTTCAGGACATGCACACCAGCAATTTTCCAGCACAGAGATGCTTAGAGATGTGGTTCCCAAAGGCCTATCTCTCCCAAAGTGAGAAAGCCTGGGACAAAGGTCCTTGTGTAGACCTATGTCTTGATGTGGCGCCAATCGTCTTTTCTCGGGGGGGGGGGGGTTGTCTTTTCCCTTTTTCTCACATTATCACTAGTAGCAATAATGCTGTTAAGTCTATCGACTCAGTTCTGACCCACAGTGACCCTGTACAGGGCTTTCCAAGGAGCGGCTGGTGGGTTTGAACCACCGACTTTGTGATTAGCTTATCCTACAGTACCACACCAGTACTCCAATGGTGGAAATAGTGATAGCTTTTTCTTTCTTAGCATCCTTAACATGGCATGATAGAAAGTTGGCAGCCCTAGCTTAGCTGTTAGATATTTTCTCAAATTTTTCTAGTCTGTGAAATCGCAGAGTCTGAGGCCCACTGGTCTAGAGTAGTTGTTTTCAAACTATTGTCCTTAAGGTATACCGATTGTTTCATCTTTTAAGATATGAAAAATTCAAAAACAGAAGATTCTAGAAGAGAGAGACTTCGAGAACGGGTACAGGTTTAAGAGTAGAACCACCTAGCTCTTCAAACCACTAGCTGTGATGGCAAGCAGGTTCCTGACCTCTTTGGATCTCAGTTTACTCACCTGTATAATGGGGATGTTGTAGAGACTGAGTAGGCCATGCCATGACAAACCTCGGCCACATCTGTCATGGCACTAGTTCTCAGTGCCCTCTCCAGGGCTAGGGCGTGGGAATGGACGTGTTCAGAACTTGCCCCGAAGGATGCTAAAGAACTGGGGTGATCAGGCAACTCTGCCTTGAGTAAGAACCCAGCTTGAGCTGCCAGCTGGCGTGCAGTGAATCAGCCTGAAGGCTGTGTGCTGGCTGCTCCCCCTCCAAAGTCCTGTGTGCTGGCTGCTCCCCCTCTAAAGTCCTAAAACTCTGCCAGGCCCTGCTGCCACACCTGCTCACCCACTGCAGCTGCCACAGGGGCCCTGGGCCAAGGGTCACTGAGGGGACCTGAGGGCCCACCTCGGGTAGGGGGGGCAGGGCACTTACATCACTGGCCAGTCTCTCATAGTCCTCCATCAGGTGTTCATTCTCCTGATTGACCGCCAGCACCTTGCAGATCCGGTTGGCGGCAGTCTCGGCCTAGGGGGTGGAGCACAGAGTCAGGTTGCCTGGGGGCTGGAGACCCTCCCTCCCAACAGGCATGTCCCTTGAAAGCTGGCTCTGTCATAGCCCACACAAGAACTCCCCAGAGGGAGCAAGGAGAGGAAGCAAGTTCTGACAGGCCTCACTGGGCTCCTGAGAAAGCTGCCCCTGACCCCGGAAGTGCTGGGGAAGTGGATCGACAAGCCGCCTAGTGCCCCACAAAAAGGAGGGCTGGGTGAGGCTGAATGGGGTCCTCGGTGCCAGGCTAACACCCTACAGAACCGGGCTGCAGGCGGCTATGAGCTAGGTGGGGCATGGTGGAGGGGGCGGCCAGTGTACACGCAGAGTGCACTTGGCCCCTCTTGTCGACAAAAGTTCATGTGGGCAGAACCACCATCTGTGTTTCTGTCCCGGGAGAAGGCCCTGCAGGACTTGGAGGAGGTGCAGAGGAGGAAGGGGGTGAGGGTGCCACACTGCGAGGGGAGAGACCAGGTACCTTTCAGGAAGCACAGAAAGGGTCCAAGAGGAGGAGTTGAAACGGCAACAGAACAGGAACAGAAATAGTGAGGAGGGTCTACAGAGTGATGGGGAGGAAAACAGAGCGGGCTCGGGAGACGCTCCAGACCCGGCTACTACAGGCGCCAATGCCAGCCTCTCTCATCCACACTGCATGCCCGGAAGGCGTGGCGGGAGTGGGTCCAGGCCAGGTCTGTGCACGTGCGTGCACACACACACACACACACAATGTCATGCTGCAGGACATTGCTCCTCAGAGGGAGGGGCAGGAGAGAGCCACAGCCGATGAACATGCCCCCCGTCAGTGAAGGAAGCACGGCCAGGGTTGCAGCTGGAGGGGGCGCCGCTGATCTCAGTCCTGTTCCCTACACTGGCGGAGCTGGAGGGGGGTACTCAGGGGGGTGGGGATGGGGATGAACAAGTAAGTGCACAAAGGAACAAGGGGTTGGCTGTCTCAGGGACCAGACTGAGGAAGTAAGGGGCAGATTCTGTGCTAGGCCTGGGGGGTGCAATCTGTGACTGGAAAACAAGCCCACAGAAGGTTCCTTGAAAAGACTAAGTTTCTAGGAAAGGATAGCAATGGAAATAAGGCAGGGCCTTAAAGCACCGGTGGAATCTTCCTCATGACTTTGGAGCCCCTTGTTCGATGCATTACAAGATAACTCCCAAGTGGCACGGGCCTGAGGGGCTGGAGCTGCACCCCACAGCCTGGTCTGGACTTGCTCTCACAGAGCAGGCTGCCGGCCAGCTTTCTGGGCTTAGCCTCCTCAAAAACCTGCCCCCAGTACCCTGGAGGCCTCCCCTCTGCCGCCACGCCAGGGCCCAGCCATAAGCACAGGAGCGCAGTTTGGGGAGAACTCTGTTCAGCAAGGGTGATGGGTGGCAGGAGCTGGCTTGAGTGAATCTTGTGGCTCACATGCTGCTAGCTGGGTATGTGCTGAGGGATCTTCCTGCCTTTCCACGAGGGTAGCGGGTCTCCCACACCCCATACCTGTGCCCTCAACACAGCGCTCCAGCCACATGCTGGGTAGGTGGGTGACAAGCCAGCACATACAGATAGATGTGCCCACTGGTTCAGGAGGGTCACCTCCTACAGGCTGCCTACTGTGACTGCCGCCAGCTTACAGAACACTGACGTCTCTGTTAAGAAGTCCTGGTATTGCCGTGAGTTAAGCACAAGGTCAGTGATTCAGTTCAAACCCACCAGCTGCTCTGCAGGAGAAAGATGAGGCGGCCCTCTCCTGTAAAGAGTGACAGTCTGGAAACCCCTAAAGGGCAGTTCTCGTAGGTCTGTCGGGCACTACACTGAGCTCGTTTCATTCTCAGAAAACTCCTGTGTGCTGGCCCCTAGTATGATCCCCACTTTAGGATAGGGCCGGGGGTACAGAGACATGCCCAGAGACACACTTCCGCTGGGCCTGGGCAGCTGTAACTTTTAAGATCTCTGAACACACTCCCCATCTGTGGGGTGAGACAGCTGCACTCAGCTCCCCGGGTGGCGCACGAAGACTCTCGAGTCTGTGCACTACAGCACTTGGAACAGCGCCTAGCCCAGGAAAAGGGTGCTAATCTATTCTCTCTCCCTACTTGATAGCTGGTGAGAAAATCAAGTCCCTGGGAATCCGGTACTGCCCAGGCCACCGTCAGAGGGCCCGGAGGGCCCCAGTGGGAGTGACAACAACAGGTGGAGAGACAAGCTTGGGGAGGGTCTGGGGAGGGCCGTCACTGGGAGTGAACACTGAGGGCTCCTGGAAAGGGCAGGGCCGGAAACCAGAGCCAGCAGGAGTGAAGCCCGTTCTGGGGGTCTGCAAGGGAAAAAATTGGATGGGGCACAGAAAGGTTGGTGTAGTGGGTGGAAGGCCCTGCCCTGTGGGAAAGAGCAGTGTAGTGAGCAATCATGTGCGCAGGGCTGGCCAAACATGGGTTGGAATCCCAGCGCAGTTAACGAGACAGTGGTCTGCCATGTCCTTGTCTAGCAAAGTGGGACCATGCCCCTCACTGTGTAAAAGGGGGCGTATCTGCCGCGTCTCAGCACAATCACCGGACACCTGCCCTCGGTGGCCCTCCCAAGTCAGAAGGCTGGCAGGGTCTTTCTGCATGCCGCAGTCGCCCCACGCCAGACACAGACGGGAGGAGACGCTGACTTGAGGGTGACTCTCCAGCTACAGCAGCAAGGGGTCTCCCACCCTCGCTCACCTTTTGAGCCCCCGAGAAAGCGTGGTAGAAGCAGGACACATAAGTCATGATGGCTTTCTCGTCTGGCCTCAGAGTGCCTACAATATCTGCACAGAGAGAGAGAGAAAGAGAGAGAAAGGCAAAGAGAGTGAAAGATGCAGTGAGGGCGGCCGGGGTCCTGGGCTCATGCGGGAGGAATAGCGCTTGCTCTGGACTGGAAGCCAAATCCCGCTCGGGGCCTGTGCACATCGGACAACGTCTCAGTGAGGTTTTCTACGGGGGAGAATGGATGTCCAGAAGAGGTGGCTTCCTTGTCGAACCAGGTATGACAAGCCACTGGCTCTGTAACGCGGCCTTGCTAGGAGCCAGAAGGAAAGTCAAAATGCTAAGTGATTGTTGAGAAAATGTGACATGAAGTCATATGCGACCACCTACCACTTTTGCATAGAACCACGCCTCTGACCAGCCTCCCATGGCCCTATCCCAAGCTGCCAAAGCTCAGCAGTTTGGCCCCTGGTTCTCTCCAGGTCTCTTCTCACCCTCCTCCTCCTGGCTCCCTCCCCTACAGATCTATCCTGAGGAAGCCATGTGGATGTGTGCAGGGAACACTTTCCCCACAAATCTCCCCTGGCAACTTCCACTTAGAGGCCTTCCCTGATGCCCCCATGCCCTCTCCAGGGCCTAGCAGGAGATGATTTTCTTTCCCACTAGAAGCTCCGCTCCATGTAAGCAGAGACCTTGTCTGACCAGACCAATGCTGTTGCCTCAGTGCCTAGACTGGGGCCTGGCATAGAGGAAGCACTCGATGGAGTTTGTGAATTGGGAGCAAAGACTGAATGAATGAGCAGCAGTGCTAAGGCATCGGGGGGTGGCTTCCAGTCAGAGAGAGGCCACTGCCGTCTGCAAAAGAAATGAGGTGAGCATGGGAGGCGAGAGGTAGCAGTGGCATTGGGCAGTGGCGGCAAGGTGGGCCTGCCTGGCCCTGCCCGGTACCTTCTGCGCTCCCGAAAAGGCATGGTAGAAGCTGGACACATAGGTCATTATGGCCTTCTCGTCGGGCCGGGCCGTGTTCACGATGTCTGCAAGTCAACAACAAGGGTTAAACCGCCCAGGCTAGTGGGTGGGGGCTGCTCTAGAAGGGCCACAGGCTCTTAAGGCCACAACTGGCCAGAAGAAGGACCCTCAGAGCTGCTACAGGGCCACCTGGCCACCTGGGTGGGCTAGGCCACACCTTTAGCCCCACCCTCCCCATGGGCTCTAGACAGGCCAGGGCTGTGGGAACCGGGTGAGATGAAGCCACTTCCTCCTCTGAGCAAGGCCTCTAGGGGATGCCGGACAGTCAACTCCAGGGGCCACCAGAGGCCAGAGGCATCCATCCTGGCTGGGAAACGGAGCAAAGCCACAACAGGAAAAAACAAAATACTCCAGGCTCCGAGCAGGGAGGGGAGCGGCCCGTGGTGATTCGAAGGCGGCGTGGAGCCAGCCTTCCCCAGCCAGTTCACTGCTTCCCTAGGCAGGGAGGGGCCTGGTCAGGCAGGACCCTGGGCCCAAGGTGCCATGCCCCCCGAGCTGAGCTTCAAACTCTCCCTTCCCAGCTCTTCTCCAGTCTACTCAGGCAGCTCCTGCTCTGGCCCTCAGGGAACACAATTATCCCCACTTTGCTCGGTTTCACACAGCCCCTCTTGTAGCTGGTGGTCTTGCCAGTACCTCGAGGCTAGTCCACCACTGAGACGTAGGCCCAAAGCCAGGCTGGGCCAGATGAGGCACCAGGAAACCTGAAGCCGCCTGACCAAAAGGAGGCACTTACCCTCTGCATCCAACATCTTGGGGATGTCTAAGTATTTCTCAGCCACTTCAAAGGCATTGTTCAGGTTGGTGACGGGGTCATCCTGAGGGAGGGAGGTGTCAGAAGTAGGAAGAATTCTGTGAGGGGCAGGGTGCAGAAGGGGAACAAGGGCTGCTGGGGAAGGGAGGAAGCTGAGGTGGGGAGGAGGAGGCACCTGGATGAATGAATCCGAGTCCTACTCATAGATGCACCTCTTAAAACCCTTGGGGGTGGGGGCGGGAGGGTAGACAAATGCAAGCGTACTATTTTCCTTATAATGTTCAGCCATCCCTGACCCCAGATAAGTACTTCCTGCCCTAAAACCCAAGCCCTAATGTCCACTGGAAGGTGTAGTCCTGACCCGAAGGATGGTGAGGGTGCAGGACGGTGAGGAGAGCAAGCTGCTGGCCCCCCCGAGTTACTACCACCTTCTAGGAGACCCTTCACACGGGGCTCCCCTTAGTTCCAGACCTCTCACTGGCTCCCCACGGCTTATGGGAGATCAAAGTCCACTTCAGCCAGACCTTCTAGAGAGAGGCCCATGCCTCCTCCTCCAGACCAGTGAGCAGGCCTGTTCAGAGCACTCCTCCTTCCCCTGAGGCACGTCTGCCTATCCCCGTCCTGCCGTATCCAGCCTGAGCATCCAGGAACGGGGCTTGGGCAAGACTGGGTTCCTTTTTATACAGCTATCTTGTCTCCTCGCCCTAATGGGATGTGATCTCCTATAGGCCAGGACTAGGCCTTACAGGCAAATCCCAAGGACTCTGCACAGGGAGTGTCTGCTGATGATGACAGTTGGGGACCCTTGCTCCAGTCTGGGCAGAGGGAGTGCTTCCAGAATCCAGGAGGATGGGGAAAAGGAACTAAATGGCATGGCTGGCTGCAATAGCCGTGCAGGAAGAAGGGGGCGGTCAACGAGGGTCTGCTACCAGGCCTGGGATCCTAGCCAGTTTTCTGAGCACAGACTCAATCTTGCTTAGGAGGCCGGTGACAGATGAGTTTGGGGGAGGTGAGTAAGTTACAAAGCAGACTCAGGCTGTCTGTGGGCCATCAAGACGCGTACCTTTCTCAGCTTGTCATACTCAATCAGCTCTGGTCTGTGCCGGTGGATCAGGGCATTGAAGGCCAGGCCATCCTTCCAGCTGGGGATGGAAAGGCAGTGGTTATTGGGGGCATTTCACCCTCACGGTGTGCTGATGGCCCTGGGCGATGGAGTGGAGTAACCCGGCACTGTGGCAGTGAGCATGCTGGCTGGGGTTGACTACCGGTAGATCACTCAGTCTCCTGTCGCTGTGAGGAATGAGTGACTGACGAGTGGTAAGCACGTTAGGAGTGTTGACTCTGCATGCTGCTATGAGGTCCTGCTCTAGCCGGCGGCCCACGTGACCTCACGCACCAGAGCAGACCTGACCCACCGAGGCCCATCTATAGCCCAGCTAAATGCCAGGACACAGACTGGCTTGAGGGTCCCATAAGGAAAATGATGGTTGGTTCCTTCAGGGTCAGTTCAATGTGTCCCCTCAGCAAGGCCAACCCTGACCAAGGAAGTGGCTGGAGTGCCGGCACCAGCTCCCCAGTTACTCCCTGACTGCCATCTTTGTAGAGCCTGCCTCACTATCTGGAGGAGTTTGCTAACTGACTGGACCCATTACAGTCTGGACTTCCCCAGGCTGGAGCTTTGCCTCTGTACCTCTGTCTCCCCACTGGTGGCACAAAGCAGGCATACAAGATACGTAACTAAACTGAAGAAACAAGTGGACAAGACATGAAGAGAGATCAGCTAGGTGGTGCCCAGAAGAGGAGAGGGATGAGAGGTCCACGGAGGGCTGTGTGCTATGATCGGCAGACCCAGGAACGGGTCCTGGGCCTCCAGCATCATGGCTACAGAAAGCCTGGGGACGTGGTAGGAGCACATACACCCCAAAGGCTGCTCACCCTGATGCCTATGGGTGCCCCACTCCTGGTCCAAGCCAGGAGGAGAACAAAGGCTCCGAGGGGTGAAGTCAAGGGGCCACACCTGTGCTCCTGACCACCTCCACTGCATGTGTGTGTGTGGGTCAATGGACATCCCTCATTTCCCTTTCTTGCCCCAAGTGAGAGCATACTCAGAGTGTTGAACTTGGTGTCCACAGACGCTAAATCCCCAACACTGAATTCACTGTCAAGTCTAATGACTGGTTCATCTTGAGATGATAAAACTCTGAGAATGGCCTTGCTTGGGAAGCAGGCAGATCCTATGGGGCCTACTGGAGTGGCAGGTTGTAGTGCCTTCAGGCCAGGACAACTGGGCAACCTCTTCCTCCTCCCTCTGAGAGGATCAAGAGATGCATGGGCCAAGAGGCACATGAAGGCTGAAGGTACGAGAAGGACTCACGGGGGCAGGTGGATGGACAGCTTCTCAGTGCTGGTGGAGAGTGAGGGCACCGCGGCTGCAGCCGTCCACTCACCTGATGTGGAAGTTCTGCACGTTGACATTCTTGTACGGAGCCGTCTTTCTCTGGCACCAGAGGAGAAGGCCTTCCTTGGCAGAGGTCTCTGAAATACCCAAGGACAGTGAGTTCCGGCTCAAAATGAAACCTTCAGAACTTGGCCCAAGCTGGGTCACACTCTAAGGCTCAAGTCTAGGGCTCAAACAAAACCCAAGGGGAGAAAACATAGCCAGCAGCAATCATAGGAATAACCACAGCTACTGCAGGTTCTAACTGCCACCACGCACTGACCGACCACCTACCCAGGGCCATCGCCCACTGAATGGCGGCAGTGTCAGGATGCAAACCTGTGTCATGCTCTTGATGACAAAGCCTGTGCCTCTCAGAACCGGCTAAGACTGAGCTGTGGCCACCAGTTCTGGGCCCCATTTCTGGCCCCACTATCTGCTGTCGACAGAGCCCTGTGAGGCTAGGGACATGTTTGTCACCACTGTGACCTGGCACCCAGACCAGGAGTCGCTCCATGGGCTGGGCCGAGTCGTTTTACACATCCTGTGGTGCACGAGAGCTTACAGAAAAAAAAGCAGCTCAATTCCTGGGTGCCTAGAGCTGACAGCAGGTCCAAGGCGGCAAAGGTTTGAGAGTGGGGTGTCTGGTAGAAAGATGGGGGTGCTGACACTCAGGAAGCCAGGCCCAGGCCTGCCTGTCACTGGTATGCTGAGTGACTCAGGCTCTTAGAGTGTGAAGGGAGTGCCTTTTCCACAAAGAGGGGTGTGGGATCCACTGAGATGAAGGCCAGGGGGACGGATGTGCTAGGAGTTGGCCACTGGGCTTGGGAGCCTGTATCCACCCCTAATCACTGCTGTGACAAAAGAAACTCATCTAAGGCTCCAGTGAGCGAGCAAAGGGCTGGCCTCTTACCTTCCACTGAGATGTCCTGGATGGCGAACCGGAGAATGATGGTCCAGATCATTCCCAGCGTCATCTTTGCATTGCCATCCACAATCTCTGCACACGAGGAAGGGGGCGTGAGGAGAAGGTTAAAACCAGAGTGGGAGCTCTGCAGTCATATCCAGACACCAACTCCACCCCGCTCACTGGAGGCAATGCAGTCATGTCCCCTGAAACGCTGTGGACAGTGTTGTTCCACCACTGCAGCCTTTGGGGTTGGGGGAGGGGAGGGGGCGGCGAACATGTGACGTGTACCTTTTCCCTGCCAGCCCATTTTTTAGGAGCCAACTCAAAAGGCTGCCCCTCCATGCTGGCTGGTCCCAGGTGTCGGGCTAGCATGCCCCTCTGTTTGCTGAGACTCTGTCCACTTCCTTCCAACCCCACAACCACTACCCTGGCCCAAGTTACCACCACAGCACAGCTCCTGCAGACCCCTACAGCCCCCTCTCTCCACAGTGGTTGGGACAGTCACTGCCCTACTTAAAGCTCCTTGCAGCCTTAAACAGAGCCCGTGTCCCTTAGCCCAGTCCACAAGGCTTACCCTCAGGGACCTGACCCTCTGCTCCCAAGCTTCTCTAGACAGCTTCTTTCAACTTCCCAAACAAGCCAAGCAAGATCTTTCCAGCTTTCAGGTCCTCACCCCTTCTTCGTATCCAGAAAGCCCCCTCCCGGTCTCGCTCCTTCTCATTCTGCAAGCCTGTGCTTCTTTGTCCCTCTCTAAAGAAGGCCCAGTAGGCTGTCCTCCTCTGACTTTGTACTCAGATCCAATGACCACTGATGGAAGTAAACCAAGTTGGACATAAGCACCACGTATTTTTAGATTGAGTTTTTCCCTAGATGAAAATGGATGACCACCATGGGTCTCTCCTCCAGCCCGTTCTGTGCCTTCAGACGAGCATTAGGGCAAAGTACATGCAGCTGTGAGAAGCAGGAGGAGGACAGATCCACTCACGGACAGAAAATCCCAGCACCTGATTAGATTTTGGGTTTCGTTGTTTGTTTTTTAAAGAGACACCAAACACCACCCACCTCATCTACGGCATGCGAGCCTCAGCCACCTCCTGGGAAAGGTCTGGGCCGGGGCAGAACCTCAGAGCTCGGGACACACATCCTGGGAAAGGTCTGGGCTGGGGCAGAACCTCAGAGCTCGGGACACACATCCTGGCTCAGAATCTTGGCCCTTGTCTCACAGGCTGTCATTAACGGCTATTAATTTTCTTTGTTTTTCTACAAGCCGGGACATTGTGGATGGCGGGGCATAGGAAATCTGTTCTGACTAATGAGCACAACTGTGAGCCGGGACAACAGCAAGCTTCTGGGCTCCATCAGGCCTCGCCTCGCCTCATCTCCAGAAGCGCCTGTGAGCTCAACCCTGGGGACCCTGTCAAGGGCCTGCTGCTGGAGGAATGGCAGGCTGACATTCCCGTGGAAAGGCTGGGGTGCCCGTAGAGGCCTCCATTCCCCTGCCTTCCCGCAGTTTCTCCTACCTGCAAACACCAAACAAAACGCAAACCAAAGCCACTATGGTCACATTAACTCCAACCCCTGGCAGCTCTACAGAAGGCCTACCCTGTGGGGTTTCCGAGGCTGACACTCTTTATGGAAGCCATCTCCCACAGAAGGACTCGTGGATTTGAACTATCAACCTTTGGGTTAGCAGTCCAACACTGCAGAATGCTTCTCACTGTCATCAAATTGATTCCGACTCACTGGGACACCAGAGAACAGAGAAGTTCTGGTTCTTAGTGTTTCCCAGACTGTCCATCTCTACGGGACCAGACAAATTCACCTTTCTCCCGAGGAGTGGCTGGTGGGTTTGAACCACTGACCGTGTGATTAGCAGCCCAATGCTTGGCTCACAGTGCCATCAGGGCTCCTTCACAAACACCAAGACATATGACAAAGATGCTCCTGGCAGAGGGGAAGGTCATGTCATATATCTGTTTTATCTCCTGGGGCCCAGCACAAGGAAGGCAGGGTGAGGGCACCTCCCTCTGCAGTCGGTGGCTGGAGCGCATCAGCCGCTCTGCAGGAGAAAGATGAGGCTTTCTACTCCCGTAAACTTACAGCCTCAGCACTTAACAACATGTCCCAAGCATGCTGCCTCCAACACCACTTCTTCTGTTCGGAAAGTGAGGCTGTGCCTCTGAGCCCAAAGGTCAAGAACGGGGCTGGACCCTGGCTGTCCCATCTGGTGCTCACCTTCCGCTCCGATAGAGACCAGCTTGACTCCCTTGCTGGCAATGAAGTCCAGAGCTTTGTTCACATTGTTGATTTTGTGCACTCTCATCTTGCCGCGCTCCGGTTTAGGTAACCGCTCCCCTGAGAGCGATGCAGAGAAAGAGGGCAAAAGAGAAAGCAACGTCAGAGATGCTGGTGCTCTCCAGAACTGGCACGCCCAGGCTCTCTGCTCCTGCAGCTGTGAAGGGTCTCACCAGGACGTTAGGGCTAGGGGACAGCATCTCGGGGGACCTGCCAGGATGGAGCGGTGGTGAGGAGCCTCACCTGAAATGACTTCCAGGAGAAGCATGAGCTTGAGGCCGTCACGGAAGTCTTCATCGATGTTCTCGATCTGTGTGCCCGCCTTGCGCAGGTGGGAGTTGCACCAGGCTGTGAAGGTCTGGGGAAGCAGAGCAGAGGACGGCGTGGAGAGTCACCAAGGCAGTCAGGGTCCCCCGGCCACCTACCAGAGTGTCAGCCACAGCCCCGACCCTCCCATTTGGGATACATTATTTCTGACCGTCACAGTACCCCCAGAAAGGTGGATACTGAGGCTCAGGGGGTGAAGAAACCCACTACCTGATCACCAGCAACCATGTGACGGGCTTGAATTTGAACCCAAGTTTGCCAGCCTTCACAGTAAGTGCTCTTTCCCCAACACCACAAAGTCTTCCAAACCCACTACTGTTGAACCCAGAGGGTGGGTTTTCAAGATTAAATCTGTACAGAAGCAGACTGCCCCCTCACTGGAGTGAACCACCAAAGTGCCTGGGCAGCTACCTTCAGTGAGCCCATCACAAGCACCAAAGACGCCAGTCATTTGCTCATTCATTCATTCACACCGGAGGAACCAGTGGGTGGGGGAGACGGCTAGGAAGGGCCCTTGCTCTCCTGAGTTGTTGCTCCTGAGGGCTGACACATGGAACCCTCCTCAACTCCAAAGACCACTGAACTCTGTGGCACTGGCTTCCTGTACCCGCTGTCCCTCCTCTAAGGCAGCCAGTTTCTATTACTGGTGGAGATGGTCTGGGGCAGGAAGCAGTGGGAAATACAAGCCTCTTAAAGATTCCACGTGGAACCCGTCTCCTTTGGCCTCTCCTCAAACTTTGGTGGGCTCAACAGCAAATACCTCCTCTGAAAGAGCAGCACCCCAGACCCCAAAATCCAGGGCACGCACCACAGAGTCGGGCTTCCTTCAGGCCTGAGACCCTTGACCTCTCTGCTCCCTGGAGAACACCCCAAACCCAACCAGCCCTGGAGGCTCATGAGGCTTCCTTTAGCTGCATCTCTCTGAAAAGGCTCTTGGGAGGGAGACATGGCATATACCACCCTCTCACCCACCCCACGTTACATCTGAGGAGGAGGCTTCTGAGGACCACAAAGCGAAAGGGCATTTCCTGACAGGGAGAGTCAGGAACAAGAAGTCTATGCCCCAAGCCCAGAGACACCAATGAGGGACGAGCAGGCACACTCAACTTCATAGGGGTACCTAGCCAATTAGCCCCCTGCTAGCTGGAGCATGCTATTAAACATCAGCACTGTGGCATCCAATCAGTTAACTCAGCAGCAAGGCTTGGGAAAAACCCCAAGACTTCTGTGCCTTTTAGGATCCCCTGTGCCCCACCCCCACCCTTTACCCCACAGTCTGTAGGGCCCAGTGTAGAGGTGGGCAGGAAGCCAGCTGCAACTGAACATACACTCCATGCCCAGAGCACGCACGGCTGTGGGGAGGAAAAGGGGCTTCCAAGGAGTCCCTGGCCAAACACTGTTTGTTTTGACAACTGTTGCCAGTCCTGTTCACTCAGAGAGAGGCTCAGCACGAGGCACCTCCTCCCAGACAAAGAGGCCGCCTAATTAACACGAGGCAGGAGTCCTGTGGCCCGGCTGAGGTTTCCCCCAAACACGAATGGGAGCAACCATAGTTGGCGAGATTCAGACCACCACCAGCCTGCCCCCTTACCCAACATGGGGAGTCCTTCTGCCTGGGAAACACAGACTCTTTCTCCCCTTGAGTGATGCTGTGACTGATACCTGTGTCCTGCCTCTGCCTCTCTGTGTAGCCAGCACTCACTCTCCCCCCAAGCCAGGCCTGAGCACACCTCCTCCAAGATGCCGACTTCTCACGGGAATCAGGGAATCACGGCATGTTTTCCAATGGCATCTCACAGCTGGCTTCTGTTTGCTGTCTCCCTGGGTCTGGGGCATCTTAGGAGGGTGGGGGCTATGGCACTAGACTTGCAACTGCAACAAGTAAGGAAGGGCTCATGAACTGGCCAGCAGCACTTCTCAGACCTCCCACCTCCCCACACAGGCTGAATTCAGACCAGCCAACAGGCGAGTTAGCCAACCTTCCTAACACCCATGTCCTTCTCTGTCACATGGCAATACCAAAACTGCTCAGAGCACACAACAACAGGTGTCCCTGAGTCTCCCTCTCTGCTAGGGCTGCTGAAATCCTGCCCACCGCCACCCCACCCCAAGTGCTCCTCTGGACCCTGCATTGCCGGCATTTCTGACAGCATCCCCTGGTCATGGGCATGTCTCACACAGCTCTGTAATGCACCATGCATGGCCTGCCTCAGGGGTGGGCAGAGAAAGAGGATGCCACTGGGCTGCCTGAAAGAGCAGAGAGCAGCAGCATGGATGGGCTGAGGCAGGAAGTGGCTGGTGACCCCAGGCCCTCTGCTCTTGCATGCATCTCAAAGAGGCCACTGGGCAGCAAAACCCATGACTTGAGGACGCAAGAAGGGAGTTCCTGAGGGACAAGTCCTCACAGTGCTCTGGTGCTGCTGGGCCAAGATCTAGGCACCTGGTCTTCAGGGAGAGCCAGCTTGTGCCGAAACAGCAACCCCAACGGCTCACACCTGCAGGGACACAGGCCTGGGTCTGAATCCCAGCTCCTTGGCTCACTTGTTCTGTTTCTGACTAAATGACTACCTATTTGAGCCTCAGATTCCTTCTCTGTAGGATGGACTTATCAGAACCCAGCTCCTGCTGTTAAAATAGATTAAACGGGGTAAAAAGCTCAACAACATAATCACATATGTTGTTAGGTGCCATGGAGTTAATTCCAACTTGCAGCGACACTATGTACAACAGAAAGAAATGCTGTCTGGCCTATGCTGTTCTCACAATTATTGCTCTTTTTGAACCCAAGAATTGTGTCATATCCATTTATTTGTGGGTCTTTCTCTCTTCGCTGACCCTCCCAGTACCAAGTATGATGTCCTCCTCTGGGACTGGCTCCTCCTGATAACATGTCCAAAGTACATGAGACAAGTCTCACCATCCTCAATTCTAAAGCATTCTAGCTGTACTCCGAAGATTTGTTCATTCTTCCAGCAGTCTCTGGCATATTTAATATTCACCAACACCATCATGGATGATCTTGGGCAAGAAACACTGTGTCTCTGGTCCTCAGTTTCCTTGTAATAAAAAAAGGGTAACATTCCCTCTTCTTCAAACTCCAGATAAGGATAAAACAAAGCACTGCCAGTGAGCCACTTAGCGCTGGGCTTGCACAGACCCCACACTCAGGGTCACACATGTGCCAGGGAAAGGCCTATTTGGAAATACGTAGCGACTAGGCCTGACTCGACGGCACTTAACAACAACAGGCCTGATTGGAAGCAGGGGGAGTCCCGGCAGAGCCCGGAGCAGGTGCTAAGGGGGAACACCACACCACAGTCTTCTTCCCAGGCCCACACCTGATGTCAGACAGAATGGGAGCCCAGCAACAGGCCACCCACCCCCACCACACACCCTCCTTGAAGATGAAGGGGCATCTCCTGACCCTGGGGGTCCCAGGAGCACTGAGCTCTAGGGAAGGAGAGTGAAAAGTGCCTGTGGACCACTCCAAGCAACCAGTGACCTGCCAGTGGAGTGGCAGTACTTGGAATGCTGCTATAGTTTTTCTACTCTATTTCCATACCTCCTACCTGACTTAGACCAGTATCTCTGGGGTGGGAGGCGTGGAGGGGTGGTTTCAACAGATGGAGGCCTCGTGTGGCCTCCATTCAAAGTTCCCAATGTGAGCCACGGACACCGAGTGGTTCGACTGAGCTCAGAGTACCTCCCCCACCCCCCCACCCCTCAGGCCTTTGCTGAGTGTGTCCGCCTTGTCACAGCGCCTGTGCTCTCTCAGAACAACCAGTCTGATGGGAAGGCCTTGCTCATCAAGCCATTACCCAACTACAGTAAAACCCTAACGCTTAGGAAAAGGGACACACACTTCTACAGAGCTATGGGCCCGGCGCTTTGTCAAGAAACATCCTCAGTGTAGGTGCTACTGTTGCACCCATTTTACAGAACAAACAAAGGGCCTGAGAGGTGGAGTGGCTTGGCTAGAAAGTTACAAAGCTGGATTGAAAACCGGGTACCATGTAGGTCTCAGGCCATGTTCTTGGGATTCATGCTGCATTTGCTGAGGCGAGTCTGTCATAGTGGGGGCTAGCATCTCATCTCTAGGCAGGGGGCAGACACACCAAGGTTTCCCTGAAGAGGTGATTTACAATCCAGATGAGGAGTTAATAAACAGAAATGAGGGAGACTACAGTGGGAGTATCAGTGACTGGGTGGTGCAGTTAAGTGCTTCATTACTAGCTAATGGGTCGACACTCTGAGCCCACCCAGAGATTCACCGAAAGACAGGCCCAGTGATCTGCTTTGGAAAGATCTCCTCCTTGGATCTCCTATGGAGCAGTTCCACTCTACACAGGTGGGGCCGCTGTGGGTTGGAAGTGACAGACAGCAACAGAATGACAAGTGCATGTGCCAAGGCTCTCTGGCAGGTGGGCCGAGCCCAGCCCTGGGATGGAAATGAAGCTTGGCTAAACTAGTGGGCACAGAGGGAAGGAGGCTGCACACAGAACCACGGGGCCATCACCATCCTGGCAGCAGGAGGAGGGCAGAGGAGTCAGCTGGGATGCTGACTAAGAAATGCATAGTCAGATTCTATAGCCTCTGAGAGGAACCACAGCCACTGGCCCTTGTGAGAGGCAGGAAAAGCAAACAAGCTCCGAGCTCTTCAGGTTTTCTTGTCATGGGTCAGCTTCTGGGAGTTACTTTTCAAGTAGATTCCAACTCATGCTGACCCATGTGTGTCAGAGCAGTAGGCTTTTCAATGGCTGACTTTGTTTTAAGTAGATTGCCAGGACTTTTTTCCCAAGGTGCCTCTGGGTGGAGTCCAGCCCCCACCCTATAGGTTGGCGGTCAAGCGTGTTAACCCTATGCTCCACCCAATGACTTTCAGATTACATACAAACCCAAAAAACCAAACCCACCACCATCAGGTTGATTCTGACTCAGACAGAACCTCCCTGCAAAGGGTTTCTGAGACTGTAAATCTTCAAGGAAGCAGTCAGCTTCATCTTTCTCCTGAGGAGCAACTGGTGGGTTTGAACTTCCAACTTTGTGGTTGGCATTCCGGCACGTATCCTACAGCACCACCGGCACTCCTTACAGCAACTCTAAAATCGCCAGCCTCACAGTAGAGAAGACTGAAGCAGGAGGGGTTCTCGTCCAAAGTCACACAGCCAACAAACATGAAGTGGGGACTGGGACTCAGGCAGGCTGCCTTCCGAGTCTACGCCGTGAGTCACTGTGCGTCACTGCTTACAGAACCGTTCCTGCGACATCAGGAGTGTGTATCTACATGGACGGACACACACACACTCATACACACAGATACAAGAGACACACACTCACTCATACACATAGATACAAGACACACACACACACTCACTCATACACACAGATACAAGAGACACACACACACACTCATACACACAGATACAAGAGACACACACACACTCACTCATACA
>NW_006408686.1:6290446-6290742 GCF_000296735.1 Chrysochloris asiatica
ACACACACACACTCATACACACAAATACAAGAGACACACACACACACTCATACGCACAGATACAAGAGACACACACTCATACACACAGATACAAGAGACACAGACACTCATACACATAGATACAAGAGACACACACTCATACACACAGACACAGAGACACACACTCATACACACAGACACAAGAGACACACACACTCATACACACAGATACAAGGAGACACACACACACACACACTCATACACACAGATACAAGAGACACACACACTCATACACAGATACAAGAGACACACACACA
>NW_006408686.1:6290907-6393068 GCF_000296735.1 Chrysochloris asiatica
ACATAGATACGACACACACACACACACTCATATACACAGATACAAGAGACACACATACGAATAAGCCAAAACGTATTCCTACAAAACCACAAAAAATCTCTATTAAATAAGAATATCCAAAGCTATTGTTTCTCGCATATCCTCCACCTAGGTCTATATATTTCTGCAGGTGGTGTTTACATCTCTAACCCTTCCTTGAAGAATTCTGTGCTCTTTGATTTACGCCACATCAAAACGGCAGTTTTGGTATCCTCAAGGGACTCAAATCATGTTCCTGTTCAATGTTCTTTGAATTTGAAGAACAAAAGGAAGTCTGAAGGGGCACGATCAGAGTGGATGGGGTATGATTTCCCAAATAAATTCTCATAGGATAGCCCTCACTACCCTCGAAGAATGAGCAGGTGCACTGTGTTGCTGTCATTGTTGTGTGCCACTAAGTCTAAAGCTGGGACCCGTATAGAGTTTCCAAGACTGTATATCTATATGGTAGCAAAAACCCATGTTCTCCCTCAGAGGAGCTGGTGTATTTGAACTGCTGACCTTGGGGTTAACAGCCCAATACGTAACCCACTACACCACCAGGTCTCCTAGTTGCGGTGGTTGCTGTTGAGTGCTGTTGAGTTGGCTCTGCCTCGTAGCCACCCTGTATAGGGTTTCTGAGGAGCGGCTGGTGAATTTGAACTGCCGATCTTGCAGTTCAAACTGACCTTGTGATTCAATGCATTATCCCACAGCACCACACCAGGGACTCCAAGTGCATTGCGGTTGTGGTGGTGGTTATGTGCTGTGGAGTCAGTTCCAACTCATAGCGACCCTGTACAGGGTTTCCGAGGCTGTAAATCTTTATGGGAACAGAAAGCCTAGACAGACATACAGACAGACACATAAGGCTACAGTGATCCAGTAGCCAGAGGAGTTATGGAGGTCTACCTGTATGGAAATGATATTTAAGTGGGATGAAAAGGATAATTACAAGTTAGCGAAGCAAAGGAGTAGGGGCCAGCGAGGGAAGCTTCAAGCAGAGGAGTCAGTGCGTGTAAGGAATGCAATGACCCCCTTGTGGCTGCCATACAAAGTTACTGTTCTCCAAATCAGTCCTTCTTCCCTTGGAAGGAGTTCTCTTACCTGGCTGGAAGGTCAACCCAGTTGTCAAATCAAACAATGAAGAGTCAGAGAATCCGGGCACAGACCTATTTTGGGAACTATCCTGGGGAGGGGGTGGGGCTTGTATATGTATATACAATATGGGGGCAGTTCAACAACAACAAGTTTAAATTAAATGGATAAGGGGGCTAAAAAAGTTCAAAGAACAATGGAACTTTCTGAAGCCTCTAGTGTATGGGGGCAGCTACTCAGGCCAAGAGATTGTACAAGTGACGGTGCTGTGCAGCTCTCTTCTAGCTACTGAGCCAGCAGGGCAGAGGCAGCGGAAACAGTCAAGGACCCAGCCCCCCTCAGTACCCTGGAGGAGAGCTCCCTAAGCTGTTGCCTGTTCCAGGGTGGCCTGGGGCCTGCTGTGACAGACAGACAAAGCATGGGCCTGTCCCCACCCAACCTGGAATGGGCACTTGCAGCAGGCCTCTGACCTATCTTGGAAGGAAGCTGTAGAGGCCTTGGTCTTGAGCACACACGTGAACACACCCGGAGGAACCTCCAGAACGTGCCTTTCCCCTCTGCAGACATGGAGATTCCGAATCTATGTTTTCACTAGATTCCCAAATGGTTCTTATGTACACACAGAATCACCTAGGGATCTATAATATCCAGATTCAGTAGATAATCTGGAGTAGAAATGAAAACTCTCCTAGGGGACTGAACCGGAATGAACCACTTAGAAGCCCTGTTGCTAAGACAGCAGAGGGTGTGAGGGCTGGAGGAAGGTGGGAGAAGAGAGACAGCTTGTTGGTGCATTTGGGAATCACTGTCAACATTCCCTGTCCCAGGCCTTGCTGTTTCGTCCGTATGTGTGAGTGTGTGTGCACACGTGTGCTCGGGGACCTAGTATCATGGGTCATAAAGTGTTTCTTGTGTCACAGGGACCCCTGCCGGGTGGCCAGGATATAATGATTGGGGAATGAATGATAGACATTGTTTGGGAGGTGACCTCAGCAGCCAGGAATGTGGCAGCAGTGGGTTTTAATGAACCATTCATCAATGACTCCCTCCCCCGCCCATAGAGGTAAAAGCCTCTTCCACTGCGGGGCAGTCCCTCTATAGGGACAAGCGGAGGAGAGAGAGACCACGAGTACTGGACACAGAGAAGAAAAGATCTGGGTGGGATGCGACTGACCCAGTGGAAAAAACACTGCTTCCCTTTGCTTCCCAACAATGTCCTGGGATCAAGCGTGCTTAAGTACTGGAGGAGTGGTGTGGAGAAGTGGTCTGCTGAAGGCTGGAATGGCACGAGGCGCAGAATAAAGGGCGTCTCTTCCAAAGTCAGGCTGGGCCAGACAAGACAAGCTGGCTTGTCCTTGTCCAAAGGCTTTTGGACAGGGTCAGAGGTTTAGCTACGCTTACCTTTGGACAATCCTGACTGATTGCACCCTTGACAAGACTGTAGGAAAAGGAAAACTCCCAGCTTCTGCTGTGTGCACACACACCCCCACCACCCCCAGCTACCTCCCAGCCTGACTCAGGAGGACTGATCTGGCTGAAATTGACCACAACAAGCTCCTCCAGAGCACAGGGACGTAAGACAGGGATTCCTGGGTGATGAGAGTTTTCAGACCAAATACCGTGTTGGGTTTGCGGTTCTGCTGGGGCATCAGCTGCTTTGAGAGGGAAGGTGCCATCCTACCTCCCAATTTCTACTTTGCCTGCTGTGGTCTCTGATACTGCCATGGTTCCCTCCGCTGCTGGTCCTCAGGAAGGGTGTCCATAGCTTGGACACCAGAGAGAGCCCGCTATTTATCCCAAGGGCAGGCATTAGCTCTCCTTAACGTTCATGTGCCAGACCATGGCCAGGCCTTGGGCAGGGCCTGGTCCCAGTTACTGAAAGCAGAGCCTGCTCCTCAGGCCCTGGGCTTCATGGCCAAGTACAAAGGTGCTTTCAAGGCTCAAGGGTAAGCCTCCCCAAATCTGGGTTACCAGGACCCGGAGAAAAGGCACAGGCCCATCCATGGAGTAGTTTGCCGCTGTTATGTGCCTTAGAATCAGTTCCAACTCCTAACGGCCCTGTGTAGAGTTTCTGAGGAGCTGCTGGTGGGCTTGAACTGCTAACTTTGTGGTTAGAAGTCCTATAGCACCACATGATCCCTGAGACTAGACCTCTGAGCCTTTCTGTAAAGATCCCATTGCCTTCATCAGATTCCAAAGTAAGTAAGAACCAGGGTACCAGAGGCTGAGAGAAGAACAAAGAATGGGCTACAACAGCTCCGGCCACATAAAACAATGCAGGCGGTTGGGGCTGGTGTCACTGCAGCCCCACCAACATCCAACCCTCTGCTGGTTGGTTGATTATGTGTCATGGAGTTGGTTCCGACCCATAACAACCCTGCCCAGGCTTTCTGAGCTGTAAACCCTTACAGGAGCAGAAAGTGTCATCTTTCTCCTACAGAATAGGTGGTAGTTTCAAACTGCTGACCTTGAGGTTAGCAGCCCACCTATACTACCAGAGCTCCTCCAACCCCCTGGTGGTGGTGGTGGTGTGCTGTGGAGTCGATTCTAACTCATAATGACCCTGCATAGGGTTTCCGAGGCTATACATCTTTACGGCAGAATGCCTCATCTTTTGCCTGCGGAACTGCTGGTAGTTTCGAACTGCTGACCATGAGGTTAGCAGCCTGATTCGTAACCACTATGCTACAAGAGCTTCTTCCTCCAACCCCCTAGAGGGGTAGAATGGGCACGCAGCGTATCCTGCCCCATGACGACAGCGTCTAAATGAAAAGCAATTACAATGAAATATGGCATGCGTCTTAGGTTCTGGCCTGAAGTTGCCTTATTCGGAGTTCTCTCAGCCGGCATTAAAAGGCTCTGACTCCCCAGTTGGAAGAGAGGTATAAATACAGCGGAGTGTAGTAGCAAGCATTCCAAAGGTTCTGCGTGTCCACCCAGAAGCCAGCTCTTTACCTCACACCCCCTCCCTAACACCAACATTCCAGTCCTGGCCAATCCCCTGCTGAGCGCCAGAAAAAAACCGTGACGTTTTTGTTGCTGCCATAGACGGATTTAATGATTTTGGAATGAAATCCCCTCTTTAGGAGAGACGCTGGTCTAAAGACTTTCTGTTCTTACCTGGTTCCTTCCCATCACTCAGGGCTTTCTGCAGCCACCATTACCGCCAGCAGGCTGTCCCTGACCTTGCTGTTACCACAGTTTTGCTAATTTATTCACTACGTTTATTACTATCAGAAATGATGTTCTTTGTCTACTACAGCCAGTCTCTACCGTAGTGGAATGTAAGCTCCCTGGGAGCGGGGCCTCCTGTCCCGTCTGTGGCTGGTCTCCACTGACGGGAATAGCAGCATCTTGCACATTTTCTTCTTGTTCCAACTCACAGCGACCCTGCATAGGGTTTCCAAGGAGCAGCTAGAGAGCTGGAACCACTGACCTTACAGTTGGCGTTGGACTGCAACCAGCCTTGCAATCCAACACATTATCTTACAGCACCACGCACCCAAACTCGACTCTCATCAATTCGATTCCGAGTCACAGGGACCCCATTTAGGGTTTTTGAGACAGTAAATCTTTATAAGAACAGAGAGGTTCAGCTCTCTCCTGTGGAGCTAAAACTGGTAGGTTTGAACTGCTGACCTCGCAGTGCTTATCCTACAGCACCACCAGGCTCATGAAACCCCAGAATCAATGGAGTCGGGCTGAGCTCCTACTGTCCAGGCTTTCAGGATTTCATGGCTGCCTGTCACAGTTTACACTGGTGAGGGTCCCTGTTGTTGATAGTGCCGTTGAGTCAGTTCTGACTCATAGTGACCCTGTATAGGGTTTCTGAAGAGCAGCTAGTGAGCATCAACGGCCAAACTTGTGGTTCTAACCGACTTTGCAGTCCGACGCATTAACCCACAGCGCCCACACCAGGATTCCCTACTTAGGGATAAAGCGACTTGCTTTTTGGAGGTCAGAGAAACAATCCTGGACTACAGATTGTTCAGAGCAAGCCAGGGGAGATGCTCTCAGGGACCACTCCAGAGGAAGAGACCTGGCCAAAGAGGAGTCCCTTGGCAGCCCTTTTTGCTCAAGTTGCTCAGGCCAGTGGACTTTGCCAAGACTGGTTCAAGCCAAGCTGTATGCAGATGGTGGCAAGCAGGGGTGAGGTCTAAAGCTGAGGCAGAGTGGAGGAGCTGACCCCTATGTCTCTAAACAGCAATCAGTCAGGCTCTAGAAGGGGGAGAACAACATGGGCACAGCGCTCCAGAACAAAAGTTCTCGAGTCTAAACAAACATGGGCTCAAATCCTGGCTTCACCACTTTGTATGTGTGCTCTCAGGAAACAAACTTAACCTAAGCTTCAGTATTCTCTACTGTGGGATGGGGATGGAAAGAGTGAAGAGCTAAAGATGTAGCTTGTGTGCATTCAACAAGGTAACATACAGAACACACTACACACACAACCTGTCTCTATAGGTGCCACTCCTCAGTATGCGCACAGCCATTGAGGAAGCCAGACCCTCATGGCTCCTCCAAATTGCTGGCATACAACAAACATCTGCAAACCTTCCTCCCCTAGTCCAGTTACACAGCTAACCACTGAGTACAGAAGCACCAGCCTCAGATCTGAAATGGGTTTTTTGCTTCCAGAGAGCCTTCAGACCCAGTGGTTCTCAACCCTGACTGCACAGCACAGCAGAATCATTCGGGAGCTGCCTTGTTGTGCATTTTTTTTCTGCTTATTATTTTAAGCCACAAAGTTTTGAGGAAAAGCCCTGGTGGCAGAATGGTTAAGTGCTCGGCTACTAACAGAAAAGCTGGCAGTTCGAACCCACCCAGTGGCTCCAAAGGGAATGGTCTGACACTCTGAGCCTATGAAACTGAGGGGCAGCTCCACTCTATCACATATGGTTGCTATGAGTCGAAATCAACCCGACAGTTGTGAGGCAATTTGTTAGTCAGCAACAGATAACGAATATATTTCAGGAGCTGGGCTGCTGGGTAATAATGTGTGCGTGTATCTTTTGATCGCATGTGTCGTTTGAAGATAATCAACATGTATTTTTATCAAGATACAATTCACAAAGCATAAAATTCGCCCTTAGAAGGAGTAAAATTCAGTGGTTATTCAGTCATCACTACTAATTCCAGAACATTCTCATGACCTCAGAAAGAACCCCAAACCTACTAGCAGTCACTCCCCGTATCCTCTTCTCCCTCCTCTCTCCTTAGCTTCTGGAAACCAATACTGTATGGATTTACCTATTCTGGACATTTCATATTAATGAAATACTTGTATGTGGTCTTCCTGTAGGTCTGGCTTCTTCCACTTAGATAATGTTTTCAAGATTCATCCATGTCATGGCAGACATAAGTACGTCATTTCTTGTGATGCTGAATAAAATTCCATTTCCCTTGTGTAAATACCACATCTCGCTTATCCATTCATCTGCTGATGGGTTTTTTTGTTTTTTGTTTTTAAAGTTTTTATTGCGAATTGAGTGATAGTTTACACAGGAGAACTTCAGTTTTATACTCATCCTATTGTATAGTTAAGGAGCTCTGGTAGCATAGTGGTTACAAGTCGGGCTGCCAAACTCAAGATCAACAGTTCGAAACTACCAGCAGTTCCGTGGGAGAAAGATGAGGTGTTCTGCTCCCGTAAAGACTTACAGCCTCGGAAACCCTTTGCAGGCTCGCTATGAGTCAGAACTGACTCCAGGGCACATAACAACAACAATTGTATAGTTGTGTCCATTTTTTATTATTATGAATACTGCTATGAAGATTTGCATACAGGATTTTATGTGAATTTATGTTTTCAATTCTCTTATTAGTAGACGTAGGAATAGAATTACTGGTGTGGTGGTGCAGGGTAAGCACTGGACTGTAAGGTCAGTTTGAACAACAAGGTTGTGGTTTAAATCCATGAGCCGCTCTGAGGAAACCCTACACAGGGCTGCTATGAGTTGGAACTGACTCGACAGCACTTAACAACAACATGGTAACTCTATCTGTAACTGTTTGGTTAACCTTCAAACAGTTTTCCAAAAGAGCAATACTGTTTTCCATTCCCCTAGCAGAGTATGAGGTCCTGGTATGACACTGTTGGATAAGCACTGAACTGCTAACCCCCCAAGGTCAGCAACTCAAACCTACTAGGTGCTCCTCGGAACCCGATACAGAACTGACTGGAAGGCACATAACATAACAGCAATGCATATGGTTCCAATTTAGCAAATATTCACCCTAACTTGTTATTACCCTTCTAATGACAACAATCTCAGTGTGAAGGTATGAAGGCATCTCACCATGGTTTTGATTTACACTCCTCTAATGATGTGGCACTAATGGATAAGCACTGGATTGCTTAACTGTAAGGTTGGTCATTCAAATCCTATACATGGTAGCTATGAATCGCAACAGATTCAATGGCACTTAACAACATAACAACATGACTAATGAGGAGGCCTGGTATGGTGCTATAGGATAAGCACTGGACTGCTAACCATAAGGTTGGTGGTTCAAACCCACCAACTGCTCCCTGGAAATCCTATATAGGATCACTATGAGTGGGAACCAACTCAATAGCTCCTAAAGACAACAACAAATGACCGATGAAAGGAGTCCCAGTGACAGCGAAGGGAAGGCTGGCTGCTGCAGAAAAGTCGGGGCTGTCTGTTACCATAAAGGCGACAGCCTTGGAAACCTGATGGGGCAGGGTTTGTCATCTATATGGCCACTGAGTCACAATCCATGTTTTTTATTTAATGACTAATGATGTTAAACATCTTTTCATATGCTTCGTGGTCACTTATATATCTTCTTTGAAGAAAATCCTTTGCCCATTTTTTAATTGGATTGGTTGCCTTTTCATTGTTGAGGTGTAGTTCTTTATGTATATACTTGTTCTAGAATACAAACTCCTTAACCAGAGCTTGGATTTGCAAGTATTTCTTCCCATTTTGTAGGTTATCTTTTCACTTTCTTGGTACGGTCTTTGAAACAAAGGTTTTCATTTTGATGACGTCTAATTTGTCTTTGGTTACTTGTGCTTTTGGTGCCATGTCTTATAAACCATTGTCTAATGAAAGGCCGTGAAGATGGCTGTTAATATTTTCTTCTAGGAGTTTTCTAGTTTTAGCTCTTACATTTAGGTCTTTGATCTGTCTTCAGTTAGTTTCTGCATATGGTGTGAGGCAGGGGTCCAACTTCATTCTTTGCATGTAGAGATCCAGTTGCCACAGACCATTTGTGGCATATGCTATTCTCTCCCCACTGAGTTATTATGCACTTTTATTAAAAATCAACTGTTCTGGGGTAAGGGGAGGGAGGGGAAGGTGGAGCACAGGATAGGTAATAGGCACAGGATAGTGGAGCAAAGGGTATGGAATAGACACAGGACAGTTTGGTGCTGGAGGGGGCAACACACTAGAAGGGGAAGGGTAAAGGAGAAATAAGGCGGATGGGAGAATAACTAGGTAGGTTTACATGGGCTAAATGGGACAGAGGTAAATTATGATCTGAGCACAAATGTGGAACAACAGGGCTTGTGAATACAAAGATTGAGGCATGGTTTGAATGGGGACAAGTGGGGAAATGATGTTAAGATGCTTCGCTGTTTGTTGAATCTTGGTTTCCCTTGCCTACTATTATACAATAGACACTTGAAGGGGAGAGAGAGGAATAGCCAGAAACAGCACCAGAGAAAGCTTGTAAGTCCGTCTTCAGCCTATAACTGTTTGGAATAACTAAAATGGGGCTAGAACTTGCCCAGTGAAGGAGGCTCCCTGCAGAGCCTTTGCATTGCACAAGACCACAGGTGGAATCCTGATCATCATCCAGAATCTTCTGAGGTGGGACATTACCATGTGAAAGGACAAGCAGACCATTCTGGAGCAGCTAGAAGAACAGAAGATACTTCCTAAAAGAAAGACCAGCCGAAAACAAAAAAAAAAAAAAACCCAACAGCAGTCCAATTGACTACTACAAGAACAAGCAAGTTGTTCTCCAAGGAGCCATCAAGGCAAGTGGTCATGTCCCCTTCAAGGCAAACCCCCTTCTAAGACTGAAACTCAAATGGAATACACCTGTAGGCATATGGTCCTGCTGCTGACCACATTGGTCACCAATAAGGAGAAGTGGGGGAAAACAGCAATGAAGTTGTGAACTAAGTCCTACCACATTCAATAGACTCCTGTTAACCTGGATTGAGACCTGTTAACCAGCAGTATGAAGAGACCTGGGGACTCCTGGGCCCAGGGGCAGGGACATGGCCTGAGAGGACTAGAACGGAGTATGAAGCATCCAAATGATATAAAGAGAGAGGGGATGAACAAGAACACCCACACCTGCAGATAGTACCCTTCTGACCTGGCATCAATGGCTGGATGATCAGAACATGGCTAGAGAAAAAAAGAAGAGGGAAGGGGAACAAAAGGAGTAACCCACTATAAGTGGATGATATTAACCTTTGCTTGTGGATCCAGTATGACAAAGGAGCAGACAAATCTTTACAGTGAGGATCATTCCCACCCCTTGGGTACACAGGGTTGATAGGGAAGGGGAACTTAGACATTGGCTACCCAAAATGGGGAGACTACAAAGGCAAGAAGTGACTGGCTTATAAACTTTCAATAGGAAGCCTAGCTCCAAAGGATACAGGAAAAGGTAGCACTTCCACTGAATTGTTTCCAACCTGTCTGGATGGAGTTGATAAAAGGTGAGGGGGAAATACAATAGGATGAATGTAAAGCTGATGTTCTCCCATGTAAACTATCACTCAATTCACAATAAAAACTTAAAAAAAAAAAAAAAATTCAATTGCCCATAAATGTAGAAAACTTGAAAGCAGACCAAATGAATCAAATTCCCTGGAGGTGTGCCCTAGGTACCAGGTGATACTAACATGCAGCCAGTGTTGAGAATCGCCATTCTAACCAAATGCCACAGTTCCACAAATGAGGGATCTCAGGCCCAGGTAGAATGAGGAAGTCCCTACCACTACATTATTAGCCTGGACTGGATCCTTGGAGTAAAAAGAAGCCCCAGAAATGGAGAAAATGTACTGCCCAGCCTAAGGAGGTACCCCAGTCTGAGCCTGTCTCTGTTCCCAGACTTTTCCAGAGTGATCTCAGACACTGAGAGCCAGCTTCCAACGTAGAGCTACTCAGATTACACTCCACAGAACTGGTTCCTCCCTAAGGAGGAGAGCCAGCCTTCCCCTTGCACAGCCCACTTCCAAAGGGAGATAAGGGCCTGTACTAAAGACGGGAGGGGCCTACAAGGTAGAGGTAGGAGGCGGCCATGATCAGCTCTCAACAGAAAGCTTTTCAGCAGGCAGGAGATGCGTGAGACCTACCCTGAAATAGCTACCTTTAAAAGAAAAAAAGAAACTTGCTACTGAAAGGCAGTTTTTAAATTAGGGCAGCAGCTGATGCTGGGGCTCTGCCTTCCACCTCCTCTGGCCCCATCTGGCACTTAGCTGTGAAATGATCAGGCACAGGGGGCCCTGCTCCTGAAGAACAGGGAGTTCAGCTACAAAAACCCCATTTACTTTCAATGGCTTACAAGCAGAGCTCAAGTTTCGGGAGGGGAGGTGGATTAAAGATTGTCTGGTTTAAACTCTGATCCTTCAAAAAGATAGCAAAGTAAGCCAATTCTGGCCTTGAGACTATGCAGCTTGGAATTCTAACAATTGCCTAAACAAGGCCAGTCTTTAGAATGAATCTTTTACTTGCTCATCCAGATAGCAGGCGTTTGGCATTTGGGGAGAAAGAAAAAAAGTCAGGCGGAAACAAACATAGTTCAGGCAAGTGCTCCTACACAGGATGCCTCTGTCCTGAGCCCCTGAAGCCCACTCTGGGGAACCCCCACCCCCACTGACCCCACAGGGAGCAGAGAACGCTGCAGGCCCAGGACATCCTGGCAAACACTCCCATTCCCCTTTGCTCACTCTCCCAGCTCCCACAGTGCCTTGGGAGAAGCACAGCTACCCCTGGGAGTGGCCTTGCAGAGCGGTGCCCTGAAACTCCTCCTTGGTGACTACTTCCCTTGTTGATCAGCCTTCTCCTTCTCCAGTGACAGCAAGCATCTTGGGGGTGGGCACCAGGATGAGGCTGAAGCTCAAGTTAGCCTGAAACTCAGATCCTGACATACTCAGGAAACAGGCACCTGGAGAGGTGCTCACAGACATACGCTTGGTTCACATCTGCTCTGTCCCTACTGGCTTCCTGCTCTTTCAGAAATAGGACTGTGAAGAAGAATTTAGGGCTTTTATCTGTAGGACTCCTATCTGTAGGAGTCCTGGTGTGGCGCTGTAGGATAAGCACTGGACCGCAGAGTCAGTTTGAACAGCAAGGCCTGAGAAACCCACCAGTCGCTCCTCTATACTGGTCACTATGTGTCAGAACCCACTTAAGGGCACTTAACAACAACCTCTGTAGGACAAGTACTGGACTGCTAACCCCAAGGTTGAGCCACTCCTCAGAAACAGCTCTGGCAGATGCCCTGGGAGTGACCACCAACCTGCCCACTCCTTCCTTACAAAGGCCTCACACAGCACCCCCCTTGGGGCAGGCACATAGTAGGGGCTCTGTGAGTATGTGATGAGGTAGTTAATAAATACATCAATCAGCCTGAGAGAGGTGCCTCAGACCAGAAATTCCAGGCTCGGAGTCCAAAAGCCAATCGATGGTGTTGTCCAGCCCCGTGCTTAGCCTCATGCGAGTAGGTGTTGGCTCTATTTCCTGACACTGGGAGGTGTGGCGTGCAAACTTTCTGTGGCTTAAGAAATCATCCTGGATCATGAGAGTGGTGTGTCTATTTTTTTTCTTTATCATATTCAACCTCAGACCCCTTGAACACACAAGATAGGCAATACTCACAATGTCTTGAGAGGACTTTTTTAAAAGCAAAAAACACCAACGTCAGGTTCTATAGCTAAAGGGTAATTACAGGATTCGGGGGAACCAGTACAGAGAGACTGAAACCTCTGACTCATAATTGCTCCATTAAAAATGGCGAAACTGTTTGCCCTGACAGAGGGAAAAGGTGAGACTCTCACTCGGGCTCGCCCCACCGAAGGTGTTCCCGGGGCTGGTACTGAGCTCTCGCCAAACCACACTGCAGTCAGAAGGGTGCTGTCTCCGGGAGACAGTGACGTCAGAGGGGCAGCCTTCTTGCCCCGTCACAGTGGACAAGTGGCTTGCGGTGTGTGCCTGAGTGGTGGGGAAATGGGGCACCCTGAGAAGGTTTGGGCCAGTTTTCCTGGGAGAGATTCAGTGCGAGGACTTTGGGGCCATCTCAATCTGCCCAGCTAAAGTTAGGAAAGGGCCAAGCCCTAGCCCAAGACAAGTGGTAATTTCATGGATGAAATCCATGTGTAAGTCTTACCCTGGAAAGGTTGCTTCCCATGCCTAACCCTTGCTCTACCAAGCCCCTGTTGGTGATATTTTATACAGTTCCTCTCATTTTATCTATATTAGGAGTCCTGGTGTGGTGCTGTAGGATAAGCACTGGACTAATAACCATGAGGTTGGCAGTTCAAACCCACCAGCCACTCCTTGGAAATGCTATACAGGGTTTCTATGAGTCAGAACTGAGTCCACAGTACTTAAAAACATGGAAGAACCGACATCAACTGTAGTCCCTGGAGGCCTCAGGCAGAACCTGTAGGCCTAGCACAGAGCACCGTATAAGTCTTAGCCTGATATAATTGCACAAATGGCTCACATTTATGGAGCACTTAGTGTATACCAAGATTTATGATGAATGCTTTACAATCCACAGATAAGGCTTAGATCACTGATGCCATTTGCCTGTGGTCACACAGCTAGGAAGTGGCAGAGCTGGTACCCAGGTCACCCCCTAACTGAGGCCGCTTTCCTTGTCTGCCCTTTGTTCCGCTTCACACTGTTCCTCTCATTTTTATCTAAACAAGACCCCACCCCACCAACTGCAGTCCCCAGAGGCCTCAGATAGAAGCCTGCAGATCTAGATGGGAGCAGCAGAGAGCAGTCATGTGAGAGGCAGGGTGAGTCAGGTGACCTGGCGAGAATCAGAGCTATGCTGAGGCGCCTCGTTACCTTGACATTCCTGCGATCCTGCCAAGGTAAAAAAGTAACCCAAGGAGTTTGCCTTATATGGGCACAATGACAGATTTCGACACAACAATGTGTTAACCTGTCCTGTATCAAATCCGCTCCCAGACTGCACATGAACACGCCCGAGAAAGCTGCTCTGAGACTATAGGAAGTAAGAATTTATGACGGACTATCACTAGTGACTCATAAAACAAAGGTGCAGCCTAACTGCTATTGTGTGCCTTTTCCAGCAAAGGGGCCAGTAGGGGTGGGGGTGGGGTGGGGGATGGGGAGGGCTACTCCCTAACTCTCCTTCCCCCTCCCCCGAGTGGTAAAGGAGGCCTGATTTAGTCCCCTCCCTGAGTTCCAGGCACCTGGTTCAAGGCAAGGGCAGAAGGAAGAAATCAGCTAAAAGGGTGCCTTTATACCAGTTTTTCCCCAGGGCCCCATATAGGGCAACAGGGGCCACTGAGCTTGGCAGCACAACTTTTCAGGTTGGTAGGGTAAGCACTGGACTATTAACCACAAGGTCAGTGGTTCAAACCCACCAGTTGCTTCTTGGAAATCTTATGTGGGGTCCCTATGAGTTGGAACCAACTCGATGGCATTTAATAACAAGAAGCAACATTAGGTTAGAATGCACTAATATCACACGTTATCTGCCAACACCAACTGGGTCTGCCAGCCGGACACCAGACACCCCTCCCAGAAGGGGTAATTCACTGCCAGAAGCCTTTCCTAAACGCCATTCATTGGTTCCAAATTAAAAGTAGATCGAGCACTTAGCATGAGCCCTCCACTTTTCTAAGCCCTGGGATTAAAACAGACCACAATCCCTGTCCCACAGAGCTGACATTCTAGCAGCGATCATCATCAATGTGGAAACAGTGCTAAGGACAATCACACACGGTTCAGGAAGTGGGAATGGCAGGGTGGGAGCAGGAGAGGGCTGGAAATCGAGTTCAGTAGGTCAGGGGCGACGTCTCTGTGGAGGTGACATTTGATCAAACAAGGAGAAAGAGCCACCCAGCTGAAGAGTCGGAGAGAGACCAATTCATAAAGTGGACGGTGTGGCTGGAGCAGAGGTAGCTGGGGTGAGTGGGAAGAGGACCCAGTGATTCACACGCAGTCTTAAACCCACTGCCATCACATCCATCCCAACTCAGAGTGACCTGTGGGACAACTGCTCCTTAGCATTCCCCAGACTGCAGCTCTCTATAGGAGCACACAGCCTCACCTGTCTCCCATGGAGCAGCTGGTGGATTCCAACTGCTAACCTTGTGGCTAACAGCCCACGGTGTCTCCCACTAAGCTATCAGGGCTCTTTACAGACGAGAGTTGGTGTTGTTAAGTGCCGTCAAGTGAGTTCCAACTCATAGTGGGCCTGTATAGGGTTTCCGAGGAATGGCTGGTGGGTTTGAACTGCCGACCTTGTGGTTAGCAGTCCAGTGCTGACCCTACTGCGCCACACCAGGACTCCTCAGACAAGTTTAAAGGGCTATTTTTATCAGCAAAGATAACGCAGCAGAACTTAGGGTTCAATGTCCCTGGCTTTGTTGGGTTCTGCCCGTAAGTCCCCATTCCTATCAAATTGCAGTGTGGCAAGGAAGGGACAAGGAGTCCAGTCAGGAGGTCACTGCAGTCAGTCAGGCCAGAGATGGGGGTGGTGTCTTGGACCAGGGTGACAGCAGAGAAGAGCTGTGAGAGAGCTAGGAGGAGCTGGGACACAGTTGGAAGGCAAAGCTGACAGGACTTGTCCTTCCTCCACCTTCCTCTCTGCGGAGACATCAGCACAAGCGACCAGGTACCAGGAGTTGCCCAATCTCTCACAAAACACACACAATAAGTGAAGCCAACACAATGCACCCAGACCCAGACACCACAGCTCAGAGCGAGCTGAGAGACACAATATGGGCAAGTTTCCTTTTAGTGAAGGTGTGGAAGTTAACACCCACTTCCCCTCAAGGAGTAATTTTCAGACAGTGCCCTCTAAAGTGCCCTGCTGTGGGAGGTATTGAGATGAGGTTAGGCAGCCCCCCTCCAGCCTAACCACAGAAACGTTCTTATCTATTTTTAATTTGGAAGATCTACCGGAGACACAATCTGGGAAACAGTTGCTATTGAAAATCTTTCGCTTTAAATCTTCAATCCTCCATGTGAAACCTATGCCACCTAGCTGTGTCCCCTTCCACTGAGCATCAACGCCCCAATGGGTCAATGGGGGACAGGGTCTTGCCAGGCTGAGATACAGATGAGAAACGAGGAGTTTCCAGCTCCACTGATGTGAAAAGCCTGTCCCCTGGCCTCTCCTGCTAAAGCCTTTGATTGTCTCTGCTCTGTGGGTGGCAGGCAGCTGGAGGAAGGCAGGCATCAGATGTGTTCCAGTTGCAGTCTGGGATGGCTGAGGGCTGCTTCCTTTCTATAAGGTAGAGCAACAAGCAAAGGGAAGGTAAGAAGGCCCATATCCAAAATATCCCCAAAGACAAACGTGGCTACAATTCCAGTGTCTGGGCTCGTGCCCACAGATGAACCCTCAAAGAGAGAACTGGGAAAGATAGTCTATGGTCTCAGCAGAGTCACCAACATAGGCAGACATTCTTTCCAGGAGGAACAAGCCCCTCACCTTACCAGTTTCTAACTTTAAGAGCATCATCTTCTTGTAAGGAATGGAAGAGAGAGGGAAAGGCAGGGAGAAGAAAGACCCAATGGCCAAGAGAATGAGCGATTCTCCACTTACTTAACTAAAGAGTTACTGAGCTGAGATCTGCTTTCCGGTGGCTTCCACTGAATGGGGAAACCTGGCAGGAACCAATAACCCTGCTCTTGAGAAGGGCAGAGTCCAGCTGGCGAGAGACGTGGCTGAGCCAGTCCCTGCAGGACAGTGTGATACAGGGGCAGCAGAGGTCAGGGGACACCTGATCTGGGTCCTGAAAGAGGAGTGCTCTTCTGATAGGTGGTGACCTGAAAGAAGATGGTCCCGTGTCGTGGGAACAGCATGAGAAAACAAAAGTGCACGAGACTTTTCTTTGGGGCCCCAGGAAGGGGAATAGCAGGGGAGGGTGTCAGTTGGGGTCAGAAAGTAGAGGGGCTGCTATTCTTGTTCTCTAGGTGGTGGGGGGAAAGGACTGTTTCTCACAGTGACCTGATTAGATATGAGTCTCAGAAAGATAACGTTCAGAGTTGTGGAGGTGAACTAGGAGACTGGAGTGAGGCCAGGCAGGAGGCCACTGTAAGACACCTGGACACACATGGTAACAACAGGGATAATGATAGCCAACATCAACTTGCTGTCAGCCAGACATGGTGCAGAGCACAAATGGCCTAGGAGGGAGACACTGTTCTTG
Organism: Chrysochloris asiatica; assembly: GCF_000296735.1. Taxonomy (NCBI): domain Eukaryota; kingdom Metazoa; phylum Chordata; class Mammalia; order Afrosoricida; family Chrysochloridae; genus Chrysochloris; species Chrysochloris asiatica. Next base: position 6,307,439 of record NW_006408686.1, read on the forward strand.
TTTTCCAGAGGGCTTAAGTGTTGTTGTTGTTGTTAAGTGCTGTTGCGTCACTTCCAACCTACAGTGACCCTGTAGAGGATTTCTGAGGAGCAGCTGGTGAGCTTGAACCGCGGGCCTTGAGATTCAAACCGACTTTGCCATCCAGCGCCACCCCAGGACTCTTGCCTGAAGTGACAGCCAGAAAAGGGTGGTGCCAGTGAAGGTGTTCACACCCGGGTGGCCTGACTAGACAACATGCACCATGGGCACCCACTGTGTGGTTCCGAGTTAGGACAGTGGTCAGAGCAAAGAAAAAGAGGAAATTTGGGTTCATAGGGAGATTTGAGAGAAACAGATTAGTAAAACTCAGTGCCCATTACAAAGGTAAGACATCAAAAGAGGATCTCACTGTTTCTGGCTTGGTTGACTTAGGGATGAGAATGCCACCATCAGATATGAAGAACCCAGGAGGGGCTCAAGAATGAGTTTGGTTTTGGACATGCTGAAATTGAAGGATCCACTGCATAACCAGCAGGGCCTCAGCAAGTTAAGACTAAAACTCAGCAAAAATTTGTTCATACATGGTGGTGGTGGTGTGCTGTGGAGTCAATCCCGACTCACAGCGACCCTGCCTAGGGTTTCTGAGGCTGTAAAAATCTCTATGGGAGTAGAAAGCCTCATCTTTCTCCCAAGGAATGTCTGGTAGTTTCAAACTTCTGACCTTGAGGTCAGCAGCCCGACTCATAACCACTATGCCACCAGAGCTCACACATACATTTAATCCCTCTTATGTTTCCTTAACTCCTCCGGTGTAGCAGACAAAGTGCTGATGCCCAAAGATGGAGGAATAAGACACTGTTCCTCTAGGAAAGACTTTAAAATCTAGCAGGGGAGAGAGACATTTTCGTAAATAATTGCAACAGGGTAATAAGTGGGTCAGGACGAGTGAAAAAATTTTAGAGTCATCCATACAGTTGTGATACATAAAGCCAGGGCGTTAGATAAAAATCCTCTGGTGAAAAAAGATACTGCAAAATGCCCACTTGTAAGAGCTGGCAGCCAGGAGGCAGACTTGCAGAATGTGCCTTTTGGTGGTATAAATTATTATATAGGCCTGAGTGTTTCTTTTTTTAAAAAGAGCTAAAATGAATAGAGAGAAATACTGTTAACTGATGGTACGTAGTGGGGATTATAATCATTGTAATCAAACAAAGTTTATGATTTGTTGAATGCAAAACTAATGATCTACTCTGTAAACGTCCATTCAATTCACAATAAAAACTTTTTAAAAAATGCCTACATATAAAAGGTAGGCAGACGGTAAGGATTCAAAACTTGGGGATGAGAAAGTATGGTCACAGAAGAAGAGAGAATGTAAGGTCAGGGAAGTCAGAGGAGGATTGTGTTGGATTTCTTTCCCCTTTTAGACATGGTCAGAGAATCAAATATTATGTTAGGTGGCTATGTTTTTAAATATATACATATAAACTATCTACTGTTCATTGTTATTCTTAAGTGTTGAGGAGTCAGTTCCAACTGTATAGGGTTTCTGAGGAGTGACCATGGGTTTGAACTGCTGACCATGTGGTTAGCAGTCCAGTGCTTATCCTACGGCGCCACAGCTAGTAGAGAGCCATAAATATGAAGGTCAAAGGTATTGCAACAAAATCATACAAACCTACATTAAACAATGTTATTGAAATGTGAAACTATTGTTTTTCTATACGCATCCTCCATCTAGGCCTAAACACACACTTCTGAGAGGGTGGTGTTTCCATCTTTCAAGTTGAAAGAAGTGAAGGAAAATTTCATGCTTCAATTTGAAATATTGAAGGGTTCTATGGACAAAATAGTTAACAATGTAAGAAACATCAAAAGATGCTAGAAGGAAGACACAGAGACATCATACCAAAAAGAAATGGTCAACATTCAACCATTCCAGAAGATAGCATAAGATGGCATTGAAGGAATAAGGCCAAGCTGCACTAAAGGTTTTGGAGAAAAAGAAGGCTCCAGGAACTAAAGAAATACTGACTAAAATGTTTCAACAAACGGATGCACATGGGAAGCACTCACTACTCTATGTCAAGAGATTCGGAAGATAGCTACCTGGCCAACTGACTGGAAGAGATCCATAAATGCCCCTACCATTTCAAAGAAAGGTGAGTCAAAATAATGTGTACGTATATTATCGGACAACATCACTAATATCACACGCAAGTAAAATTTCATTGAAGGTAATTTTAAAAACGGTTGCAGCAGTACATCGACAAGGAACTGCCAGAAACTCAAGCTGCATTCAGAAGAGGACATGGAATGAGAGAGCTCACTGTTGATGTCAGAAGGATCTTAGTTGAAAGAGAGAATACCAGAAAGATGTTTACTTGTGTTTTATTGACTATGAAAAGGAATTTACATGTGTAGATCATTGCAAAGAATGGGAATTCCAGGAAACTTAATTGTGCTCATGCAGAACCTGTATATAGACCAAGAGGCAGTCATTTGAACAGAATGACTGCGTGGTTTCAGGTTAGGAAAGGTGTGAGTCAGGGTTGTATCCTTTCACCATACTTATTCAATCTGTATGTTGAGCAAATCATCTGGAGAAGATGGACTATATGAAGAAAAACGTGGTATCGGGATTGGAGGAAGGCTCCGTAACAACCTGAGATATTGAAGATGACACAACTTTGCTTGCTGAAAGCAAAGAGGACTTGAAGCACTTGGATGAAGATAAAATAATATAGCCTTCACAAGACGTGACTGGCTTACAAGCTTTCAAGAGGGAACCTAGATCCAGAGGATGTGGAGGAAGGTAGACTCTCCACTGAGTAGTATCCAACGTCTGGGCGGGGCTCATGAAAGGAGATGGGGATAGGTCTCTTGTGGTACAACAGTGAATAAATGTTATCAGGACTGATTGCGAGGGTTGGAAATGTAAAGGTAGATGTTTTATAGCAAAAGGAGGGGAGTGATTGACTTTGCAGTCCAGGAGCAGAGGTCCCTGGGACCATCAAGGGAGAAGAGCAGTCTCTACCCAGAGAAACAGTGACGCCAGAGATGGAGGCAGAGACGATGACGTGGAGAGATGGAGCAGCTGGGGACTCTAGACCCAAAGAGGGAGAGGGGCTGTGTGCTGACGGCCAGGGGGCAGGCTTGCAGGGTGTAGCCTTTGGTTGGTTGATGATGCATGGAGGGGATTGTAACCATGGCAATGAACCAATATACCATAGGATGAATGTAAAGCTAATGTTCTCCCATGTAAACTATCACATAAATCACAATAAAACATTTTATATATATATATATATCCTTCAATATAAGGAGCTCTGGTAGCATAGTGATTAGGAATTGGGCTGCGAACCTTAAGATAAGCAGTTCGAAACTACCAGCTGCTCCGTGGGAGAAAGATGAGGCTTTCTACTCCCGTAAGGATTTACACCCTCAGAAACCCTGTACAGGGTCGCTATGGGTTGGAACCGACTCGAAGGCACTTAACAACAACAACAATCCTTCAATATGGATTAAAATTTACTTGAATCCACAATATGGATTTCATTTTATTTGGATCCATAATCAAAACTTACAGAAGCAGCAGCCAAGAAATCAAACGACATACTTACATTGGACAAATCTGCTGAAAACAACCTCTTTAAAGTGTCAAAGAGCAAAGATACCACTTTGAGGACTAAGGTGTACCTGACCCAAGCCATAGTATTCTCAATTGTCTCCTATGCATGTGAAAACTAAACAATGAATTAGGAAAACTGAAGTGAAGCATTTGGATTATGGTGTGACGAAAATATTCTAAGTACCATGGACTTCCAGAAGAATGCACCAATCTATCCTGGAAGTACCACCAGGGTAGTCAGGATACTTAGAAGTCGGGATGGAAGATTTTGTTGCTAGTACTTTGGACGTGTTATCAGGAGGGACCAGTCCCTAGAAACGTACAGCATGCTTGGTAAAGTGAGGGTCAGAAAAAAAGAGAAACCCCTCAACGAGATGGACTGGCACAGTGGTTACAACAATGGCTCAAACAGAACAACTGTGAGGAGGGCCAGGCCCAGGCAGGGCTTCGTTCTGTTGTGCATGGATCACTAGGAGCTGGAACAGACTCAATGGCACCAAACAACCACTACCTTTCAAGAAGAATTCCACACTCTTCAACTTACACCACCATCAAAACGGCAGCTGTTGTATCCTCAAGGGACTTAAATCATGTTCCTTTTCAATATTCCTTGAGTTTGGGGAACCAAAGATGCTTGAAGGAGCAAAATCAGTGTTGTAGGGTGAATTGGTATGGGGTATCCTCTTGGCTCATCTTTGAGGTTTTCCAGACCTTGCTTAAAATGCTTGATCCATCTAAAAACTGTTGACTTATTTGGGGCAGCATTCCTCTATTCTTTCTGCAAAGCTTCAATGATTTGGGAAGATATCACTTGAGTTTTGTTAAAAATTTGATGATGTTGACCCTACCTCAAAATCATTTCTTTCCATGGCATAAGAAGTATCCTTTTTTTTTTTTGAAGACACCTTAACAAGATTAAGACAAGTGCATTACTGAGAGAACCTGTCTACAGCCTGCACTGATTACAGCGACATGTTTAAACATATTTTGTTTGAAACAAACCCATGCATGTCTGACCTGGAACCTACTAGCAATCCTTTTTGACTTACCCGCATATTCCAGGAGTTGAGGGAATGTATCGAGAGAAATAGACTAGATGAGTTTGGCCAAATGTTGTTAATTGTAGGTGCTAGGTAACAGGTAAATAGAGATTCTCTCTAAGTTCGTTCCAGAAATGGGCATGTTTGTAATTGTTTTTTGTTTTTGCTTTAATATTGTGTATTGCAAAAGAGTAAGGTGCCCTGGTGGCATAGTGGGTTACACGTTGGGTTGCTGACCTCGAGGTCAGCAGTATGAATCCACCAGCTGCTCCACGGGAGAAAGAGGAGGGTTTCTGCTCCCATAAAGATGTTCAGCCTTGGAAACCCTATACAAGGTCACAATGAGTCAGAACCGGCACTAGGGCACACAGCCTACCATCATTGCAAAGAGGTTTTGAGATTAAGAAAAGGAAGGGCTAGAATCAATATCGATATCCCCAGAGCCTCACAAATGGTAACTGGCACAAAGGAGACACTTAATAAGTTCAGATTCTGTAGTGTAGGTAAACACCCTCCGTGACAGAACTTAGGCAGGCTGGTCAGCTTGACAACAACTAACAACAGACACCTTTGAGAAAGCAGACTTGGTGGATTTGTAGGGGCCCAGAAGTGTGCCAAAGCGAGGGAACGGAATCCTCCAGCAAAGGCTTGTATACTTTAAAAATGTGCCACAGTTAACACTCAGCACTTTATTCCTTCCTGGGCTACAACCAAAGAAACGTGTGTCCCATACAGCACTGTTCTATTTCGCTACCGGAGAAAAGACAAGGTAAGACAAGGTAACCTCTTCCGCCTCCAGCTACCCACCTAGCTTCAAATTCCCACCAAGCGCACTGTGTTTTCCTTCCCATTATCTAGTAAAGGTTGCTGGGGCCAAGCTGTGGCCTTTTCAAAGGCACAGCTGAGAGCATACCCCACAGTCTTCAAATGAACAAGTCATCCCTCCCAGCATTCCCCTCTCCTGCAGAACAAGGGTGCCTTTAAAGGAAGAAACAGGTTTTGTGTCCCAAACAGAGACAAGGTCCCAGGGGCAAGGACTCCGGGGCTGAGAGAAGGGACGACAGAGGGTGGCTGGTCCCTGGATCCGCTTGCCGCTGACAGCCAAGCAGGTGTGGAGGGACACGATAAACAAAGTGCAACCAGAACCAGACAAAGCACAGAAAAAGAATGGCCTTGGCCCCAAGGAAGCTGAGGCACTATCAGATTCTGCTTAGCCCCACCGTGTGTCCTCTCTCTTTCTCTAGACTTTCCATGGTACTGACTTCACTGCCAATATCCCATAAATAACAATGGCCACCAAAGACAGCCCAGACTAGTCCTTCCTCTCCTGGTGTCAAACGTCTCTGGGCTCGGCTTAGTAAATGGAGATATGGAGATGAGCAGGCCTGCCCCAAAACATGGTACAATATTCAACCAAGTTTTAGGCAGGCGGCCAGTAGACAAAAACCACAGGACTACATTTAAACATTTTAAGCTACTTCTAAAAACAAAACACTTTATTGCCTCTTTCACTACATAAGTTAATTTTACCCATAGGAAGTAATTTCAATATAAAAGGAAAACGGGGAAAAAAGATCCTCCCAGTGTTTTGGCCACACAGTCCATTTTGAGGGCAGGGATCTTATCTGCCTCACTCACAGCTTGTCCCACGCCTGGCACACAGAGGAGGAACAGCTAGCTCAGAAACTGTGCACTGTAAACCAGGATTCATTGGTTCATGGTTTATAATACAGGCAGGACTTCTCCCTCCTCTCACCACTTGAAAAGCATCCTGTTTGTGTCTCTTAACTACCAGGCACAGAGCTCTTTGGGGACAGTGGCTGGCCCCCTGGGTCTGACTCCTTTGACCTTCCCTGAGCACATAGCTTAGCACAGGGCCAGTTTTTTAGATGGGCTCAGATGGCCTGTAGAATGCCCTTGGCCTGTCATGATGGTGCCCTCTTTCTTGAAGAAAGGCCCACGTGAGAACCACCTGTATTCTTTAACCAGGCAGAGGCACTCACGTGAACCGGTAGACACAAGAGAGGCAGATCTATCCTACCTACCTGCCTGCCTGGCTGGTTAGCTATCCATTTGTTCAATAAATCTTTTTTTTTTTTATTTTCATAGGAATGGCACAGTGGGTTCAGCACTAGACTGCTAACCATAAGGTTCAAACCTACCAGCTGCTCCATGGGAAAAACGTGAAGCAGCCTGGACCTTTAAAGATTGACCGGAGCAGTTCTCCTCTGTCTTAGAGGGTCATTCTGAGTCGAAGTGACTGGACGGCAGTGAGTACACTCTATACTGACCACTGTCCCACCTACTAGAGACACAACAGTGAACAGCATAGGGAGTCTGCTCTCCTGGACCCCACAGTTTCATGGGGGGCAAAGACAATTAAGAATGATTAGGGTTAAAAGGAGGAGGAGATAGGTATGCCTCCACAAGGTAGAGACCTCACCTAGGCAGGACTTTGCTAAACAAAGTGAAATCTAAAGAAGGATGGGATGAAGGCCTCCAGGCAGGAGAGACCACAGACAGCGCCACATGGGGGGTGCAGTGACTATGATGGGAGGGGCAGAGAGGGAAGCAAGAACAGACCCTGTAGGCCCCAGTGGGTTTCCAATTTGATCCTGAGGGCAAGGGATACTGATCAAAATGTCAAAACCAACCAGCTGCCATCAAGTCCAACTTACGATGACCCTGTGTGCACAAAGTAGACCACTCCAATAGCATATCTATGGCATGGCCTTTTGGAAGCAGGTCACCAGTCCTTTCTTCTGAGAAGCCTCTGGGTGGGTTCCACTGCCAGACTTTCTATGAGTTAGTTACTCAGCACACTTAACCCCTTACACCACCCACGGCCTCCTGATCAAGATTTCCAGCAGGAAATGCTTGGCGATGATGTGGAGAATGGATTGGAGGGGGCTGGAGGAGGCACAAGGAGACCAGCAAGATGGCTGCAGCCAGGAGGGAGGGCACCTGGTTATGCTCCTGCTAAGGGACAATGAGGCTGCTTCAGGAGAACCGGTGGGACCTCAGGGCTTCCTGAGATGAAAAGCTACAACTCCGGCTTTCCGGGCCTGTCTGTGGCAAAGAGCAGAAAGGCTGGCTGTTTACCTCCTACATCCGGCCTCGGAGGCCCTGCCCGGTAGAAAGCTTCCCAGCAGGAAGGACACATGTGGTGTGCTGCAGGACACACAATACCTCCTTGAGCCCCCTCAAGTATACTGTGGGGCCCTCCTGGCTGAGCTTTCTCACCAGGCAACACCCCTACTGCCAGGTCCCCAAATCACAGGAACTCCAGCTACCACCATGTCTGCGCTCATGGAGGATGACTAAGGATCCTTCTTTCTAGGAATCTTACCTCTAGGACCCCTTAAATCCTCAACATGCACATATCCAGCAGCTGAACTGTGCTGCGATTCAGGGCCACTCATCATAGAGCTGTTGTTGTTGTTGTTGTTGTTGTTACGTGCTGTCGAGTCGGTTCCGACCCATAGCGACCCTGAACAGGGTTTCCAAGGTTGTAAATCTTTACGGGAGCAGAAAGCCTCATCTTTCTCCTGCGGAGCAGCTGGTAGTTTCAAACTGCTGACTTTGCGGTAGCTGACTTCAAATGTAAGCATCACCAGACTGCCTTAGTTCTTAGGTTACAGTTTCCTAGTCAAGGACACGCTCCCTGAGTCCCCACTCTCCCAACCAGCCACTGCTCTCTGAAACCAGATTATAGGATGAAGCCCCATAAAAACTCCAACAAACCCCCTACCCTGTCCCAGTAGGTGGAACATAATTAAAACACCGACCATTTACTAGTTTCTGATCAGGTATCATGGAAACCATGGAACTATGGTGGAGCTGTGGGTTAAGACACTTGACAGGAGAATGATGAGGATGAAGCTGGCTGCTCCCGTGAAGACTGACAGGAGACTAGACTCAGGAGCAGTTCTACTGAGTCCTCAAAGGTCACTGTGAGTCAGAACTGCCTCGAGAGCAGTGGGTTTGGGGGGCTTGACAATGTACCAGAAATGCTCCACACCTCCGACAGGAAGTAGCAGAGCTAAGATGAGGAGAGTCTCAGTCCCCTGAGCTTCATAACCAAGTCTACAGCTTCTAGTGCAAGAGAGAGGAGGTCTCTGGTTGGCCTGGCAGTGCTCCCACAAAGCACTGTTGGGAGCCCCTAAGGCCAGGCCCTGCTCTCTCTCTGCTATGAAACTTCCTGGCTGGGCATGGGAGAAAGAGGCCCATAGAGCTGACCTTTCATCAGCAAACCCCTCTGCCCAGCAACTCATCAGCCAAAGTGCACACGATGGCAGGATGGACTTGAACCCTACTGATAGTTGGAGGTGCCATAAAGAACGCAGATCAAGATGTTCACAAATATCCTCCCTCGTGAGATACTTCTAAGCTTATTAAAAATCAACAAAGTTGAGAAGGCAACACCAAGCCAGGTTGGCTGTACTCTCATCACATGCTTTTTGGAGCAGGATTCATTCTTTGGCTGGTTTCAGACCTTCAATTTCAAAAATATCTAGTTTGTGCTTGCCTACAAAGGAATGTGGCTGGGCACTTCCCACCAGCAACAGAGAAACAACTCCTCCAGCCATCATTGTGCTTTGAGATCACACCATATATAGGCAGACTGAACCCAGGAGGATTGTCCAGGGAGCTAACTCAACTCCCTGACTCCACACTACTATTTAGACAAGTTCCTTCAGGTGTGTCCTTTAGCTGAGGGGAAGGTAAAAGGCTCATGGACTGGGAGTTTATGAAGCAGAGACAGCATGAACTCTCTTCTTGCTCCATACCTCAGCCTCCAGGACCCAAAGTGTGGGTTCTTTGATGTCATCTCACACCTGAGGCCCAAGGATCACTGTGAGTCCCTGAGTCTACTACCAGGTGTGTGAAAAGAGAGGAAAGGAGAACCAATCACTTACTCCAACCTAAAAGAAAAATATGTTTGATTCCTGGTTCTGTCATGCACTGGCTAGTGACCTTGGGCAAGTCCCATAACCTCTCCGAACCTCTGTTTCCTCACCTATAAGTCAAAGATAAAAATGTGTAGCTGACATGGGGGTAAGCTGAAAGAGAACAGATGACAAAATGCTAGAGATTTCCATTGTTGTATCTGGCTCCTGCTCCCCCTTCAGGCTGCTCTCATTCCACCGTCAGCCTCTCAGAAAGGCCTCCCATCCAACTACGGCAAGTCCCTGACTGCACCCTCTGGAAGAGCTGTGCTTGTCCCTCAGAAATGATCAAACTCGAACATTCTCTATATATTTGGGAGTAAGTTTACTTAACGCCTGTCTTCCCCACTAAGCTATAAGGTCCATACCAACAGGAACAAGGACTGTCTTGTTCATATGTATTTACCCAGCACCTTGCTTACAGCACTCGTCCAATTAATGTCTGACTGAACACATGCTGAATGGGGAGCTGACACCCTGACATTACTGTTTCCAGCCAATCAGGTGGGGATTAAATCTATTAAAAATGGCGAGAGGGCTTCTCCTTAGCATACTGCTGCTCTACCTATTCCTCTTCCCTCCATTAGTCTTTCATTCCTTCTCCATTCATTCCAAATCCACACAAAAGGGCAGATTTTTGTTACAAATGCATCCTTGTGTGGCCCATACAGGTGTCCAAAAGCTCACCCATTACGAGTCCCACTGCTTTGGTCCCTTCCCAAGTGTACCACAGGACTCCTGGTGTGACACTGTAGGCTCGCCACTGGACTGCAAACTACAGGTTGGCAGTTCAAACCCAACAGCTGCTCCTAGGAAACCCTATACAGGGTTGCTCTAAGTCAGAACCGACTTGACGACACTTAACAACAGTGTACCATGGGCTACAAACTCCTGGAGAGCTAGAACTTTATTATTATAATTACAGAAATAAAAAGAAAGGCCAGTGGAAAGACCAGGTTTTCTGGGTCCAGCTGCTTTCCTGGGCGAAAGGCCCCTTCCCCCTTCCAGATAGCCTCCATCCACTGAGGGGCCGTGAGCAATGCAAAGCATTACAACCATGCTTCCTCCAGCTATTTCTAGGCACGCAAACAACATCTAAGGACTCAAGGCCAGCTTGAGAAAACAATCAAGCCAGGAAATACTCAAGCCGGTGTTGAAGCAAGAGAGTCCCCAAATGTGAAAAGTTGAGGGCAGTTATGGAGTTTCCTGGCTTTGCCCAGAGAGCTCCCAAGTTTGATGCAGACCCCTTTTCTGTATGTAGAAAGGGCTCATTTTTTAGGAAATAAAGACACACATTTTTCATGGAGGAGCCTCAAAGAAATGCTTTTCAGGAGTCAATCGATTCTTTAAAAAAAAGTCAATCAATTTTTGCACATCTTCTAGATCCCCCCCCTTTTTATTGGGGGGGGGTGTGTGCCTATCAACTCTCTTATCAGTAAGAGGAACTGTGGTCTGGCCTTTCCATTCATAGGAGCTGAGCTAAAATGCTCTCCTAGAATTGCTCTCTTTCACAAAACCTGGATTGCCAATATCTTCCAGAGGTCAAACTCTAGAGATCAATCCTAAAGAAGTACTTCTGTATGTCTGCCATGTAGCTATAAACTGTGATCATTCTGAAAGTTGGCATTGTGTTCACGGAGTATCACACATAACTGTGTCACCTAATAGCTGCTTTTTGTATTAAAGTGTTGTTTCGGACCTTTTAAAACAAAAGATAAAAACTCTCCACTTTTTTGGTTCACAGAAACAGGGAGTCAGAAGTTGAAAATAAGTGTATGGTAAGAGGGATTTTTAGTGGCTAGTTGTTAATTGTCTGTGGTTACGGCAAAAGGGGAAGAGTCCAGAAGATGGAAAACAACTCAATCCTGTTCTCCCACCTTTCTCAACCACCTTTTATTAGCGCCGTCATAATGCATTTTCCCCTCCCGGGAAGAGGACTGAGCAACAATGGTTCAGCCCAGAAGAAAGCAAAAATTAAAGGAAAGACAGACTCAAGACTGCAAAGACCAGGGCCAGAGGTCACGAATGAGTGAGCTCTTGGAGCCAAATAGGAGCCATTTTGTACAGCCTGCAAGAAAGTCAGCGTCTTTATCTTGGGTTGAATTAATTGCCACATGAAATTCTACATTTCCAATTTGTTGGAAAATGCTAATATCAGGCCCCCACTCCTACTTGGTCACAAGCTGGGTAGTAGCTGCCCGAGGTCCCACCCAGGCTCCTTCACTTGTTTTCGTCACCTGCCCTGTGACATGAGGACCACATTCCCTAGGTCCCTGGAAAGAAGAATCAAAAACATTCCCATCCCTTCCCCCTCACAAAGGCCCACGTGACAAGACGACCACCTGGAGTGACAGCTGGGCAGCTGTCCTGACCGCTCCTACAAAGGGACAGCCACAGCTGCCCAGGCTTGGTGCCCAGCTCCCTCGACCTCTAGCCTACCCTCGCCATGCTCCTATGCACCCACAGCTAGCCTGAAATCCCAGGGGCAGGACAAGTCTTACAAGGTCTCCCAACTCTCATGAGTGAAGAAGGTACCATATTTCCTAAGAGACATTCTTTCCAGGAACTTTATCTAAATTGTGGGGCTGAGAGACTGAGATGGGGCAAGTAGAGAAGAAAGGTGTGTTCCAGAAAATGTCAGAAATACCAAAGTACTGGCCGTGCAGGTCTCGGAGGAAAGACCTCCTTTGGCTGCCAGCACTCCGCAATTGGCTTGACGCTAAGAGTGAGCAGTTACTTCTACTAAAGATCAGAAAAGGCCTAAAGTTTCCATACACTAAAGACTGAGTCATGGGATTCTTGCCTGGGCTGCAAGGGCCTCTCCTTCCTTCCCCCACTCTTGCTTCCAGCTATCAAGTAAAACCATCGCTTGTAAGCAAGTAGGCCAGCATTCCAAAAGATTTCCAAAGAACAAAATTCCAGGGCTAAAAGACCATGAGGGCTGTAATCCCTGGCATTGTGGTCATCACATAAAAAAGGGCTGCTAACTCAAAAGAGTGCACAGAAGCCTAAGGGGGCAGTGAGTTTCCAGTCATGGGGGAGGAACAACTTAGACAAGGAAGGTGAGAATGGCTGCACAACTTGAGAATGGTTAGCAGTGTCCCTAAATCATACCTGCAGAAACTGGTGAAGTGGTGTATGTTTTGCTGGAATTTCTCAACAAAATTACAAAAGAAAAAAAGTGGTGCTAACCTCACGAACTTCCTGAGGCCACACTGTGCCCAGCTTCCTGGCAGTTATCAAAATGTGGCCGGGACTGCACCAAGACAGTGCCTGAAGCATGCCAGCAAGCAGCTAAAGCACCTCACAGGCAACCATCTTCCTAGAAAATGGTTGTGTTCTTATCCAGCCCAGCCCACCAGGATCTCCAGCAGGCCCTCCCTGCAGCCCCCAACACAAACTCAGCCTAAGTAGAGACCACTGCTTGTAGCTGCAGAGAAGCCTGGAGGCACGGTGGGTAAACACTTGCTGCTAACTAAGCTGCTAACTAACTTGGCCAACCAGTCACTGCCCAAGATGGAAGCGGCTCTACTATGTCCTATAGGGTCACCATGAGTTGGAATTGACTTTGTTTTTGTTGCTCAAGACAAGTCCATTAAAGTCTGACTGATCACTTCAAACCATGCTAGATCACCTAAGCTCTTCTCACATAGAAAGTCTAATGATGCCACCAACAGCAGACACTTAGAAAGAAACTGACTTCACTGGCTAAGAGATACCTAGTTCTGCCATCTCCTTCCAACAAATGGTCGCAAGCCAGCAACTAAGGTAACTCCTCAGACCTGGGGAGCTTGAGGAATCACACATCAGGAACCAAACACCTGGAGGTAGCCTCAACACCTGAGTTCCCAGACATAAACAGTATGTTGGGAAGGTCCTTTCTGATCCCAGACAAGCAATGCCAATGGGCCACCTTAAGTCAGTCCGCAAGTAGTTAAGACCAGGGGCAAAAGTTGCCACATCTGCATCTACTGGTCTTCCAAAACTCAGCTCACTTCTGTCACTGAATTCAATGTCCCTCTTCCCTCCACAATGTAACTGCTATGAAGATGGGGCTGGGCTGATGTTCTTTCTCACTCTCTCTCCAATCGTAGGACAGAGTCTGGGTAAATGTTAGTTGAATTTAAAAAGAAAAGAAGAATTAGATCAGATCACAGGAGAGACACTACAGGAAACCCATATGGAGCTCCTGGTTAATCCTCAAATTCCCTTCAAAAACAGGAGGTTTTTAAGGGGAGGAGGGGTCTAAACTGTACCCAGATCCTGCATTAGCATTCCAGAGAGTTCTACCACGAAACTGGGCTGTGCAAAGCATGAAAGGGTGCCATGCACCAAAACCTCATGTGAGTCACTCATGGGTTATTTGGAATTCTCAGGGACAGGCACCTCAAAAGACAAAACTCCCTCACCAGGCCGGGAGCTCCCTTTGCCGTATAAATAGTAAGTCAGCTTGCATATTTTGCATTAATGTCTTCACGCAGGGCTGGTTTGAGTTTATTTTTGTTGCTTTCATTTTAGGGCTGTGTTTATGCATCTCTGTGAAACTTCCAGCCAGAGAGAAGATGACAAGATGCAAAGCTTGTCCTTTTCTCAAAGATGCTCGAGACAGCGCCTGGAGACACTGAGGAGAATTCACATTTATAGATACCAACTGACTGGCATGGGGTCTTTTTCAAAAATGCTTTTTGTGGAAGCAACAGACATATGAAACTAATTCCTTGTCTCAATCCCTACCATTTCCATACTTTGTAATGGATTCACACTTCCCAGACATATACTCAGAAACGTAACTAACATTTACCTAGTGCCTGGTTAACACCCTGCCTTGTGGGCTACAAATCCATGCGCGTAACAGCCAGTTACCCAAGAAAGCACTAAATGGAGAAAAACTCTGAAAAAGGTAACATTCTGAGATGCAAAAATAGTAAAGGGAAATTTTTTTTAATTTGGAAAAACACAGAAAGTTGAGCCTAGCTAAGAATATTTCTAAGGCCTCCAATTGTGAGTTCACCTCCCATCCAGCTTCTAACTTGCCTTGCTGAATCTTGACACAGCTACACATACACATACACACACAGTTTTCAATCCCACCAACCTTCCTCCTCTAAGGGCAGAGGCTTAGTGGTGGCAGCCTTGAACAATGACATCACCCCAGGTTTGGCTCTTTGGCAGGGTCACCAATATTGTTTTCAATGAATTTCCTGTCAAGGCTCTTAAGACAGGAAGCTAGCCCTGTGCCTGTGCTGAGCATTCCTGTCAAGTTGAAACAAAGGCGTTTTGTGTTTTTTCCGTAAAAAAAAAACAACTTTCCTGCACTTTTAATGAGCACCTTAATTACAGCTAAGGAATTAGATATATTTACAGATGACCTCATGCCTGCTGATCAGTAGCAATCTGAAAGGCCCCTGGCTCATCCTTGGACCTGGTTTCCTCTTCTTTACCTCCTTCCCTCCCCCAAACATTCAGGTTCATTCCCAAGGTGAAGGGTGACCTTCAGAAACAAAGTTGGTGTGGCCCAGCCTGCTTCCCTCCTCTAGGGCACCCCAGCAAAGGAGGGCTCCTTTTTCTCTCCCTCCTCTTAGTCAAGAATGGAGCTGCTTCAGAGAGGGTTGATTCGACTTGGATAATGATGTGGGAGGGTGACAGGTTTCTGCACCCCCTTCCCCCCCAAGTGTTGACAAGTTTTAATTAACACCCAGGCTAATTTAACCCTGGCATAGGCAGGGGAAGAAAACTGCTCATCTCAGAGGCAAAGTGTGGGGATTTGCAGTGTTCCTGTCATGTCCCGCAGTGGACTTTTCAGGTTTGTACGCCTGCTCTCCTGGCAAGCAAATTCCAACCGGAGGGGCAGCTGACTCAGGCTGTTACTTTCCACTCGCTTCTGTGTGTGAGTGGGGTGTCACAGCCTGATTTGGAAAGCACAAAGCGGGTGGCCAAAGTGGCCCTTCTGCAGGGTTCTTGCCCACTGCCAATATGGGCAGCTTCTGAAAATGGCTGTGCCCCCAGCCCTCACTACCCCCCCTCCAGTCAGCTGTCACTCCAATGTAACATTTTCCAAATTTGCTGTGGGGCGAAGGCCCAGTTATGGGAGCGGCTGGGAGGCGGACATTCTCCTCATTCTTTTGCCTTATTAGGTTGTGGATTTGATTGCTTTTAAGGGGGATAGGGGCAAAGTTGAGGAATGGCATCAGGAAGTGACCCCGGGAAAGGGGGGGTGGGCTGGGAGGAAGAAGGAAAAAAGGACAGAGATGCAGGCATGAGGCTGCTGCTCTGTTTCCACAACAGCCCACTTTTCTTCCGGGTCAGCAGCTGGGCACAGGCTCCTGCGTACCTCGAGGACCCACTTGACAACATTTCTGAGCAGTTATTTTGAGATGATCAGTGGGAAGTCCTCCTTGTTTCTACATCACTTTCCAGTCAAAAAGAAGGCGGCCAAACTTCAACTGTGGGTTGTTTAAGTGGAGATGGTATGGAGTTTTTTTTTGTTTTTTTTTTGTTTTTTTGCTTTAAAGGGAAAGAAGGGGACCCAGGGACACGGTCCCGTGATTGATAATCAAGTTTAAACTAATAACAAGTTGAATTCTTCATGTAAGTGCCTTCTCAGCGCTGTCTAGGGCCAATCCAGACAAAAAGCTGTCCAGGGCTCGAAATTCTGCCACAGAAAATCACCTCGCGGTGATGAGGCCCAGATGAGGCTGGGAATGGGGTTACATTATATCACTTGCAGTTCAAGTGCATCTTGCCACTTGATGACAGATGCGTCTCTGAAGCTGTTGGCTGGGTGTGGGATTCACCACTCCCAGGAGGAGAACCTCGGGAAACAGGGGCACACTTGGGTTTTCAGTGGCGCTGCACATTGAAGAAGCCCTTTCCACCCTCCTAAAGAGGAGTTTGGGCAGCAGACCCCACCTGGCTGTGGACTGGCGACATTTAGTGAGCACTGAGCCAGGCATGGTGCCCACAGGGCTCCACAATCTCTTTCGAGGAGGTGGGTAGTATGAGGAGGCCCCTTTTCAAAGGAGAACACTGAGGCTGAAATTTCTGTCAACAACCCAGGGTGACACAACAGTGGTGGAGGTGCCGGCCCCTGCTCCCAGCCCACCTCCTGGTTCTGCTGCCAGAAGCAAGCCGAGGTGGGGGCACCAGCTGCACCCTCCCAGAGCAACTTCAATTCTCTCCACATCCCCTCCCAGGTGGCAGCTGCCAGGCCAGGAGACAGCCTGAATTCCAATGACACATGAGCCTCCTCGGATCATTTGGTGGGTGGGCTGGATGCTTGTCTCTTCACCGTACTGGAGTTCAGGCAGGCAAGCTTTTTCACCCTGATCTACAACTTCTTCCCCCAGCGACCGCTCCCAGCCTGGTGGGGAAGCAATTCATTCCCCAACAACACTGTAATGAGCCCCAGCTTCCCACCACGAAAAATGACCACTTCCCTAACACCTCTCTTTCAAAAGAAAGGACTGCCAACCCTTGCCCAGAGGCCTTACCAAGGGGGACAAGGTGACCAACACCAGCTTTGCTAAGGGCACAGCAATATTTTCATCCAAACTCCACAAACCAGCTCAATCCAGGTGACACTTGCCACCTTCAGTCCCAGCCAAACCTCCATCCCAGACATACTGCCACTGTGGTTCCAGCCACTGCGTTCCTGACAGGAGCTAAGCAGTGCTGTACCTCTCACTCATCACATGAAGGGGGACCGACTCCCACCCTGAAACCACAGACAGAGGAAGAGCACCCGTTGGGGGGAAGCACATCAAAAGCATTACAGTATTTGAGTCACACATTTGGCCAGGAGCATCTATATGAGGTTGTTTTGTTGTTGTTTTTCTAAACACACTGGAGAATTTCCTGGGATGGGAACTCTACTGCCCATAAGTTAGTGCTATGGCATTTAAAGAACAGTACATTACATGGCAGCATAGCTTGGCAAACAAGAATGAACTCTGAGGGCAGATCATTCTCATCCCAGGGACCGCAGACTTAACAGCGCCGAGCCAGCCAGCCTTCTGGGAGTCGACCTCACTCATTTCTGTGTTCTCCACACAGAACCATCGTTCCCCAGTGGGAGTGGTAAGAAAACTCAGGGACCGTGTGGACATGAGGAGGTAGTTCTCCCCTTTTCTCCTTTGACCTGTGCTTATTCTGCAGAGAACATCAGCAAGCTGGCTGACACCCACCTGGAGAGGAGAGTCTGCTCCACCCACAGTAAGTAGCTGGGAGAATGACAGGATGGTGTGACTGGACCCAGATTCATATGCTGGGGTCAGAGGATCCAAGGCATGGCTAAGACACAGTAACACGGTACACCCCCCCCCCCAACCTGAAAGTCCCCAGAGACAATGCTGACAGGAAAATGGATGAGAGGATGGCCAAGGGGTGCTGCCAGTTGCGCAAGTAGGGCCAACAGTTGCGGAGAAGGCCCACCCCATCTGCACACTCACCTCCTTTATGAAAGTCTCCATGACTGACCCCACCTGACCTTATTCACCCCTTTCCTCTTCTGGGCCCCTGCTACAGTGCTGGGCTTGTCGGTGAGTCGCTTTGTGTCTTCCCGAGGTCTCATGTGGCTTTGCTCTCTCCCCAACTATCCTGTGAGCACCTGAAGAGCAAAGGCTGGGTCTCCGGTTTCTCTTATACCCCAAAGGCTCAGTGCGGAGCTCAGCTCGGCTCGGCTCGGAGCTGTGCTGCAGAGGGGCCCAGCGAAGGCTGTCGTCTGGCCCTGGCGGTCATGTTTCTACCTGCGTGCTGGACTCCTGGGCCCGTGAAGACCCAACTCATGTTACACAGGAGGCTGGATGGCTCCACAATGCAGACCCACCGTGCTGCCCACATAGTGACTACTGAAGTCATCAAAGCAGCAGCCAAGTCTCTACAGTGTGATGGAAAGAGACAGCTTCTCCTCCCCACCTTTTCTTTCTGTGGGAACTACCTGGAGAAGGTTCCGCTCAGCCTAAACGCCTAATGAGCCACCCACCATGGAAACCTACATGTATCCCAAACTGGGGGGGGGGGGGCAGGACTCAATATAGTCTGACACATTTTCCACTTGTTACACTTTTCTTCTCGCTCTGAATCAATCTCATAAAGGAAAATCTTATTTTTGTATTTAAGGGAACATGGACAAACACACACAGGCACACAATCCTATCCCCTCCCATGTTGCTGTTGTTAAGTGTCGTTGAGTCAATTCTGAATCAGCATCAGGACTGTATAAGGTTTCCCAGGAGCCACGGGTGGGTTTGAACCAGCCACTTAAAAATTTTAACAAGTGAACAAGGGTGAGCTGTCAGGGGAGTGGGAACCTCACTAGCTCCCCTCCAGCAGAAGCAGCTGGGCTTGCTGTATCATCACAGGACACGACATAGTCATTTGCTCCTGTGTCTTCTGTCCAGGGGGGAGAGGGGAGCCGTGTGCTGCTTAGGGTAGGGCACAGAGAACTTAGCTTCTTGCTGGGTGCTGTGTGCACTGAGCTAAGACTGCCAATTGATAGCCTGGAGCTCTCCTAGTGCTGTCCCACCCTCCCAGTGCAAAAGCCGCATAACTAGTTTGACCAGCTGGGCCTTCGAGTGAGAAGCCTGGGCCTGGGGAACAGGGAGCTGAAGGACTGACTCTGAGTGACTCAGCCTACAAGCAGGTCTCTTCCTCTCAACTAGAACCAGGCTAGTTAAAGCTCCACCAGACAAAAGGTAGCACTGGGGAAGGACTACGCAATGACTGGATGAGGTGTCTGTGGAGAAGAGCCAGTTGAAAGCAACAAAAGTTAAAAAAAAAAAAAAAAAATCCTGTTTCCTGGCTTCCTACTTCAAAGCCGGAGACAAGCTTTTACAAAAGATGCTTTGTGAAGTAAGTGGCATCTCACCAGGTGGAAACGGCCTCTTGATGGGACCCAAGAGGGCTGGAACTTGTTCATGTGGTCAGCGCCCCATGAGCACACGGTGCTGTAAAATGCAGGATTCAGAAGTTACCACAGCTTTAATCAAACACAGGTGCCTACCACAGCAAGGATCACAGAGATAATTGAAGCTTTTGTTTGGTTTAATGTTCTGGAGTCTTGGGGTTCCCACTTTAGAAGTCAGTTCTGGTTTGGCCTGTCCAGGGGGCCTGAGAGGAAAGGGAGTTTTGGAAGCATAAGGTCCTCGGACCACTGGGATTTCAGAGAGACTGACTCAGTAGATGCAGGCTGACACCACTCCCGACAACAAGCTCTAAGGGGTCCTTCTGTGCCTTGACTACTCCAAACTCACCCAGGCCTCAAGGTCCCCACGCCTGGAACATTTTTACTAGTGTTCACATGGCTAACTCCTTCTCATCTCTCTTCAGTGACCTTACTCTCAATCTAAAGTCCTTGCCTCCTCCCCTCAACACATCTTCTCCAGGTCATTCGTGATCACATGACTAACAAAGTGTAGCAAGAAGTAAGACCTTCTAGGCTCAAATCCTGGCACCATCACTTGGGAAAGGGCCTTTAAACATCCCTGGCTCTATTTCCTCACCTGTCCTGCCACCTGGCTCACAGGATTACATAAGTCCTTGTAAAGCTCTTAGAAGAGTGTCCTGCACAAAGTAATTATGCTATTACTATTACTTAAACCACAGCACTGATTCCAATCTGAAAGTATCTCACTAGTTACATGTTTGCCGTCTGTCTCCCCTACCAGCCAATGAGTAGGTCAACAGCACATAGAAATGAGATGGAAGATGGTTCGCATTCAATCATCTGATTTCCTTGGTGGCTACTGACCCATTCCAAAGCTGGGAGCACTGTCCCCCAAAGACCTTCATTGTGCCACCACCTCTGACACAAATGAACCCACAAAGCAAGAACCAGTCTCATTTTCAAACTATGCTTGGAATGTTTGATAGGAACATGACATTTATTTTTAGGCAAGAGGGCTGTCTCCTAAGCTAACCCCATGGCCCTGGAGCAGGCCGTATTTGGCAAAGGACTGCTTTGTGGTTATTCATTCAAGAGACCTAGAACTCCCTCAGGTCTAAGGTAGAAATGCTTAAGAGAACTCAATGAGCTGTGAGTTTTTATGGTCAAAGCATGTCCTTTCAAATCTCTGGGCTGTTCCTGGCCTGCAAACGGACCGGGATGTCACTCCCTTACCTTTCTCAGTTTTAGGGCTTGACCCATTAGCCAATCATCACAGCTCACAAATGGATTAAGTGCTCTTCCCTGTGTTATCCTGTTAGTAAGCTCTGTATGTAGTTCACTGCCTCAAGTTGATTAGAATTTATGGCAGCCCTGTGTACACCTGTGTACACAGGCTTGAACTGCTCAATAGGATTTTTAAGGCTGTGGTTTTTCAGAAGCAGATCACCAAACCTGTCTTCTGAGGCACCTCTGAAAAGGTTTGAACTGCCAACTTTTTGACTAGTAGTTGGATGCTTAACTGTTTGTGCCACCTAGGGAATCAGTGAGCTATGAATGCTGCAAAAGCATGGGAAATTTAAAACAAAGTAGTCTCCAGGGAGTCGACTCCAATCCCATGTGTGTCAGGGTAGAACTGTTCCCTCCACAGGGTTCCAAGGGCTGAGGTTTTCAGAAGCAGATCATCAGGCTTTCTCCTGAGGGGCCTCTGTTTCAGTTACCACTGAGCACATTAACTATCTGCACCACCCAGAGACTCCAAGGGAAAATGAATCTCTGAAAATGGCCAGGAAGGCCCTGCCCTAGCCCATGAGACAGAGAGAGAGAGCAAGGCTGACATGGCTGAGAGAAAGACATCTTAATACAGACCTTTCTGTTGTGCAGAAAAGTCACCCGCACCACAGACTTGGCAGCACAGTTCAAATGATCCCCCTCCACCCCCCCAAAAAGCATCTAACTGCCTCACAATCCCGGTGAAGTTTACCATCTGGATACCTTCCAGCCCTTCAAAATCGGAACATGACTGGCTAGCAGACAGCCTGTAAGAAGAGTTGATTCATCAGACTGCCCTTGAACCAGCCTGGCAAGTCTGAGGCCTCCAGACATTTTGAATTTTGAAACTTGATTTCATAGGCTAGACCTGGGAGATGTGTTCAAACCGAGGAAATTAAAGCCAAATCAGGCCTTTCCAAATGCAAGCCGTGCCAGTAATAGCCAAAGGAGCACTTTGTACAAGTGTTTAATATTTGCATCAGACAGAGAGTTGTATGCAAAAAGACTCATTTCCTCAGAGGAAAGGAGGAGGGAGTGAGTGGACAGGAGAAAAAGTCTATTTACTGTCAGAGCCAGGGTAGGGAGGATGTGGATTTAAAAAAAAAAAAAAGTTATGGAAAAAACTATGTTTGGGTTTTGCTGGAAACTTTAGAGGTCTTTGTAATCTGACAATGTTTGGGAAAGCAGGCAAAAGATGCAGGCACTTTTTACCCAGCTATTAAGAAGTCACATAGCTGAGATTCCACTCTAAATGCCTAGAGAAAAAGCTTGTCCCACCACAAAGCCAAGAGCTGCTTCCATGGTGTGCGCTCCTATTTCTTCTCCAACACAGCAGAGGCCCCTGGTCCTTCTCCTCAGCATGGCCACTGTGCCCATGAAGCTTTCCCATGGGACCAGCTGGCAGAATCTTCTTTGTGCCCAGTACCCCAACGCCTCACCATGAGTAAAGTGACACTCCCCACAACACTAAGTCAGCAACTCTGTTTCCATGGTGAAATCAACTAAATACCTTTTCCTAACCCCCAGATTTAGACTAACGTGTTAACTGCTACGCCCGCACATACCAAGGAAGCCACGCGGACATGACTAAAGTCGGCTTCCAGCACAGCACTTGGCCCTGGGTAAAGGAAGGTTTGTTGTTTCAATAACTCAAGCTGCAGACTCACAAATCCTTACTTAGTGTGACACACTCTTCAAATGCCCCCTTCCCGGCCCCTGCCCCCCCCCCCCCCCATCTCGTTTCCCAGTCTTCCCCAGCAGGGTGGTTGGAGGCTGAATCATGTTCAAGCTTCCTCCCATGATAACATGTCCCGCCAACTTCAACTGGCCTTTTCACCATCAAAATGAAGCGTGCTTTAAAAGAGGGGGAAGAAAAAAAAAAAGGCATTGATTTTACTTCCTGTCACACCCCATTCTGGAAAGCTACTGTTAAGACATTCTTAGATCTGGAATCAGCCACCTCTGCTCTGGAGGGAAGAGGGGGAATCTCTTTATCTGTGGCTCGGGATACTGAAACACCAAATGCAGTCCCTAGTGAGACCTGTGCCTGCCTCAGACCCACCTAGAGAATGGCTCCCACCCACTCTCTCCAGTAGCCAGAGAACAAAGATGAAAAGAAAATCCACTAGAGAGTCAGTGGCTGCCATCACTCAGCCCCACACCTTTGGGGAAAAATCCTGAGACAAACCACAATGTCTCCTTTATTCCCGCCGGAAGCAGAAGACACAACGCTATTGTACTGCTGGTGTTCCACCATCCTACCCAATCATGTCCACTGTCAGCCATCCTTCCCAGGATGACTTCATGGCGTCCCATGAGTAGTAACTGTCACTTCCAACCACCTCTCTCCCATGTTGCCAGTTCCACTGCAAGACAAAGAACCTGTCCTGCTCTGAAATGGGGAAGAAAAACAATGAAATAAGACTTTCTTAACTTGGCTGGAGGGTACTGCTTTACTGTAGACTCTAGGATTCCAACACCCAGATGGAGGAGCAGTGTGGCTTATGCTTGGGAGCAGCCACACTTCCTTGCAAACTTTTAATGGTTGTTGACAGAAACTGTGAGCCTTTAAAAATGGTGTGAGGAACAAGGGATTAACCCACAATTCCTGTATTTACAACAAGACTGGATTTCTAAAGAAAAAGTAAAACAAGAAAAACGAACTGAGGATTAATTAACTATCATCCAGTCATGAATAGCTATGTTTGACTCTAGCACGCACAGCAGGACAATGACCAAGCAGGCAGGGCTGGGCACTCTCGGACAAGTCACCCTGCCCTGCCCACCACATGGAAAATGTCAAGGGTCAGAAGAGATGGTGCTTTCAGAATGCGGGACAGACTCATACCTGGGAGGCTTTAGGGGCTATCCATGCCCTCTACTAAACCCTGAATTACACAGGTCAACATTTTCACTTTGATTCTCTGGTGAGCCTTCTAGAAAGAGCAAGTCTCAGTTTGGTACTGATGGGTCTTTAGCCACTCACCAACACTCCATTTTTAACAACCTGAGCAGGCCTCAAGCCCAGAGTCTGCAGCAGGAATAGTACATTCCAGTTATCACTGTTTATTTTGGCAGTTTCCTTCTATTTCTGATCAGGGATACCGGGGTTTTCATTAAGCACACTGGTAAAATTTTTTCATCTTAAAATTAATATGAAAAACTGTCAACAATTTTAAAAACAGAACTGTACATACCAAAGCAGAAGATATGAAAAAATCAAACATGACTTCAGTTTACATCTCCCGATATAAGAACAGGGAGACAGCTCTGGCTGAGGAAACCTCGCCCTTTCTAGAAACACAGGCTAATCCCTCACAGGAGCCAGCACAGCAACAGGTGGCAAACAGCAAACCCCAAGTACGTTCTACCCACCCTCTTTTAGATAATATGTCAATAAATCAAGTCTGAGAGAAAGACCCTTGGCCTCTTCCAGAGTAACTGCTGCTCAAGCTAAAAAGAGAAGACAACCAAGTTATATATCAAGCGGCTCTTAAAGACTTTCCATAGACATTCCAAGTTAATGCATCTGTTGTTTGAGCAGGAAAAGGGGAGGGAGGGGATGTGAAAGAACACAACCAAAAAAGGCACACCACCAAGACAAATGTCTCAGGGATTTTTATAACCCCAGGGAGACCACTACTTGAACAAAACTTCCAAACACTGATGTAAGAACACTTTTGCCAGTTAAAGCCATACAAAGATTTCACTTTCTGGAGGATGCCAGATCTTTTCCCTCCCACCCAGTCTATTAAAACATTTCCCCCCAATAAAATTAACTCTTTAAACAGGGACTGGAATTTTAAATGATGATTTCTCTCGGATTCACTTGACCCTTATACACGCCTTGATACCTGGAACAGTGACTAAAATGTACCAAATTTTCCTGGAGAAAAGTGTTACTTTTTTTACTGTTTTCAAACACTTTGTAACACACTCTGGCAGGCTACACTGCCAACATTGTAAAACTAAGTTTCCTAAGAATCCCACTTTGATGTTTCAATGTTTCAACTCATCCTAAAGGAATCTAATCTTGAGCTCTCAAACTACCTATGACATAAAGACCTCTTTCAAATCTCCACGGATGACAGGATTGGTATCTGCTCAAGTAGAAACTTCCGTCTACCCTTTAACAGGTCACTGTTTCAGTTGCTATGGCCATCGAATTACCAACTTGCTATCACTTGCCTCCTATTTCCATTAAAAAAGCAAAGGGGAGAGAAAAAAAAAGTACACAAAGTAACATGAGGCTCCAGTTATTGTGTCAAATCCATACCGAAACAGAGGCAACAGTGGAAGGAAACAGGGAAAGGAACCAAGTGTGAATGAGGATAACCTGGACATCTCTTAAGTTAAGGAAACAGGATAAAGCCGGGGAAACGCTGGTCTAAAAACTCCTAAATGCCAGGGAAGTGATAAACATGCTGCTATTTCAGCTATTTAAAAAACTTGAATGAGCAAGTGACACCAGAGCAACCAGCTGTTCACTAATTTTTGCCCATCCCTCTGGAAAAAAATAAATAATGAAAGCAGCAGCAAGGGAATCCGTTTCTAAAGAACTTTAAAATCTGACCAAAGGCTTGTGCAATTTCCAGCAGATACCTAAAGTGTTCATCTCAAAGGTCTCGGAAATCCTTGGGTCTTCCCAAACCAATTGTTTCTTGGCTCCCTGCTCTTTGCTGTCATCTGCTAGACAACTTGTACTGCTCACTTAACTCTGAAAAGGGCACTGGCTGGCTAAGGTTGGGGAGGACCAGAGTATACGAGTATGTTTAAGTAGAACTCTCCTGCCACCTCCAGAGGCTACGACTTGGAATGCAGACTTGTCCCTGCTCTCCTGCTATCTGATTATGAGGGCATTTTGAGAGCACAAGGCCTACATTGGAACTGACCTCCACAACTGCAGCTCAGGGGTTGAATAGCACTAGCAGTATGTAAATAACCACTCTCATTTCCTGGGCTGTTTTCCTCTAATATGACCAAACTTTCTCCACAAGGCAGCCCACGTAAGGCCAACCATCAACTGTCAGGAGAGGAAACCTTTTAGTACTAGTTCCAACTGGAGGGTGAGTCAGCTGCCTGCTAGACTCTGAAGCCGGAACCAGGGAGGGTGTTTCAAAAGGCAGAGGGCAACCCTGGGCCCACGCCCTGGACTGCCTCAGATTAGGTGGCACCAACTGGATTTCTACTTTCTCACAGTGAGTGACAGGCTACAAGGACCCTTGGCCTGTACTCCTGTACCTCACCTCTTCTTCAGTCTTTCAAAGACTGGGGGTGTATAGTACTGAGAGCTGTGTAGTTAGAGGACCTGAGTGTACCTGCTCTGTTCCCTATTTGCATCGTCTTATTTCTAGATGACAGCTGACTGCTGAGTTACTTTTTGGCGGGGCTGGGGGGAACAGAACATGTACATTATTCAATTTTGAAAACTGCTAAGGACTTGTTAGTCTTAAGTCAGATCTTAAGAGGCAAACAATTAGAGGACGGTGGAACAAAATAACAGGAGAGTTACTCTGGGACCTCCATCATCTAGCTGACTTGAAATAAATAAATAAACACACAAACACTATCACAACATTCAAATAACTACCTCACACTTAAATAGACCAGGCAAGAGTTGCGTCTAAACTCAGCAGGCCTGCAAGCAGTGATATTGAGAAGCAGTGTGAAGAGCTCTCACCCTTCCAAGGAAGCAGGGGGTGGTAAGGTCGCTCAAGCCCCTTTCAGAAATAGGGAGCGGGAGCTGTGGCCCACAAAGATAATGGCTCAAGAACTTACTCAAAGACCAGCCCAGTGCTTCCCCCACCCCCCAGGCAAACAAGGCCTATAAAAGCTGTTGCATAACCTACTTATCTGATAATGCTTTGGTTACAGGGGTCCCTAGAAGCAGGAATTCGAACAAATTCATTCCAGTTAGACACTCAGCCTAGAAGTCAGAGCAAAGGACTTCCAGGTAGAAGGGAGACCAATGGGAGACATACGCCTTTGACTTGGGCCAATCCTTGCGTAACTCCTAGAACTTAATTCCACATCTTTAAGGGCTGTCCTGAACATAGATTTTGAGGATACATGAGCACACACATGACATTTACAGGACTGTCACCTCCCTGTGCCAGGTGGCTCTACCTTGGAGAGTAAGGACGGTATGTCTTTCAATAAAACAATACAGCTCAGCCAGCCTGGTGTGTGCACAGGGTGGGGGATGTGAGGGTCTCCTCTCGGAAAGAAGGGAGAGAACAGCACATACTGGGTTATTCCTTTCCACTACTCCTCCCTTTTCACACAGGACCCTCACCCACCCCTCACCCACAAGAACAGGAAAGTGTACAGCAATGAAGCAATATTTTCTCTCCGAAGAACAGCTCAGTGTAAATATTTGCTGGAGTAGGTAGAAAGCAGGACATGCTAGAATTTGGCCCTCAGCTAGTCTTAGTGAGTTACCTGCCCTCCCCCTCAACCCTGCCAACACTGGAGGAAGGGAGCAGCAAGGCCTTGGGGTGCCGGTGAGTCCTGGTTCCCTCCCAGAGCCTGATGGGTGGCCCAGCCTCACCCTGCAGGCAAGGGTGACTCTAACCAGGAGCACACACCCTAACTCCCAGAAGGGAGTGGGAGCGAGCTAGCACAGGGAGTCACTTGGGGAGTGGTAGGGAAGACAGGAAGCGAAGGAAATGGAAGGCCCTTCACTCTCTGAAAGCAAAGTAAGGGTCAGGGGTCATCTTCCCAAGCACCTGAAGTTGGAGAAAGCAGACCCTAGACATTCTCAAAAGTAAACCTGTGATCCCCCTCCCCGCTCCATTTTCCAGTCTCTTGGCAACTCTTAACCTTTTCCAACCTGGCACAGACGGCCTCAGGCAATCAATTATTGTTGAATTAGAGTCCTTCCTCCCTCAAAAAAAAAAACACCTTGTAATCAGCTATCTCAACCTGCCCACACTGTCAGGTGGTGGTAAGGTGGCAGACCTTAAGGACACCATCCCCACCTTACTCCCCCACCTCACCTCTGCGCCCCCAGTCACTATAAGGAAGTGAACACACAGGTGGATGATTTAGCCAAGGTCATGTCAGGCTCCACCCAAGGCTGCCTTAGAACAGCTGCTCCTTCCACTTGCCCCACCTACTGCAGCCCTGCTCCCCTCAGACTGGAGGCTTGCGCTGAGCCCAGAGCATCCACTTACTCCCTCAAGAGACTTCCAGTCCATACTCTCCATCTTTCCTAAACCCCACGTTCCTAAAAAACATCACCAAGTCCACTCTCCCAAATCTTCAGAGCCCCACCATTATACACATCCACCTTGGAAGAAATCACTGGAAGGACCCCCTTTTGACTCTTTCTCCGTTTCCAGGTGACAGAACTGCACAGAAATCAAGATTCTCCTCGGGCCAAGGATTTGATTAGTAACAAATCTGGGATGAGAATCCAGCTCTGGAAGCACATTAAATACCTCTCACTTCAAGTTCCTCCCACCCTCTTCACACACACCACTTTGGAACAACCCCCTCCCAAAACACACCCACACACACACTCCTTTCTTTAGCTCTTCTTGCACACACCCAAACCCTCTTCCTATCAGCTGAGAAACAGCCCCCTCAATCACACTGGATGGACCCCCTACACACACCCCAATGCCTCCACTGAGCTTCCCACTCTACTGTTCATCTCCCTTTCACTACTGTTGGTAAGTGCCACTGAGTCAGTTCTGACTCATAGCGAGCAACCAAGGAGCGGCTGGTGGGTTTGAACTGCTCACCTGGTGGTTGGCAGTCAAGTGCTGATCCTACAGTGCCAACACGCTACTGTAGGTCCCCTTTAAGCTGCTTCCATACTCCTAAGTCTATCTGAAGACAGACGGTGCACTAGGGTACCTTCACCTCTCCTCTCTACCCCCTAAAAAGGGCTCTAATTCTTCCTGGAAACTCAACTTTTCCTCCCCAAACTCCTCATTCTCTCTGCCAACACATGCATACCCTCCTGTCCCAGGAACGCATCTCCAGAAGCCCACTCCTTGCCCCCTAAAATTCCTGTTGCAGCTTCTCCATCACACATTCCTTTTCTAAGGGGGCTTTGATTTCCCAAACCTATCTCCCTCCAGGTGTGGCGCTGTGGGTTAATACACTGCACTGCAAAGTCGGTTTGAACCACAAGGTCGGCGGTTCAAGCCCACCAGCCGCTCCTTGGAAACCCTACACCGGGTCACTATGGGTCAGA
This sequence comes from Chrysochloris asiatica, assembly GCF_000296735.1. NCBI lineage: Eukaryota > Metazoa > Chordata > Mammalia > Afrosoricida > Chrysochloridae > Chrysochloris > Chrysochloris asiatica. The sequence goes on from NW_006408686.1 coordinate 6,336,396, forward strand.
ATCAGCACTTAACAACAATCTCCCTCCCATAGTTCCCTACTACTGAGCTCACTGTTTCCACACCACCTTTTGCTCCCATTTGACCAAGCTTTTCAACTTTCCATCAGTTCTTCAGAAATCCCTCTTCAAGACCCCCCAAATTCTTTCCACTGTCTTTGGTTTTTCCATCCCATCAAGTCCTCACATTTCTATCAATCTCCTCCTCTTCCTTTTAGGACAGAGCACACCCAATCTCACCTTCAAAAAGTTCTTACAGATCCGCTCAGCACCCATCCTTTAGACGCCCCCAATCCTGGCTAAATTCCCGGGCATCCCTACCCCATTCCTACACCCCATGTTTTTTTGCACCCAATTCTTTCCTCGAAAAACCCTTCTGGTCTCTCCACCTTCTCAGCCTCCCCAGTCCTCCCATTCCACTTCCAACTCCACACTGACACCCTTAGTACCCCCAACTCCATCCTCAGACTCCCAATTCCCATCCCCTTTGGAACTCCCCCACCACAAGGTGTCTACCTCTTCAGACCTTCCTGAGTTCTAAATAACCCCCTTCAGATTCCCCAAACCCCTAATTCCACCCGGTCCCGCAAATCCCTTGGCCCAGACTCTCCAGTTTCTCCTCCCAGTACTCTCAGACCCCAAGTCCAGCTGAAAACTCCCAATCGATTTTCCCCCATTCCTTCTTGAGACTCCTTGGTTGCTTTTTTTTTAAGACTCCTTAGCTCCTTACTCAGACGTTAATTATTTTTCAGACTCCCACTTCCTTTCTCAGGCCCTGCAATTGCCCTCCAGAATCCCAAATTCCTCCTCCACACCCGCCAATTCCTTCCCAGGACCCCCAATTCCATCCCAGCCCTCCAGTGCCCTCCTCCGGGCCCCCATCCCGTTCGGCTCGCGGGCCGCGCACCTTGCGCTGCTGCTTCTCCCAGGCCGGGTCCAAAAGCAGGTCCCGGTCCCAGTCGTCCTCCTGGGCCATGTAGTCACCCATGCTGCCCCCGCCGCCGGCGCCATTGCCACCGCTGCTGGGGCCGTACTGGTACGACTGGTTCGCCGCGTGGTAGTCCACCATTCCGACGCCTCTTGCTTGTCCACCAGCCCGTCCGCTCCCGCCTCAGCTCCCGCCCCTCTGGCCGAGCCGCTGCAGCCGCCGTCGCTACCGCCTCTGCTGCTTCAGACCGCCCTCCTCTACGCCTGCGCACTGTCCTCCGCGCCTGCGCACCGCGCCTCCACCGCCCCCCTCCCGCACGCGTGCGCGCCTGCCAGATCAAAAAAGCACGAAGACCCATCTGGGAAGCGTCCAGCGCCTGCGCAGAAACCACCGCTTCTTCAGACACTACAGGATGCTCCGCCTCTCCCGCGATAGCGCGCGCGTGTTTGTGCTCCGATTGTGGGCGGGGCCAGTTATGAATGATTTCATTAGGCGGGTCTCACCATCCCGCCAAACTTGCTCTGTCTGGCAGGGAATGGATTTCCATTCAGCAACACAAATTCACTGAGCTCCTACTGTGTGCCAGATCGTGTTTTATGCTGTGAATGAGCTTTTTAAAAAACTAGGTGTTTGGCGTAAGGGGAGGTTTCTGCCAAACCTCTAAACTGGGCTCCATTTTTGCTGTTTACTGTTTATTCCGAGCTGACTTTCAAAAGTCAGCTAGCCAGTGTACCTCAGGAAGCCTGCGGGTTCCCCTCCTCCCGCTTCCTACCGCAGCATGTTCCCAGGAAGGCTTACACTTAGGCTGGCCCTCCAAATATCTATAAATTAACAAGACTTTAACTGACTCAAACTTTATGATTAACAAAACAGCTCTCAGGGGAATTGAGAGTGTTTGTTAAAGCATGATTTTGTAAATTTCAACCAAATTTTTTTTCTTGTGAATTCCTGGACTCTCACCCTAATACGTTTGTGAATACTCTCACAAGTGCTGACAGTCTACTAAAGGTCTTTTTAGTCCTTCAATAAACTTCTTTGCTTTAAAGAAAGACTCCAGTTTGCTTTTTGACAGCCCACTAGATAAGACTGCCTGCCGTTATGGAACTGCTTCTTGTAGGGAGAGACTAACAACAAAAAAAAATGTTAACTATGGGACTCCGGTGGCACAGTGGCTAAGCACTCGGTTGCTAATCCGACTCATAACGACCCTATTCAAAATTCACTAGTCACTACTTGAAAACCCCATACTGGGTCGCTATAAACCAGAACCCACTCGATGGCACTTAACAACATAGTGTTCCTAAGGAGCAGTTGGTGGGTTTGAACTTCCGACCTTGTGGTTGGCAGTGTTGATCCTACTGTGCTACACCAGGAGTCCTAATGACCCTGTATAAGGTTTCTGAGGAGCAGTTGGTGAGTTTGAACCACTGACCTTGTGGTCCCAGTGCTTATCCTCAGCACCACACAAGGGCAAAAGGTAGGTGGTTGAAGATGTGGCCGATTTTTAAAAAACCAAACGTACCAATTCAGACTCCTAAGAACTGTATAGGACAAAGTAGAACTGTCCCATAGGGTTTCTAAGACTAAATCTTTACTGGAATAGACAGCTTCAACCTTCTGCCAACCCTGTGGAGCCTAGCATTTAACCCATGGCATTATCAGCCTTGGAAACCATATGAGGCAGCTGTCCTCTGTCATATAGGGTCACCATGAGTCCGAATTGACTCCACAGCAGTGGGTTTGGTTCTTTGAAGGTGGTTAAGTGGTATGGCGCTGTAGGAGAAGCACCAGACCGCAAGGTCAGTTTGAACTGTGAGGTTGGTGGTTCAAACTCACCAGCCGCTCCTTGGAAAACGTGTATAGGATCGCTATGAATCATAACCAACTCAACAACCACAATAAAGTGTTACGGAGGGAAAAAAATCAAACCTGAGCTGCAGTGTAAATTAAGTACTCAGGGGCAGGCTTCATGGAGAAGGCAAACATTGATGCAAAAACTGAAAGGATTCACAAGATGGGCACAGGACAAAGGTACTGGTTGATTGGGCAGGTAAAGGATTCACTGAGTCCTTAATTCACTGAGTCCTCCACCACCCATCTACCCATCTGCCATACTGTAGAGGTCAGCATGTTGCTTTGATCCCAGGAAGCTCTGCCACCATGCCAAGAACCTTCAGGGTCATCTAGAGTAGATTTCAGCTGAGCTTCCAGACTAAGACAGACTCAGCAATCTACATTATTTCTAACTAGCCAATGAACACTTTCTGGATCACAATAGAATACTGTCGAATATAATGTTGGAAGATGAGCTCCCTAGGTTGGAAGCCACTGCACAATGGCCTCAACAAGGATCTCAAACGTTATCATGAGAGGGGTACAGGATCAGACAGTTCATTTTGTTATGTGTAAAGTCTCCATGAATCCAAGCTATGGATCCTAGCATGGCGCCATAGGGTAACCACTTGACCGCAAAGCCACTTTGAAACACAAGGTTGATGGTTCAAACTCACCACTTGCTCCTTGGAAACACTATACAGGGTTGCCATGAGTTGGAACCAACTCAACAACAGTACAAAAAGGCATTGTGAGTCCTTACAGCAAGAATCATTCCCACCCCCTCCACACACACAGTAGACAGGGATGGGCAACTTGGACATTGGCTACTCAAAATGAGGGGTTTGTTGTTGTTGTTAAGTGCCGTCGAGTCGGTTCCGACCCATAGCGACCCTGTACAGGGTTTCCGAGGATGGGGGGCTACAAAGGCAAGAAGTGACTGGCTTACAAGCTTTCAAGAGGGAACCTAGATCCAGAGGGCCTGGAGGAAGGTAGAATCTCCAGTGAGTAGTATTCAATCTGACTAGCTGGGGCTGATGCAATGAAATGCAGACAGGTCTCTTGTGATACAACAGTGAATAATTGATATCAGGACTGTTTGTGAGGGTCAGAAATGTAAAGGTAGATGTTTTATAGCAAGGAGGGGAGTGATTGACTTTTCAGTCTAGGAGCGGAGGTCCCTAGGACCATCAAGGGAGAAGAGCAGAGAGCGGGACCCTACCCAGAGAAGCAGTGATGCCTGAAATGGAGCCAGAGATGATGATGTGGAGCGATGGAGCAGCTGGAGACTTTAGACCCAGAGAGGGAGAGCGATTGTGTGCTGAAGACCTGGGGGGCACGGGGGAAGGATTGCATGGAGGGGATTGTAACCATGGCAAAGAGACGATATACAATAGAATGCATGTAAAACTAATGTTCTCCCATGTAAACTATCACATAAATCACAGTAAAACATTAAAAACAAAAAAACGGCAGTGTGAAAAGAGAGGATTGTTCTACAGCCCAACGACTTGGGGTGGGAATTAGAAGGCATGGCTCCTCCAAGTATAGGATACTTAACTCTCTTCTGCTGAAGGGACCCAAAGGCAAGCAGAGGAAGGGGACAAGGCCAGAGAGCAGCCTGTTTCCCCAGGGGATGTCAGGACGTGGCTAAAGACCTAGGAGTGTTGGCTGCTTCCAAAGGTGGGACGAGACTGGGCAGGGCAGACTCTTCCTACCCAACTTGGATGACAAACCCAGGACTTGTGTGCTGGGCCCCAGCCTGGTGGGAAAAACCCTCAGGCCATGGGGCACTGAGCAACCTGCCAGACCAAGGACAGGGTGATGGAGGGACAGCCCCAGACAATGAGGTTTAAATTAAAGGCTCCCTTTAATTGCCAGTCTTGAGGCCACTTCCCAGCAGGCACCCATGGGCAGTGTAATAGTAGCTGATTTGTCTACTGAGGGCCCAACAGGGCAACAAGCCAGGGGTTCAAAGGAGGCAGAAGACCAGGAGTTCTGAGCTAAGTAAGACCAGTGGACCCTAGCCAGTTTTCATTCAACTGAATCAGTTCTGACTCATGGTGATGTCATGTGTGTCGGACAACTGCACTCTATTGGGCTTTCAATGTATTTTTCAGAACATTATCAGGTTTTCCTCTAAGGAATCTCTGGGTGCATTCAAATGGTCGACCTTTTAGTTGATAGCTGTTTACCCACTGTGTGGAGTCTTGGTGTGGCGCTGTGAGTTAATGCATGGACTGCAAGGTCAGTTTGAACTGCAAGGTCGGTGGTTCATGCTTAGCAGCAGCTCCTCTAAAACCCTATACAGGGTTGCTGAATTGGAACCGACTCAATAACATTTAACAACCCACTATGCTAGGGGCAACTTTGTTGTTGTTGCTAAGTACTGTTCAAGTTGATTCTAACTCATGCAACTCTGTATAGGGTTTCCAAGGAACAGCTGGCAGGCTTGAACTGCCAACCTGGTAGTTTGCAGTTCAGTGCTGTTGCTGTTCCTGCCATGCCACACCAGCAGCAACTTCAGGTTCCTCTTTTCTGCATTATCATTTCTTGGAACCCTGGAAGACTTTGGTCAGAACTGATTACTCAGTCTCATTGTTAATAACATTTAGAGGAAATGAGAAGAGAATGTGACAATGGCTCCTGGGATGTCTAAACGGGACTAAGGAAGCAGCTTGGAACAGCAGCCCAGAGCAACGATAGGCCACTATCACCATGATACAATCTGGAGACAGCCCCAGGTTTATAACTTCTCACAATGTGCCAAGCTTTTCACCTGTTGTTGTTGTTAAGTGCTGTGGAGTCGGTTCTGACTCATAGCAACCCTGTACAGGGTTTCCGAGGCTGTAAATCTTTACGGGAGCAGAACGCCTCATCTTTCTCCCGCGGAGCAGCTGATATTCGAACTGCTGGCCTTAAGGTTCGCAGCCCGATTCATAACCACTACGCTTCATAACAAAACAAACTGGGTACTATGATGACTTCCCCCACAATCAAGCTGAGACACAGAGAGGTGAATGTGTTCAAAGGTTGTTGTTGTTGTCAGGTGCCATCAAGTCGGAACCGACTCATAGCGACCCCATGCACAGCAGAATGAAACAATGTCCGATCCTGGGCCAACCTCACTACCGCCGCCACACTTGACGCCATCAATGATGTCACCTGGCTGATCCATCTCGTTGGGGGTCTTCCTCTTTTTCTCTGACCCTCCACCTTACCCAGCATGACATCCTTCTCCAGCGACTGTTCTCTCCGGACAATGTGTCCAAAGTCTGAGAGACGAAGCCTAGCCATCTTGGCCTCCAAGGAGCACTCTGGTTGCACTTCTTCCAAAACAAATCTATTGGTTCTTTTGGCAGTCCATGGCACTTTCAGTATTCTCCTCCAGCAACACAACTCAAAGGCATCAATGCTCAATGTAAAGAAAACAAAAATCCTCACCACTGGACCAATAAACAACATTCTTATCAATGGAGAAAAGATTGAGGTTGTCAAGGACTTCATTCTTCTTGAATCAACTATCAACACTCACGGAAGCAGCAGTCAAGAGATCAGACAACGTATTGCATTAGGCAAATCTGCTGCACAGGAACTTTTTTAAGTGTTGAAGAGCAGAGATGTCAGCTTGAGGACTAAGGTGCGCCTGACCCAAGCAGTGGTGTTTTCAATAACCTCATATGGATGCGAAAGCTGGACAGTGAATAAGGAAGATCATAGAATTGACGTTCAAAGGTTACTAGACTGGAATTGGAACCCAGACAGTCTCTCCATTGCCAGGTCACTTAGCCGTTCAAAGGACAATACTCTTGGAGCTGGAAGTTGTCAACAAGGGCAAGGACAAAGTCAAGGCCATTTGTTCGCCTCCTCAATAGCTGCTATAACCAGCAGTTTGTTACATGGAGGCACCTGCCATGTGGTGAGTGGGAGTTGAGCCCATCCAAAGAGTACATCTGGCTACTTGATTCCACCAGCGAGTATCATGTCTTCCCTGCTACCGACCTCAAGCTGCTTCCCTTTCTTGTCACCAGGGTTTGTACCCACCCTAGGTCCCCAAGAGAGTGCAGGCAAGCAGAGGGCTGGGAAGGCCAAAGGCTCATGCCCTGGTACTGCCCCATCCACCTTCCCCCAAGTTGACATACACTGGTGTCAGCCACCAACCTACACTAAGGGCTGAATCCCTGTGGCGTAGGCCTCTACCCGCTCCCTGAAGAAGATACAACAGGCTGGAGGAAAAGAAACTTGCCCAAGGATTCTAAGTCCCTAGGTGGTATAAATGCCTAGCATCCTTATCTGCTGCTATCCAAAAGGCTGCTTTATGGTGCCTTAGAAGACAGGCAATCTACTTCCCTAAAATTAACTCTTGACAACCCTACAAAGCAGAGCTGTACAGATACTACAGCGTGAGTTGGAATTGACCCATAGAAACTGGCAAAATAAGGATGATCGACTCTCTGGCCAGTAGCACAGAAGTTGGTGGACACTTAGATTCAGGGACAGGGAGACTGGAATGGCTAAATGAGGCAGCCGCGTACGTTGACACTTCACTTGCCTCGAGGGTACATGGGCACCAAGTTGCCCTGGTTCAACTTTCTTGGCACTGTAGGATCAGCACTGGTCTCTGGACCACAAGGTTGGCAATTCAAACCCACCAGCAGCTCCTCAGAAACCCCATATAGAACGTCTCGAGGCAGAATGGACTCTACAACACGTAACATGATAAAGCTCAGGTAGCACAGTGGGCCACAAGTTGGACTGCCAACCCAAGTCAGTAGTTGGAATCTATAAAGCTGTTCCACAGGACAAAGAGGCTTTCTGCTCCCATAAAGATTTATAGCCTTGGAAACCCTACATGGGGTAGTTTTGGGTCAGAATCGGCACACCACATTATGGTAGAGCTGTTTTTCTTCAGTTCTATCAGTTTATGTATTTTGACGTTCTTTTCTTGGGAACATTTATTATGGTTGTCCTCTTCAATTGATCCTTTAAGTCTCGGTATGTCCTTTGTCTCTTATGTTGGCTTTTGCTTTAAAGTCTATTTTTGTCCTTGTTAGGGGTGTCTCTTGTAGACAGCATACTGAAGGATCCTGTTTTCCTATTCCTTCTGCTTACTCTCTCTCCTGACTGGTGCATTTAATCCATTGACATTGACATTCAGTGTGATTATCACTAGGTATGAATTGATTGTGTCATTTTGCTACGTGTTGTCTCAACTGTTTCCCCTCTCAATTTTCTTGTGCCTTCTCTCGACACAGACAAGTACTGGGGACCACTCTGCCACTTGCAAAAACTCTGCCAAATGTCGAATTGATGCCAAGTCCACCAGGCTAGGGCCAGAATGGAGAACTTCACTGGCAAGCCATCACCAAATGCTGGCAACTGCAAGATGGGCATCGGCATTCTTCCCCTTACACGGATGGGCTAGAGACACGCCGTGGGTGAAGGGACAGAGTTTCCCCACCCCCCAATACTCGCATACAGCCTCTGCAGGGTCCACCCAGGCAGAAGTTGTCTCACCAGGACACTAGAGAGCCCAGGTCAGAGCTGGGCTCCTCCTCACTGACTCACTAGTGATATGACAGGTCAGGACGGTGGCAGTGGACAGGTTGCTAGATGGACAGGAGCAAGGAGGCAGGCAAAAGGAGCCAGAACAGGGTGGGGCAGAGGCCAGCTCCTGGGCTCCCTCTGCTGGACAAAGGGCAGAAGCAGCACGTCTACGACACAGCCAGGCTAAGAAACCAACAGATTTTTATTAAATGCCTGCAGAGTTACTGGGAAGAGGCCATTATGCTGGAAACACCTGCGGAGAAGAGAGAACCACATCAGCGCAGTTGGTTAGAGTGGGAAGTCAATCTCCAGCCACTAATCACAGCGGATGGATCTCTAACCCTCCTGGGGCCCCCTCATCAGCACAGAGGCAGTTGGGGAGGTGGTTCAAAGCATGGATTCTGAAGTTAGGAAGCCTCGGTTCAAATCTCAGCTCTACCACTTACCAGCTGGGTGACCCTGGGCAAATTACTAAACCACCTCAGTAAGTCAGTTTCCCCATCTGCCATGTAGGATGGTCGTAAGGACTAACAAAAGTGCTTAGAGTAATGCTGGGCACTAAGAAGTCTTGTTATGTATGGCCTGCCTGCAAGATCCTCTGAGCTCCAGGTGGCAGACCCCTGCTCAAGTGAATTTTCATGTGGAAGCTCAAGACAGAGGGGGGCTCATGAGAGGTCAGGTTCTATCGCCCTCCAGAGGCAGATGACTGAGGTTAGAGGTGTTGTTCAAACGCTAGCTCCCAAATCAGCTGATTGTAGTGAGAGGTGCACTGTCAACCGAGGGGATGGCCAGAAGGCTCAAGGCCCAGAGGAACCCAGCCCTGTCCCCTCAGCAAGCAGACTCGTGAGACGGTACACACTACCAAAGGGGCTCTCTCTTTCATGCACTTTCCTAGTGGGGCCACAGGTGGGCTGTGTGTCTGTGCTGGGGACCATGGACAGCGGCTCTCTGCTAAGTGTTACACACATGGCTCATCTCACCTCACGATACTTCAGGACATGGATATTGCTCTAAACAGCAATGTCTAACAATGGTACCCACCTTCCAGGGTGGAATGGAGGATCAAATGACTTAGTAAGTGTCCAGAACAAACACAGTCTTTGTTACCATTATTGTTGCTGACACCCTCATTTTTTTTTTTTTTCCTTTATTTCTTTAAGTGAAAACAGAGAAGCCCCAAAATTGGCCAGCTATAAAATCAAGGAGCCACAATTCAAACCCCACTTCTTTGGGTCCAGAGCCTACAGTGTTTCAGCAGAGGCCAGACTCTGGCATCTGACAGACTCACCCCCTGGAATCAGCCTACAAGGTCCCCTCTAGGCTCCGGGAAGTCTTGTTGAGTATTGTGGGGCAGGAAGCTGGGCCTGGAAGTTCTGGAGGACACCCAGCACCCCATGGCCCTTCCTGGCGAGTAATGCCGTAAAGGGTCAGAGGCACCTGGAAGCTAAGGACTTCTGGGGCCTGCCCCAGCCTCGTTCCCACCCCACACAGCGCGAGGCCTCAGGCCATTGCACTCACTGTCAAAGTCAATCTTCTCCACGATGTTCTTGGGCTTAATGCTCTCTTCCTGGCTGCAAATGAAGATCTGGCCCGACTCATTGGCGCTCCAGCCATACTTGCTCATCCACACCTTGAGCTGGCTGTCTGCAAGCACATGGCACCATGGAGGGATTTTTGGTTACCCTGATCCTACCTCCCCAGGGGGCCTGGGAACCAGAGGACTCGAGGCCCAATAGGCCTGGGCACCCTTGTGGCCTGACTGCCTCACTGTGGTGGCTCTGCCCTTCGATGGGTCATTCTCTGATCTGCCACCAGGGGGAGTGGTTTCATAGTCTCATTTCACAAGACTTTTGCCTTCATTTCTCTTAATTTTATATTCACCTCTTTTCCCTCCCGGTAAAAATCTTGGCTCCTAACAAGAGTTATGGGGTCCTGGTGTGGTGCCATAGTACCAGTTGCTCAGTCAGTGATTGCGTCAAGATGCCCTGGTGGTTCAACGAGTTCAGCACTGGGCTAACCAAGAGGTCAGTGGTTCAAACCCACCAAATGCTCCTCGGGAAGAAGATGATGCTGTCTGCTCCCACAGGACTTGCAGGCTTGGAAACCCTAGGGAGCAGTTCTATCCTGCTCTATGGGGTTGCTATGCATTGGAACTGATCCCATGGCAGTGGGGCTGGTTAGGTTATCAATGTAATCAACAGAATTAGATTCAGTTGTTTCTCTCTAGCCCATTCTAAGGCTGGTGCCACCTGTGAACTGAATTCACTTTGTAAAATCATACACCAGCTCCCCGAGGTGAGCAGGTGGTATAGGGCCTGACACAGTGTACCCAGTAAGAGTTCACTTCCCACCTCTGATGTTCTCTTACCATAACTAAGAAAATAGTTTGTTTCTGCTATTTAAAAAAAGAAAAAAAAAAAATATGTGGATCAAATGGCAAAACATGTTATGAGGGAGCTTCAAAAAGTTCGTGGAAAAATGCAATTGAAGGAGAATGGAATTCTTTCAGCAACTTTTTGAAGTTCCCTCATACATGAGAAAAGTCCCCTTTCAGTCCCCCCCATGCCCCCAGGAGTGGTCATTTCCCTTAGTTTCTTCATCTTCCTTCCTGCCTTTTCATTTTTTTGGCAAAACAAGCAAACAGGAGGGGTTTTCTTCAAAAAATTTGTGGGAAAATAGAATGAAAAGACAATGGAATTTTTCCATGAACTTTTTGAAGCCCCCTTATTTTGCAATCTTAGAGGAAACCTTTTAAAGACCTGGACTGGATCCCATCCCTCCTGTGCTCAGAACTCACTTGGTGAAGCGGGGGCCCACGTGCTCTGCAGGTCCCTTCCAACTGCTACTCCTCTGACACACACACCCCCACATACCCCCGGCTCCAGCCATGCTGCCCCTCCCTGGCAACCCTGGTCTGTAAGCACAAGGCACACAGCTCAGCCAGCTTTAGGAGCGTCCTCCACCCTGCCCTGGGCTGCCCACCCCCCACTGCCAGGGACCCTCTCTCTCCAACACTGAACTCCTGCCCCACCCTGCCCCTTTTTAACAGGCTGCCTTGCACAAATATGTCTTAACCTGGCATCTGTTTTGTTTCCTCATGAGAAGAAAGCTGAGTGTTGCATTAGGTTCACTGCTGTCTCCCCAGGACCTGAACAGTGTCTGACCTACAGCAGCCAAACTCAGTTTATACGGCATCAGTGAGTGTAGCTGAAGATCTCCCCCAAGGAAGGGCTCTCTTGTGCCAACTCCAGTCTCCCCCTTGGATTGGACTTCAGTAAACACCTGCTGAGGCCCATCTGCCGAGCAGGCCCAGGCTCACTACTCCTGAGCACCCCTAAGCTTCTCGGTTTGTACATGGGGGGTACCCAGAGGAAAATCTACCTGTCAGATCCCCGAGCATCTCGGCTAGCAGCCAACGGTCTATGTGCTGGTAAGTGATACCCACAACGTGGCAGATAACTGTGAAGGTCAGACACAAAGTTGGTGAGGGGTCACCCCCCAGGGCCCTGCTCCCAGTCCCCATGCCCTGTTTCCTCCCACTAGGGAAGCCCAGGCTGAGAGGGGTTTACATTTCCGGACAGAGTCTTCAAAGCCTGTAATGCCTTCCAAGAGGTCCATGTTTTCATCCAAGGCTTGCTGCGAGGGGAAAGAGAATGAATACCCAGAGATGCTAACACTAACAATACCAGCAGCTAACATTTCAGTGCTCGCCCCTGTCGGGCCAGGCTCCCTCCTAGGAAACCTGACCTAACAGTCACTGTGGCCATGCCCATCTTAGAGACCAGAAGCCAAGGCCAGAGCAGCTCAATGGTTCCCCCAAGGTGAAAGAGTTGGGTGTGAACCCAGCAGACAGAGCACAGGGACCCACCAAAGGGGACAGGTACAAATTAGCCAGCTGCACGCAAGCACCTCCCATGTTCCTGTCTCTCACCAGATGAAAGTTGAAGCCTCAGACAATGTGCTTCAGTCACCTCTGCAGTCACCTCTGGCAGTCGCTTCCCCTCACCCCCACCCCCTTTGTCTGTAGCTCTGGGCCCTGACTACTCCTCATACGCCCGCTCTGACGGTTCCTGTCCCGACTCCTCTCCCAGGCCTGGCCGCATCACCCCCTTGAGATCACGGGCCGAATGCCACCTCCCTGGCAGGGCTCTCTCCAACACGGGTGAGGGAGACCAGCCAGAGAGGTGGGAGGAGAGACCAGGAGAAGTCCTAGCTGAAGCCAGCCTCAGAAGCAGAGTGGGCTCACCTGGGGCAGCTCAGTGGAGGGTGTGCTAGTGGGGGGGAGTGTAACAGTCCAAGGGGAGCAGGTTCAAGAGAGTAGAGACTGAGTACAGAGAGTATGCGCCAGGAAGAGGGTGACCAAACGCCAGTCTGCCCCACACTGAAGGGTTTCCTGAAAACTAGTGGAGCAGGTGGGCCCTCTACCCAGGAGTAGGGCTATAAAGAGGGGCAGAGAAAGGGGGCGGTAGAGGGGATGTGGAGGTCAGCGGCCAAGTGTCCCTTTTTGACTATGAGAACTAACATGCAGTTAGACACGCCTCTATGTAGCAGACAGTCTAGAAATGACAATATGATGTCACATGGAGAGGGGGGACCCAAGCACCTTAGAGAAGTTGCTTTAGAAAACTCCTCTCCCTGGTCTCCTAAAGGCGAGAAGCATGGGGGCTGGCGGCAGGTAGCATGTTGTGACCAAGGTGGGAGCAAGTGTGCACTCTGCTTTGGCTGCTCCCATATCCCCACCAAACAAGCAGCCAGCTGACCAGTTGAGGTGAGGAGGAGGGAAATAGGAGGTGGGAAAGTGTCTGGAGCAGCTGGAGAGGGGGTCAACTGGGCGAGGAAGGCAGACTGCAGAAGGGGCTGGAGACTTCGGGGAGTGATGTGCTTATAGTGGGGGCGGAGGGGGCGGGAGCTGGGCCACACCGACCAGGAGGGAGGGAGGAATCCAAGGTTTACTCTGAGAAAGAAGAAAGCAGGACACGAGGATGTGAACAGGCCCCCGAGTGCTGGCTTCGGGACCCCCATCAGTGGGCTGGAAAGGCGGGTATAGAAGGAATCAGAGGGTGGAGATGTCTGAAACTCCTGGGAGGAAAGGGTGTCATTATCGGGGAGGGCAAGTCTAGGGAGAGCAGTGGTCCCCAACCTGTGGCCACAGGTCAGACTGTTGTTGTTGGTGCTAAGTGCCACCGAGTCAGTTTCCGGGGAGCAACGGGTGGGTCTGAAGAGCAGTCCAGTGCTGATCCTACAGCACCACACCAGAGGTCACATTACCCAAGATCATTTTTAAAATCCTAAAGCCTAGCCAGACACTGGGAGGGCAGCACCTAGTTTTTAAAGCTCCTCAGGGGTTTGCTGAGCTGAGAACTGGCCAAGACTATGACCATGGGGGCAAGGGGCTAAGGTCAGGTCCAAGATGAGAGAGGATAACCAGAGCAAGGAAGAGGAAAACCAGAGCAAGGAAGCGAGCGGTCGGCGGCTCAGAGAATCACTGATGGAGCGGGGGCCGTGAGCAGGAGCTGGATTCAAGAATGAGAAGCAGTTAATGTGTAGCCACTGCTGGATGGGAAGTCAATCTGTTCTGTCAACATTCACCCAAATCACAAACAACAATATAGCCCACAAGAACAAGGAGCAGTCCTCTGAGGAGACTGTCACTGATCCCAACAGCAGGTCAGAGCATGACCATGAAGGGCACCGATAGGAGGAGCCTCCATCAGGACCCAGGACTGGGGGCTGAGGGCAGGGAGGGAGCTGGCTCAGGGAAGGGCAGGGAGGAACAGAGGCAAGGTGGCCAACAGCCCCGCGCACAGGAAGCCCGGGCTCTGTGAGAAACTTCAGAGAAAAGACTGCGCTGGAAAGGCATTTCCTTATGACAGCGAGTACCAGAGGGCCCAGGTGAAGGATACAAAGGATGAGCGGGAGACAGGGTGGGCCTGAGTCTCACAGGCCCGGGGACAACCTAGCAGGACAGAGATGGCTCCCAGCACCAGAGAGGCAGCACACCATCTGCTCCACACAGCCCCATCCAGCCTGGCCCCAGGGGCAGTTACCCAGAAGGCCTGGAAGTGGCAGGTCTCCAGGAGGTCTCCGAGGTATAGAATCTGTCGGATGGGCCGCTCTTCTTGCTGGGAGGAGGAAGGTTAAGGGAAAACGGCCCCAGAGCCTAGTGCTAGATCCATCCCTCCCCACCACCAGCTCAGAAGAGAACTAGAAAACAAATGCATCTTATTTTTTATGTGACTGCATGCAGAAGGAAGGGACTCCCATATTGCTGTAAAGGCAAAGATTAGAAAGACCTGAAGGGCTCTGTGAGGGGGGCTGTGAAATATGAGGGCATGTCCCCATGCTGGGACCCTGTTGACTCCCAGCACTGATATGGAGAAGTCAACAAGACAGAGAGGGCTGGAAAGAGCAAGATGCCGACCTTGTGTCCAAGATCCAATGTGCCCTTTCAGGGAAAAGATGTGCATATAAACACACCACCACATTTACGCTATCTATGGAAAGGTACCAAGGGCTGCGAAAACTCCTCACCTCCTGGGGGTGGACTGGGATAGGCTTAGGGTGGGGAAGGAAGCCTTGCTTTTTCACTGTATGCTCTTGTTATTTTCTTGGCTACTCTTTAAATTGTATACCGTATGTCTCGTTGGGGTTCGTTTTTTAATCCACCATATAACAGAAGCCTGCCCTCTAAGTCAAACCTGCATCTTCACCTGCCTCTTGCCCAGTGGTTCCCTTCTTAGCCTGGAACCCTTAGAGGAACTTGTCTAATGCTTAAATCCACCTGCATCACTCAGAGCGTTAGTTTCTAAGGTTACCCAGTGACTATCCAGTTTTGAGTCAGATGGTATTCCACCTTGAAATCTACAGCAAGGTTCTGCTGAACTACTGTCTCTTAAGAGGACACCAAGCTGTTCTTTTCCTCCAGGTCTCCTTAAAGTCATTCGTTATTCCATCTGCCTGCAGCCACCCTTCCTTACTCTTCACCTTTCAGATGTTCCCTCCTCTAAAGGTTCCCTGACCTCCAGGCAGGATCAGGAGCCTTCTCTGGCTCCCCTGAGCCCCCAGTGCATCCTCTAGGTCATAACTGATAGGGAGCTGTTTCCTCCAAGTCAAGTGTGAGCTTAGAGCAGGCCCCTGACCTGTGAATTCATCTACACCTGCCACCCTATCCACCCACAAAGCCCAGTCCTGGAGCTGAAGGATACACGTGCTTGGTCAATCATACACTTGCACAGGGTGAAGTCGGTGTGGGGCAAGTTGGTGAGGGCCTTCAGCAGGATCTGGGCAGTGACTGTGGTCTGAAAGAAGGCTGGGTTGAACTGGTACCTGAGAAAGGAGACAAGACAGTGATAGTGGTACCTCCAGGTCCCCGAGCTGCACCAGGTGCCCGCTGCTCTGGCCTCATCAAGCTCTGGAACTTGAGGTAGACATGTCTGGTTTCCAATGCCACCCACTATGCTTTTTGGCTGTGTGACCTTAATCTCCCTGAGGCTCACTTTCCTGCTCTGTAGATGGATAGGGATAACTAACGCACTCATCCAACGAGACAGACATTGTCAGACAGGATTCCATACAGCAGAATGTATGACAAGTATCTGGGGTAGGGGTGAAGGGTCTGGATCCAATTTCTCTGCTGGGTGACCTTGGACTGTTGGTAGGTGCTGTCAAGTTGGTTCTGATTCATAGTGGCCCGATGTACAACAGAATGAAATACTGCCTGGACCTACGCCCTCCTCACAATCGATGCTGTTTCTGAGCCCACTGTTATAACCACTGTGCCAATCCATCTTGGTGAGGGTCTTCCTCTTTTGGGCTGTCCCACTCATACTTTATCAAGCACGAGGTCCTTCTCCAAGAACTGGTCCCTCCTGATAACATGCCCAAAGTATGCAAAGCCAGCCTCGCTTCCAAGGAACATGCTGGCTGTAGTTGTTCTACAACAAATTTATTTTTCGGGCAGTCCGTGATATAGTCAATATTCATCAACGCCACAACTCAAAACACTTGGATTCTTCTTCATCCATTTTCCGTCCCACTTACACATGCACACATGGCAACTGAAAATACCAGGACTCGGTCAGGTGCACCTCAGCCTTCAAAATGACATCTTTGCTTTGTAACACTCAACAGGTCTTCTGCAGCAAGTTTTCCAATGCAATATATTGTTTGATTTCTTGACTGCTGTTTATCTGTGAGTATTGATTGTGGATCCAAGTAAAAAGAAGTCCTTGACAATTTTAATCTGTTTTGTTTATCAGAATGCTGTCTACTGGTTTAGTTGTGAGAGATTTTGTTATTTTTATGTTGAGGTGTAATTCATATTGAAGGCTGTAGTCTTTGATCTTTATCAACAAATACATAAAATCCTCTCTGCTTTCAGCAAGCGTGGCTGGTTGTGCCAGCTGCATATCACAGGTGGGCAATGAGTCTTCTTGAAATCCAGATGCTACATTCTTCTTCATACAGCCCAGCTTCTCCAATTAATTGCTCAGCATACACATTGACCACTGAAGGAGCAGGGTGAAAGGACACGATGCTGGTACACCTGATTTAAACACACATTATCCCCTATTTCGTTCCAATGATTGCCTCTTGGTGTATTTATAAACTTTGCAATGAGCACAGCTTAAGTGTTCTGGAATTTCCGTTCTTTGCAATGTTACCCATAATCTTTCATGATCCACACAGTCAAATGCCGTTCCGGTCACTAAGAGACAGGTAAACATTTTTTGTTGTTGTTGGTACTCTTTGCTTTCAGCCAAGGTCATGGGCTACAAATTTTAAATCCTGTGTGCCTCAGTTTCCTCCCTTGCAAACCAGGACCTCACAGTATGCAACAAAACAGCAAAATGTGAACAACATAGCATCTAAATTAGTTAGTATGTCTACAGCGCCACATGGTGAGCACTCACTAACCAGAGGTTATAACAAATAACAACCCAACAATCCCACAATTTCACCCCGATCTGCAGAGATGACCCCACTGGTCATGTGTCACAGAAAGGGCTTCAGTAGGAAAAAAAATGTCCCTCAACAAGAGAATGGGGAATGAGGACAGAACCGCACATCATATAGCAATGACAATGACTAACTGCAGCTACACACAAAACCCATGTACTGAGCAGGAGACGCCAGGTACAGAGGAGCTTGCACAGCACGACTCCATCTGTGCCGAGTTCAAAGAGGCCACCCTGAGCACATGTGGCAAACGATCACATAAAGTCTGGCCATGAGAGGGCCTGCCAAAATGGGGAAATGACTTGTTCGGCAGAGCGCAGGGACAGAGGACTCCGGGCACTAGCAGCACAGAATTTTGCTGTCTGGATGGTGGTTACACGGATGTTTACTGATAATGACTTATTTAACTGCACAGTCATCTCATGTACCATCTTGTACATATGCTTTGTAATTTGTTTGGCTTCCTGATCTTGCATATCAAAAGAAGCCACTTCCTGCAGGTTAACCTCCCAGTTCCACCCCATCTTGGGAGTGGCACCTTGCTGGCTACTGGCACAGGGGTGGGGGCAGGGCAGATACTCACAGCTTTAGGACAGCAAGGTTGGCTTCCAGGTCATAGGCATTCTCCTTGGCCTGCGTCTCCACATAACGCTCCAGAGTGGCCAGGTTCTCAGGATTGTACCTAGAGGAACAGAACAGATGAGCACAAATGAGACAGGCAGCTAGGAGCCACTGTAACGTGTTCTTTCCCTCTCAGTCTGGCACCAGGCACTTGCCTTACTCCAATCTTGAATCGGCTCTATAATCTCTAATAAAATTTCTGCACATACCAGACCTCTTGCCTGAGCTTCAGTCCCAATGGGTCGTGTCCTGGGATGCCTTCTCCACCCCTCAGCCAATCAGACTTGCCATTTTTGTATACTTGGCCTCTTGAATGTATCTGCCACCCAACCCCTTCTTCTCTCCCCAGGTCTCCAACCTGGTCCAGTCCCATCCTTTTCTGCCTGGGTCTCTCTATAAGAGTTCTTTCGAAAGCACAAAGACTATGCCCCTCTGCTTAAACTCATTCCACGGCTCCCCCGGTCCTTCTCTCATGATCAGGGCCCTTACAACGTAGCCGGCTACATCTCTTACTCCACATTTTAGTCCACGCACAATAAATGGCGTCCAACTCTAGGCATCACTAAGCTCATCTCCTCTCAAAGCATCTGCCCCTGGTGTTTCTCCAGCCTGGAGTTCTCTTCTTTTTTTTGCCCAACTCAGGTCTTGCCCTTCTTTCTTAATTTGCCTCCTTCTCACTTGTCTTTCAGGTTTTATCCTAGACTTCACCACCTTCCAAAATGCCTCCCCTGACCCAAGCTAGGTCAGGTGTCTTATCATCTTTACCTCATTCTTCCATAGTCTCCTATGCTTTCGCCAGACCAGGTCCACTTTGCCCTGTCCAGGCCTCCCCCCGACCTCCGCCATATTTCCCCCATCTCAGCCCCGACCACTGTGCCTGCGCCTCCCAGATGTCAACTATCATCCTGTATCGCCCCTGGACTGGGAACTTCATGAATGCAAGGTCTGCAGCTATCTTGGTCACCTCTAGACCCCAACATGGACCAGCACTGACAGGTGGCTCTATGATGAATGAATGGCATGAGGGACCACCGAGCAGGTGACCGAGAAATACTGAAATACACAATAGGAAACGGAGTAGCAGAGACTGAGCGATCGACAAGGTTCTCTTCCTGCTTCTGGGCGTTTGCACTGCTATTCCCTTAAACATCTGCTCTTGAAGATTGAGTCTTCAACATCTAGAATGAACAGAGACACCCTCACCCCAGGGCAGGCCCGGGACCCTGACCCTGACTACATTACCCTTCTGTCCCCGGAAAAGCCTCTCCTCCATCCCGCTTAAACAAAAGCGCTCCCTCCGACGGCACTCAGACCTGTCGATACCCTTGAGCAACTTGCCCACGTTCGCTCTCATCTGCTCAAATACTGCCATGATTACGGTCGCTTTCCACACCCCGGCTGGAATAAGAGCGAGCCGGCACCGCGTCCGCGAGGAGCGGAAGATGTAACGGAAAAGGAAATACGTCATTGCTACAGCCCAGCCTCACGACGCGGTGAAGGGGGGGGGTCGACTCTTGCAGCAGCAGCCACGCTTTCCGGCTATCACGTGACTTCTTCCCAAGTCAAGTCAATTAGCGCGTGCGCTTTCGCTGTTTGAACTGGGTCAACAGGCTCGTATGCCCCAGTGCGCAGGCGCTGTCTGTGGACTAGGAGGCGGGGCTAAACTTTGTCGGAGCCTCTAGTAACTTGTGCCTGGTCTCAGCAGTGTTATTTGCCTGCTCATTCTCTGGGTGGTGGGCTGTGAACTTACATACTTGGCGCAGAGATGCACATAGTAGCCTTCCTTTTGGATCATGGCCAAATTCTGAGGGATGTGCTGAGGTTCTGCCCCCCTACTCTCCACCCCAATACCAGACCCCTAAGGCAGGATCCTGTGCACTCTAGTTTCAAGTCCTGGACTCTGGAGCCCACCATCCTTCACAGTTCCTAGGCTAGAGGTCCACAGGGCTAAGGTGAGGGGCTCCTGTACCCCGCCGAATCGCCCCAGTCTCCTTTTCAGCCCAGGCCTCGAGGTGAAGGCAAGGAGCCCTATGTGTGCAACCATGAGTTAAGTGCGTACACACTGCACGCTGCAAGCGTGAGCACACAGGCATGAGTGGTGTGTGGAGGCATGAGCTCTGGGAACATCCACGTTTAGGCAAAAGGGTTACACATACGTGCTTTGTCTACAGAGCTACACAATCCACTGGCGGGTGAGATGTAAATGCACGTTTGTTTGTTGTTGTTATGTGCCATGGAGTCGGTTCCAACTCATAGCTACTCTGTACAGGGTTTCCAAGACTGTATATCTTTACAGGAACAGAAAGCCTCATCTTTCTCCTGCGGAACAGCTGGTAGCTACCCTGTACAGGGTTTCCAAGACTGTATATCTTTACAGGAACAGAAAGCCTCATCTTTCTCCTGCGGAACAGCTGGTAGCTACCCTGTACAGGGTTTCCAAGACTGTATATCTTTACAGGAACAGAAAGCCTCATCTTTCTCCTGCGGAACAGCTGGTAGTTTCGAACTGCTGACCCTGAGGTTAGCAGCCCAATTCGTAACAGTATGTACCATAGGTGAAAAGGCAGGTAGACTGCACAGCCATCTCTTGTGCAAACCTGCGCACCGCCGTCTCCGGGATTGTGGCCAAACCCTCTTCCACATAGCAAGCAGAGGTTCCCACCGTCTCCGGGATTGTGGCCAAACCCTCTTCCACATAGCAAGCAGAGGTTCCACTATGGTTTCTCTCATCCACCTAGCTCTAGAGAGGGGCCTGCCGGGACACCACCACCCTCCCTGGTTATAATTAAGATCGTTTGCATCTCATTTACATCTAGCCCTCTGCCTTAGGGATGGAGGGGGGTCCCCTGGGTCTTGACACTAGCTGCCCCTCACAGGCTGTCAGGGCCCAGGGGACTTGGGGGTGGAGCTGGCTGCACAACCCTTGCACTGGGGCAGGAAGCGAGAGCGGGGAGTGGAGGAGGCCACAGCCGGTAGAGGCAAGGCGGGTGCAGAGCGTGTAGGGAGAGGAGGTGCCAGCATTTGAGCCCCGTGGCCCTGCTGGCCCCCTGGGCACAGGACCAGCTCCAACCTCCAGGAATGGACCTCGTGGATCCTGACATCTTTAATAGGGACCCCCGGGACCACTACGACTTGCTGCAGAGGCTAGGGGGCGGCACCTATGGGGAAGTGTTCAAGGTGAGGGGCCCCTTCCCCCATCTCCTGTCTGTCTCCATCTCCTTCAAAGCAGTGGCCTTTGGGGTGAGGCCCAGGAAGTAAAGGGAATGCAAACGGGCCTCACCAAGGCTCTGTGATGCTGAGGCGGGAGGGACTCTGGCGTGTGGGACCCGTCTGACTGCCCACTTCCCCTCACCAGGCTCGGGACAAGGTGACTGGAGGACTGATGGCATTGAAGATGGTGAAGATGGAACCTGGTGAGGCGGGGACCCAGGATCCCTCTCCACACCCTCACCCCTCCCTCCTGGGACACCGGGGTCACTTACCCTACGGGCCCCTTCCTACAGCTGCTTTTTCTCTCCCCCAACTCCTCCACGCAGATGACGATGTCTCCACTCTTCAGAAGGAAATCCTCATTTTGAAAACGTGCCGGCATGCCAACATCGTGGCCTATCATGGCACTTACCTTTGGTGAGGACCCTCAGACCTGCCCTGGGACCCAGCCAACCCCCAACCTAGAACCCGACCCTAAACCTGACCTCCAATTCTGGCGTCTCATATCTGAACAGGGAAACCCTAATGAAAGCTCTAATCTTGAAATCTCTTTTCTGAACTGGGCCCCCCAGTCTGAACTCTAATGCTGAGGTCTCTGTTCTGAATAGGGCCTTCCTAACCCCATCCCTCAAATCGGAACGCTTGCTTCTAACCAAGGCACCTCATAACCTACTCTCTAATCCTGAACTCTCATTTCTAACCTGGGCATCCTAACCTGAACCCCCATTTCTGACTGGAGCACCATCTAAACTGATCCCCAATCCAGGACTCCCATTTCTGACCATAGGACCCCAGATTGACTCCTTATGGTAACTGAATATGAAACCTGAGCCCCCTAAAATTAATGTTATCATCCTGTCCTTTGGGTGCCCACCTGTTTCATTCACTGCTTCTTTATGTTGTTGTGAAATTGGAACCATCCAATTTATAGCAACCCTGGAAAAGGTTTCCAAGGAGCAATTGATGGGTCTGCACAATCGACCTACGGTTAGCAGTCCAGTGCTTATCCTACAGCACCACACCAGGACTGCTTGCTTCTTTATATGAACTCCTAAACTCACTGGATCTCAGAAGATTATCACAGATGCTTCACTAAGGACCACATTCCCCAAACCAGCATCCTAGGCCCTTCTACCCTGTCCCAACTTCTCCAACCCCTGAGATGTTTACCTTGCCTCCTAGGTTGTCAGAGGACAGCTCCTAGGTTTGGAGCCCAAAGACTGGAATATGAGTCCAGTTGACCCTGAAAATATATTTCCTCTTTGAGTCTCAACTTTACCATCTGTAAGATGGGCATGAAAAGATCACACTCTGGTGGGCAAGGCAAGATAGATGACAGCTGTTGTAGTCAAGTACTTGTTGAACTAAAACCTGACAAGCAGAGAACCAGGGGCTTCTGCTGTCATTGTTCTTCCTCCTCTTGAACTGCTGTAGGTTGCAAAAGCTCTGGATCTGCATGGAATTCTGTGGGGCTGGCTCTCTTCAGGATATCTACCAAGGTGAGAAGACGGGCCGGGAGATCCTCAAATCCATCACTCTCCTCCTGTCTCTCCCTGCCTTTTTTATTTGCATCTTTCTGGGACAGGCTTGCTGGTCTCATACTTCACACACTGCACCCCTCCTCTGGCCTTGGCCTGGTCAATGTGGGGTACGCTGCCCCGGGCCCACTAGGTCTGTCTGCCTGCAGTGACCCCTTTCTTTCCCTCCATCTGCTCCGTATCATTGTCTGTGTCTGCATTTCCTTGCCAGCTTTATTAGTGTGTTTGAGTGTCTCTGTATTTCTAGCTCATAGTTGTTGTTAAACGCCGTCGAGTTGGGTTCTGACCCGTAGCGACCCTGTATAGGGTTTCTGAGGAGCATAGGTGCCCATATTCTCAGGGAAAGAGTGACTGAATTTCTGGGTCTCTCTGTCTCCCAGCCTGTCTCTTAGAATCTGAGCAGTAGCATTCCCAATGCTCACTTTTGTCTTTAACCGTCTTCCTGATTCCTTTCAGCTCAGACTTCAAATGTCAGAGAAGGAAAAGCTTCATTAGAAGTCCTCAGAGGGGGAAACTGACTCACAGACACTGGGTCTGTCTGTCTGTTTTTTGCCTCTCTCATTTGTTCCCTCTGTGTCTCTCAGCGGATTAGAGGTGGGACTGCTAACAGCGGAGTTGGTGATTCAAACTTACCCGGTGCTCTGAGGGAGACAGATGAGGCTGTCTGCCCCATGAAGATGGGCACTCTTAGAAACCCTGAGGGGCAGTGTGACTTGGAATCCACTTGGCGGCAGTGGGTTTCCCACATTTTGGTCTCTGACTGTCTCTTCCTTGCTGTCATTCTTGGTTTAGATTTGAAACCCCTATGTCTCTGTCTTAGTCTCCACATTCCCTCACTCCTCTCTTCAGAGCCCTCTGCGGCTCCTATTTCCCTCCAAAGAGAACCTCAAGTCCTTATCTTGGTGTGTGACTCTGACCTGCCCCAGCTGCCTGACCTCACCACCTACACTTTCCTCTTCCCTTAGTCTTCTTCTGTGACTCCCCAGGCTCGGCTCCCACCTCCTGGCCTTTGCACTTGCCCTTTCCCTGAGAGTGGGGCTGCCCCACAGCTGTCATCTCAGGAAAGCCTTCTCTGAGCACCCTGGGAAGACTTTCCCATCTTCCTCCATGCCATGAAGCTCCTATTTTTCCATGGGGTCTTTTCCATCTGACCTTTTTTATTTTTAACATCCTGTGGACTATTCTACTTGTGTATCTTGTTTCCTCGCAGTCTTTTCCCCCAGAATGTTCTCTCCAGGTGAGCAGGGAGCTCTCTTTCTTCACAGTTGTGTGTCCCCAACTCCCACCGCCACTCTCAGGCCTCCGTGCCCTCAATAAAAATCTGTTGAATTAATCCTCCTCTGTATGTCCCTCCGGCCTCTGTTTCCCTGTCTTGCCTTCTCTTTGTCACTGACCAGCTGACCACTCCTCTGCCTCCCCCTTCTTTCACCCTCTACACCACCCCACCACTCATGTTCCTAGTCATTGTGGGTGGGGGTCAGGGACTCCAGACCAAGGTTCCCTGGCTTTGCAGTGACAGGCTCGCTGACGGAGCTCCAGATTAGCTATGTTTGCCGAGAAGTGCTCCAGGTGAGGACAGGCCTGGGTGGGCCTGGGTGGGGGCAGGGCCCTACCCCCCATCCCCACCTTCACAGCTGCCCCATCTCCCTCCTCCCCAGGGACTGGCCTACCTGCACTCACAGAAGAAGATACACAGGGACATCAAGGTGGTAGTCGGGGTGCAGTGGTGGTGTTGAGGGTGGAACTCTGGGAGCTGGGTGGTGTTGAGCTTGGGGAGGGAGGTGTCTCTGACAGCCTCTGGCTTCCTCTACCTCTTCCCCACTTAGGGAGCCAACATTCTCATCAATGATGCTGGGGAGGTCAGACTGGGTGAGTGTGGTATGTGGGGGTTGATGGGGGGCGCTGGGTAGATGGGAGACCCTAAGTCACTGTCTCTTCCCTCTGCTTCTAGCTGACTTTGGTATCTCGGCCCAGATCGGGGCAACGCTGGCTCGACGCCTTTCCTTCATTGGGACACCCTATTGGTGAGCAAGGCATAGTGGGCAGGATAGAGTAGGGTGAGGCAGTGGCTTTCCCATCCTGGCTGTCTGCCTCTGTCTTTGTGTGTAGCCCCCCGCCCCCCAATCCTGTGGCTCTCTCTGGAGTTTCCCTCTCCCTGGGCCTCCCCCTGCCTGTATCTCTGTGTTTGAGTCCGTTTTTATCTTGCTCTGTCTCTCCAGCTGTAATGACCACTTCTCCTTGTCAGTCTGTGGCTCTCTCTGCCCACTGTTTGTGTCTCTCTGTCTCTGTTTCTTTGTTTGTCTTGATTTTTTCTTTCCCCCTCCGGCTCTTGCTATGCCTCCTCTCCCCTTGCTCCCCCTCCCTTTCATCTGCCCCTCAACTCCCTGCATCCCTCTTTCCCTTGCCCCTTCCCATGTCACCCCTGGCTCTCTGAGGGTCTCTGTCCCCAGGATGGCTCCGGAAGTGGCAGCCGTGGCCCTGAAAGGGGGCTACAATGAACTGTGTGACATCTGGTCCCTGGGTATCACAGCCATCGAACTGGCGGAGTTACAGCCTCCACTCTTTGATGTCCACCCTCTCAGGTAGGTGTTAGGGATTCCCCTTGGGGTTTAGAGACCCTACCTAGATCTGAGCCACTCCCCATGTGCTACCTAACTTCAGGATTCCCCTACAGGGGACCCCCCCAGGCCTCCCAGCACAAGTCAGAGGTCCAGAATGTGCTCAATGGCTCCCCCTACAGGTGGCATTCCTGTGTATTCTAAAACCGGAAATTTCTCATTCTGTCTTTGACCTCAGGGCTGTCTGTGAGGGTCTGGGGAACCCTCAGGCGGTGAGATCTGGCCCCTTAAGAGGAGTTGTGAACCTCATTTTTCCTCCTCTTCTAGGGTTCTCTTTCTCATGACTAAGAGTGGTTACCAGCCGCCCCGGCTGAAAGAAAAGGGCAAATGGTAAGTGGAGGTTTTCTGAGGGAGAGAGGGCAGAGCCAGGATTGGCTGGTCTGATGGGAAGGTCTCTGATCCCCTCACTCCAGAACCTGGCTTCTTTCTTCCAAGGTCGGCTGCCTTCCACAACTTTGTCAAAGTCACCCTCACTAAGAACCCCAAGAAACGACCCAGCGCCACCAAGATGCTCAGTGTAAGTCTCCCCTAAGGAACGCTCCCCCAAACTCCTGTCACCCCTAAAATTCCCTAGGGCCTTCCACACCTCCCTAGCACTTAGATAGTTGTGTTTCACAGAATCCTCACTGTCTTTTCAAAGTCTCTGCTGTTGCTGTATACCATCAAGTTGGTCCCCACTCACAGTGACTCTGTGAGATCGTGTGCCCCGTAGGCTTTTCTAGGCTGGCATCTTTATGGGAGGAGATTACTAGGTCTTTTCTTCTGTGGAGCAGCTGGTGGATTTGAACCACTGGCCTTAGGATTAGAAGCCAATCACGTAACCATTGTGCCATGAGCACTCCTTTCAAAGTCTCTGTTATTGTCTCTTAAATGTTGTCAAGTCAGTTCCAACCCACAGTGACCTTGTATGGGGTTTCTGAGATAGCACAGTGGTTACGAATCGGGCTGCTAACCTCAAGGTCAAAAGATGAGGCTTTCTGCTGCCATAAAGATTTACAGTCTCGGAACCCTGTACAGCGTTGCTATGGGTTGGAATCAACTGGATTCTTATCAACAATTTCTACAGGGGCAGAAAGTCTCATCTTTCTCCCATGGTGTATTCGAACCGCCAACCATTACACCAACAGGATTAGTTTCTCGGGATCTGCCAAGTTCCTCCAAATGGTGCCCCAGACTCCTCCAAGGTCCCCTGAGTGGTTAGAAGTCACATTTGTAAAGGCCTTGAGCCCCATTCCTAAGTGCCCTCTTGAATTCAAGGGAACCTCAGTTCCCTCTAAGACACCTCTGGAATTCTCCAAGCCGTCCTCTCCCAATTCAACCAAAATATCCACTGCCGTCGAGTCAATTCTGGATGGAATCCTGTATAGGGCTTCGTAGACTAGAAATCTTTTCAGGGAGCAGAGAGCCTCATCTTTCTCTTGAAGAGCAGCTGCTACCTAGCAGTTAGCCATCTAGTGATTACCCTACAGTGTCAGCTCCCAGTTGGTGGTGGTGTTAAGTGCCGTTGAGTTGGTTTCCACTCACAGTGACCCTGTATAGGGTTTCTGGGAATCACTGTTGGATCAGCACTGGACTGCTCATCACAAGGTCAGCAGTTCAAGCCTACCAGCTGCTCCTTGGAAACCCTATACAGGGTCACTGTGAGTCGGAACTGACTTGATGGGACTTAACAACAACATAGGGTTTCCAAGGAGCTGCTGGTGGGTTTGAACTGCCGACCTTGCAGTTGGCCATCCAGTGCTTAGCCTACAGTGCCATACCAGGACTCCAACAGGACTTCCCTGCCCTTTCCCTCAGTTGGCACCGCTTCCTAGGTTCCCTTAGACAAACTCTTGAGATTCTGCCCCAGTCTTCTGCCCCACACCAGCCTGTTTGCTGCCCTGCCCCCTCCCGCTTCTCTCCCAGCATCAACTGGTGTCCCAGCCGGGGTTGAGTCGAGGCCTGATCTTGGACCTTCTTGATAAACTGAGGAACCCAGTGAAGGGGCCCCCAGGTGGTGATGCTGAGGAGGAGGAACCTGAGGTGAGGGAACCCTGCTGGCAATAGCACCCCGCCCCCCACCTTTGCTCAGACCACTCCCTTTACCTGGAGCACCTTCCTGCTGCCTCTCTGAGGACAAAACATGGGGTGGGGGGTGGGGGGGAGAGCTTGGCCTAAGGCTATGTGCACAGAGGGTTATGGGAGGAGGCTCAAAGCTGGGCCCACAGGGGGGCTGAGGGCTCTTTGGGCCCTTGAGCCTGACTCAGATGTCCATTGGTCCAGCTACCCCCTGCCATCCCTCGGCGGATCAAGTCCACTCATCGGTCCAGCTCTCTGGGGATCCCAGACGCAGACTGTACTCGTGAGTCGAGAATCCTTAAGTTTGAATACACCTGACCTTATCATAGATCACAGATCCAGACTCCATCACACCATCAGAGACTGACCCTCCCCCCCCATGCCTGACCTCATAAAAGACCCCAGGGTAGAGTTGCAGAGTAGGGAGAGATCTTAGGACATTCTAGATCTATCTACCAGCTGACCTATATAATGGCCACAGAAGACCCTTCACCTCCCCGCAAACAGACACCATGAGACACCCCCATTACCACCCTGACTCAAAGAAAGGCCTGAGAAATCTTCATCACAATTCCTGATGGTCAGACCGAATCCAGAGACTCCCCCTCACTGCCCTTGATGGCCCCAAAGATCTCAAAAACCTCCACCGCAACTTTGAGCCTCCATCTCTCTGAGCCCAAGCCCTGGCCTGCAAATGAGACCCCTGTATGTCAAGGTACCACCAAAGGTAGTTCCAATCCCTACAACCCTGACTTCTGCCCAAATGCTTTTAACTCTCAAATCCATCTTGACATCCTTCTACCCTCACATGTTACCATCTCTTCCCACCTCCCAGGGCGGCACATGGAGTTCAGGAGGCTGAGAGCAATGGAGTCCCGACCGCCGACCCACCACACCGTGAGATGCTTCCCCTTGCTCTCCCCAGACACCTTCTCCTTCCCATCAGTCACTGCTGATACGTCCCCTGTCCCACAGGTTCTCTGCCAGCCTCCCGGAGACAGCAGAAGCAGTAGTCCCAGGTCAGGGACCTCCAGGGTGATGGGAGGGGGCTGGGATCTAGGTGGGAGCCACCTGAGACTCATGCTGTTTGCTCTTCAGGGAGCACCTGTCAGAGTCCGAGGATGACTACGATGATGTAGACATGTAAGAGAGGCTGTGACCCTAAGCTCCACCCCTCCACCCCCAACCCCATCTTCCTACATATCCCCAACTTGGTCCAACTTTCCTTCCAGCCCTGACCCCACCTCAGTGCCTACCTTCCTTCACATCTGATCCCTGGCCCTGGCTAGACCCACAAAACAGTTACTACTTTGCTTCACCCCAACCTGTGACCACTAAACTAACATCCAACCTGGCCCTCACCTGCCTTCATTCCTAGCGCCATCCCAACTTTACCACTACCTACCTTCACCTCCAACCTCAGCCCACTTTCCTTTATGCGATCTGACCCCCCAACTTCAGCTCCTACCTGCCCTCAACCCCAGACCTGATCCCAGTATCCCAGTTCCTTCCAGAATGTCCTAAAATCTTTCCCTACTCTGCAACTCAACCTTGATCTCTCAGTCACAGACTAGTCTTTTAACTCCTTCCAAATGTTCCTCCAACACAGCCTGACCTCAACTTCAACCCCAACCTGTAACTCCAGGCCTTCATCTTTCTTCATATTCTCACCCAACCTCAGACTGAACTTGGCCTCTGGGAATTTCCCTAGTGCTTGGCCCTCAGCCCCAGATCCAAACCCCAGGATCAGTCCATGTGTCTGTCTTGCACCAGCCTCCAGGCCCAGCTCACTCATTTCATCCATACATCTTGTGTAGAACCAACTCATACATGGTGCTAGGTGCACAGGAGCTAGTATTCCTAGGGCCTGTGTTACTAAGTGGTTATAAAGATCCACAGGGCTTCAAGTATAAGCCCCATCACAGTGGCAGCACTCCAGACCCAAGAATTGCTGTCACTATTGTCAATATGGTTGTTGTTGTTGTTGTTATGTGTCGTGCAGTTGGTTCCCACTCATAGCGACCCTGTCCAGGGTTTCTGAGGCTGTAAATCTTTACGGGAGCAGAAAGCCTCATCTTTCTCCTGCAGAACAGCTCATAGTTTCGAACTGCCGACCTTGCGGTTCGCAGTCCATTTCGTAACCACTGCGCTACCAGAACTCCTCAATATGTTTATTAGTCCTTTAATCCTCAATTCCACCCATCTTTACTTCCTGACTTCAGGCCCTTAATCTCAAATCTCCAGCACTGACTCACTCTCACCTTCTCCCAGCCCTTGATCCCAGATACCTAATCCGTGTTCATCCCATCTCTGTGTTTCAGCCCCACCCCTGCAGAAGACATGCCTCCTCCACTACCTCCTAAGGTAAGGGCCTGAGCCAGGAGGCTAGAGTCCTTGGATACTGGGATACTGGGCTCTCTAGGGCTGAGAGTCTGGGACACCAAATCTCTGGAGGGCTAAGGACGATGGGAATATTGGGATCTGGAGGTGGCATTCCTGAATTTAGGGGTGAGATTTAAAAGACTGAGCCTGTGGACAAACAGTGCATGAGACCACTATTATAAAAATCAAGAAAAGGTTTTCATGCTTAAAGGAACATTCAATGATGGTTACCAGGGGTGGGAGGGAAGGGAGACTTGTCCACTTTCTAGAGCAGGGGCTGGAAATGTCCAGCCCATGGGTCATATAAGACCCACAAAAGCATTTGGTCTGGCCCTGCCAAGGCAACTGCAGTTCCAGCCATCACATTGTTGTTGTTAAGTGCCGTCGAGGAGTTGGTTCTGACTCATAGTGACCCTGTATAGGGTTTCTGAGGAGCGGCTGGTGGGCTTGAACTGCTGACCTTGCGTTTGAAATGGACCTTGCTGTGTAGAGTAGACACGGGTTAATTTGGGTGAAGAGGAAGACAGAAAAAAGTTTATATTTTTTGTTGATGAATCAAAGAAACAGAGCATACATTTTAAAAATAATAAGTATTGGTAACTTACCTGGAGTGAAAACAAAAAGTCTCTCAAAAAAGAAATCTCCCAGCCCAGATGGTTTCATTTGGAGAATTCTACCAAAATTTTCAAGACTTAAAAACAATTCTAAAATGACACTTGAAAAACACCAGGAGGCAAACAGAAGGTGAGGGAGGCCCCCTCTCAGCCTTAACTTGTGCACGGGCTTAATAAAGCTGTGCCATCTGCTTTTCAAAAATAAACAAACAATTCTACACGATCTCTTCCACAAAATAGAAGAGAATGGAATACCTCCTAATTCATTAGTCGAAGCTAATCTTACCCTGATATCAAAAGCAGGCAAAAACTACACAAAAACTAAACGAAAACAATAGACCAATATGAGTATAGATGCAAAAAATCATTAACCAAGTATCAACAAAAAGAATTTAGCAATATGTAAAAAAGAATTGCATAGAAAGACTAAATTTATTTTAGGGATGTGAGGCTGGTTTATTAACTGAGAAATCAATGTACTTCACCATATTACCAAACTAAAGAAAGGAGAGAAAATAGGGGAAAAAAGAAAAGATCCACCTTAATATACACTGTAACTATCTGGCATGAGAAACTGTGTGTTAGGCTTGGGAGGAGGTTGTGGGGGACGGACATCTGAAGTCAGGGTAGAGACGTGGGGGGTTAGCTCTTTCTGAATATCAGTTCTGACATTTGAGGGGACTTCACCAAGTTTGTGGAAAACGTCCATTATTTTTCCATTCCATTTTTTCCAAAAACTGAAGTCCCCCTCGTATTTCCCCCTACCTTTTCCTATCCCCAAAGCCCAAGTTCCGTTCCCCATCGGATGAGGGTCCCGGAGAGATTGGAGATGACGGACAACTGAGCCCAGGGGTGTTGGTCCGATGTGCCAGTGGGCCTCCCCCACGCAGCAGCCCCCATCTTGGACTTCCTCCAGCCACCTGTAGCCCCCACCTCACAGCCCATTCAGGTAACAGCAGACCAGGCTAAGAGGTGGGTGGGCAGGTGTGAGGGACCTCAGGGCTAATTTTCCCCCCAAACCTTTTCAGAACCGTCACTCTGGAACCCAGCTCCCAGAGAACCTGACCTGCCTCCACGACTGCCCCCGAAGAAGGAAAAGATGAAGAGAAAGGTGAGGACTTTTACCTCTCTGAATGGGGCTGGGGAGGGGGCAGGGGGCCAGGAAGACCAGAGTCACAGCTGATACTTGTTGCCCTTCCTCAACCCTCAATCTTGACCTCCTCTCTTTATGTGGTGTGACATGCCCTTACGCAGCTAGATATACCCCCCCATTTTACAGATGGGAAAATTGAGTCATGGAGAAGATAAGTAACTTGCCCAAGGTTATATATGCTCGAACCATTCTTGCTCTGGAGGCTTCAGTACTACATGATGCCCCTTCCTGTGCTCTGCCCCTATTGCTGAATACTGAGGGGTCTGCTCTTGTCTGTCATTGCCTGCCCAGGGACGCGCCCTCCTCATAAAGTTGTTCAATGGCTGCCCCCTCCGGATCCACAGCACAGCCGCCTGGACACACCCCTCCACCAAAGGTGGGCTTTTAGGAGGGCCAGGGGATGGATGGGGCGGAGTCTTAATGGAAGGAGCAAAGCAGAAACGGGAGGGTCTCTGTGAGAGGGGCATAGCAAAGCTGAGAGAAGGCAGGGTTAAGGCTGGGAGTAACAACATGACACTGTAGGATCAGCACTGGACAGCTCGCCACAAGGTCGGTGGTTCAAACCCACCAGCCACTCCTTGGAAACCCTATACAGGGTCGCTATGAGTCAGAACTGACTCAGTAGCACTTAACAACAACATGAGAAAAGGTCAGTTTAAAAGGAAAAACTAGGAAAATTTAGAGTTTGCTGGTCTGGAGTGTCAGAAGAGACCAGAAAGGACAGAATCAGGGGTATAAGATGGTGGGCAGAAGGTGAATTTGGGGCTAATGTGAAGGAAGCAGGGATCAGCATTCTTGGGACAGAAGTTTGGGGAATCAGCATGCAGCAGAAGAGGTCAGAGTTTAGGGACTGGAGATGTGAAGGTAAGGTTAGTTGGGGGAGTCACAACTGGAAGAGTCATATTTAGGGAGTCAAAGTGTGAAGGTCAATGTTGACACAGGTAAGGGTTTGAGGATCAGAACTGGGCAGAGAGGGGCAGATCTTGATGCCTGGAGTTAGAGGGTTATTTGGGGGACGGAGGGTCTGATTCGGAATCAGAACTGAGGACACAGAGGATCAAGATTTGCAGGTCAGAGATGGAAGAACCACCAAAATGTGGGTGGTCCAAGGTAGGTGAGGAGACTAGGCTAAGGGACTGGGCTAGAATTCAAGTTCAGATTTGGGGAAACAGGCTGGGATGAGAGTTAAGAGAACAGAGGGTCAGAGCTGGGGCGAGCATTTAGGGTCAGATGCGTGGGGATCTGGGAGGCCACTCCAGGCCAAGGCAGGTCCTAATGTCCTAGCATCTGTCCCTCCAGACCAGTACCTGCTTTTGGGAGCAGAGGAAGGCATTTTCATCTTGAACCGGAGTGACCAGGAGGCCACGCTGGAGATGGTGAGGGAGGGTATCTAGGACAGGGCAAGGAGGGGGGTCAGAAGAGGCGTTCCTGGGATTTTACAGGAGCCGTCTCCCCCATTTTCTTCAGCTCTTTCCTGGCCGTACCACCTGGCTGTATTGTATCAACAGTGTCCTCATGTCTCTCTCAGGTCTGGCTGTGGGTTAGCTAGGAGGGGAGAGGCTGGGAAGTGGAGGGGGGGGGTCAGGTTTAAAGAGATTGGGAGGTATACGGGCACAGTGGGAAAGAAGCGTAGGCTTCGCCTTCATATGGCCTTCAGTTCAAATTCCAGCTACTTTGTCACTATAGGACTTAGAGCAAGCAACTAAGCCCTAACTGAAACCCAGTTTCCCCTTCTGTAAAATGAGGTTTACAACAGTCCTAACAGCTCGTCATCTTTGAGGTCTTCTCTGTTGCTTGTTGTTATGAAGTACTGTCGAATCGGTTCTGACCCATAGCAACCCTGTATAGGGTTTCCGAGGAGCGGCTAGTGAGCTTGAGCCACTGACCTTGCGGTCAAACTAACTTTGCAATCTAGAGTGTTAACCCACAGCGCCACACCAGGACTCCGATTTCTGCTACAGTATCTATTTATAGTCTGAAGGCAGGCACCATCCTAAGGAACTCTCTTTTCACTGATTGATTATGTTGCATTATGGAACACTGTTACAATGCCTTATACTACAATACCTTACACTACATGACCTGACATTACAAACAGTTCTGGTAGTGTAGTGGCTTATGAGCTAGGCTGCTAACCTCAAGGTCAAGAGTTCAAATCTACCAGTTGCTCCATGGGAGAAGTTGGTGTGGCGCTGTGGGTTAATGTGCCAGATTGCAAAGCCGTTTGAACTGCAAGGTCGGTGGTTCAAGCTTACCAGCTGTTCCTCGGCAACCCTATACAGGGTCGCTATGGGTTGATATCGACTCGACAGCACTTCACAACAACAACAAAGATTTACAACCTCGGAAACCCTATACAGGGTTGCTATGAGTCAGAAAGAACTCCACGGCACACCACCACACTACATTACACTATCTGGTGTGGCGCTGTAGGATCAGCACTGGAATGCGAGCCACAAGGTCAGCAGGCAGTTCAAACCCACCAGCTGCTTCTCGGAAACTTTGAGTCAGAATTGACTTGACAGCACTTAACAAGAACAACACCACATGACGCTACATTACACTACATTATACTATGGAGTCCTGGTGTGACGCTGTAGGAAAGCATTCGCCACAAGGTCAGCGGTTCAAACTCACCAGCTGCCCCTCGGAAACCCTATACAGGGTTGCTATGAGTCGGAACCAACTCCACAGCACGTAATCACCACCATACTGCATTGGGACTCCTGGTGTGGCACTATAGGATCATTGGACTGCAAACCACAAGGTTGGTGGTTCAAACCCATGAGCTACTCTTGGAAACCCTATAGAGCAGAGGCCACGGGCCGTCTATGGCCCTCAGACTCATTTGGTCTGTCCCTACCCAGGC
The DNA here is from genome assembly GCF_000296735.1 of Chrysochloris asiatica. NCBI lineage: Eukaryota > Metazoa > Chordata > Mammalia > Afrosoricida > Chrysochloridae > Chrysochloris > Chrysochloris asiatica. The sequence continues at coordinate 6,370,722 of NW_006408686.1, forward strand.
AGCAGTTCTACCACCACATTGCTCTTGTTGTTAAATGCTGTCAAATTGGTTCCAACTCATAGCGACCCTGGATAGGGTTTCCGAGGAACGGCTGGTGAGTTAATTAAATGTTTGATTAAATATAGCAGGCTAATTTTCAAGTTGATCATTCTAATGATATTATAAATTTTGTCAGAAAAAAAGGTTCCTCACCTCTGCTATCCAGGGTTGCTGTCAGTCAGAAACAACTCAACGACACTTCACTTGACACCTGACAACAACACTACACACTACATTATATTTCATTACATTACAAAACAGCAGCTAGTCTAGTGTCGGGCAAAACCACTGGGAACCAAAGTCTAGCCAAGTTGACACATAAAATTAACCATCTCAAGATGTTTCTTCTTAAACTTGTCATAGATGTAACTGCATCTGACTGGGTAAGTGTTCATAGTTTCTTATGCAGATACAAAGGCTGCTGAGTGGTTGGAAACAGTGAAGTTCTCAGCTGCCAGCTGAAATGTAGCAGGCACCCAGACGTGCCACAGGATAGGCCTGGGAATCTGCTTGGAAAACCCTGTGGAGTACAGTTCTAATTGACACACATGACATTGCCATGAGGTGGCATTGACTCAGAGGCAGTGGTGTTTGCTTGTTTCAAATGCAAGGATAGGGAATATAGTCATTTTATTCACACTGTTCATTGGAGCCAAGCATGGTGGCTGGCCTACCAAGAAACCAGTCAAGAACAAGTTGATTCCAACTTATGACATGCCGTGTGTGTCCGAATTGAACTGCACTTCCTACGCTGATTTTTCAGTAGATTGTCTGCCTTTCTTCCAAAGCACCTCTGGATGCACTCAAACTTCCAACCTTTCAGTTAACCACTGAGGGCACTGACCTTTTGGGTTAAGTTGCTTCTGACTCATGCGATCCCAGGTGGACAGAATAAAACTGTTTCATGGGGTTTTCAAGGCTGTGACCTTCCAGAAGCATACTGCTAAGACTGTCTTTCCAGGCTCCTCTGAATGGCTTCTAACAGCCAACCTTTTGGCTAGTAGTTACGTGTTTAACCTGTTTGTGAAACCCAGGGACCCCTGTTTGCACCAGAGGTTGAGGGGGAAAGGAGGGAATTAAAGTGTTTGAGAATTGCAGCCTTTAGAGTTTCAGGCAGAGATGGGCAGAGAGAAGGGATGTGGGAGGGAGGGGTCTCCTGGGTCCTAAAACTGCCTGTTTCCCCCACCATACACACACACTGCAGGAAAGACCCCCCACCTGTATTCTCATAGTATCCTGGGCCTGCTGGACCGGAGAGAGAGCAGAGCAGGGAGTCCCATCGCTCACATTAGTCCTCACCGACTCCTGGCAAGGTATCAGCCCCTAGTGTCACCAAGGACCCCTGTGAGGGCCCCTCCTGCTGTCCCTCCCCCATTCACAACTATCACCTTCTGCAGGAAGAACATAGTCTCCACCAAGATCCAGGACACCAAAGGCTGCCGCGCGTGTTGTGTGGGTGAGAGACGCCCGTGGGTGCGCGGAGGGGAAGGCAGAGCTGGACCTGGGGTGGGTTCTGGTAGGCAGGGTCTCTAGAACCCGGAAGATGTGTGTGTGGGGGGGGGGCGGGATATGTGGTTGTTAGAGTCTCCATGGAGGAGAGCGGAAGGAGACAGATCCTGACCCATTCCTACCTACTCCCACAGCGGAAGGGGCGAGCTCCGGGGGCCCATTCCTGTGCGGGGCATTGGAGACCTCTGTGGTTCTGCTCCAGTGGTACCAACCCATGAACAAGTTTCTGCTTGTCCGGGTAGGGGGTCTCTGGGGCTGGAGAATTCTGAGGGGACCTAGGTTAGGGCCCTCCCTCCTTTTGCCCTTTAGTTTAGCGCTCTACGAAACCACGCCTCCCCCAAGGCCCCGCCCCAACCGCTCCACCTACCTTTGGCCTGCGTTAGAGGACCGCTTTTCTGAGGTTAAACTTCCTGATGCTAAATTCCACCTCGCATGCCTGGGCTTAATTACTCCTCATGCTCAGGCGCTTTGTGCCTCCCTCCACCTCACACACCTGGGCTTAATTACTCCTCATCCTTAGGCGCTACGTACCTCCTCTTAGCCCCCGCCCCCCCTCCGCCTCCCGTGTCTCTAATTGAGGCCACGCCCCCGACGACCTGCCATATGGCACGTCCCTAAAAGGAAACCAGGCTTCCGACGAGGCTACCGCCCCTTAATTTTTAAACCCTCTACGGTTTCCTATGCTGTATTTGTGATGGCATCTCCCAAGAATGAGGGTTCAGGAAAGACTTGGGACGTGCCAGGCCGGCCTCCCTTCCTGGCCACCCCAGGCCACGCCCCCAGCACGCTTTGCTCCCGCCCCTTTCTGTGCGGCCCTGTAGCAGGTGCTGTTCCCGCTGCCGTCGCCTCTGCGGGTGTTTGCACTGCTGACCGGACCAGGCTCTGAGCTGCCCGCTGTATGCATCGGCGTGAGCCCCGGGAAGCTGGCAAAGTCAGTGCTCTTCCACACCGTGCGCTTCGGCGCACTCTCCTGCTGGCTGGGCGACCCAAGCACAGGTGAGGCGGGTGGGGACGTGGTCTCGCAGAGGGCGGGGCTTGTCCGTTTGGGAGGAAGTGGGCGGGGTTAGCTCGAGGTGCTAGTGAGAAAAGGGTGGAGCCGGACAGCCACACCCCTCCACTGGTCTTATTAATGAGTGAAGAGCATGAAGGGGCGGGTCCCAGACAGTGGGTGGAGTTTGGCCAGTGTGTTGTTGTTGTTATGTGCCATCGAGTCGGTTCCGACCCATAGCGACCCTGTATAGGGTTTCCGAGGGTGTAAATCTTTACGGGAGTAGAAAGCCTCATCTTTCTCCCGCGGAGCACCTGGTAGTTTCGAACCGCTGACCTTAAGTGTATTGGGAGGAAAATGTGCCTAACCCAGGTGTGTCCTTGAGCCTCCTCCTCTCAAACAGAGCACAAAGGACCAGTACAGGTGACCCAGGTGGAGGAAGACATGGTGATGGTTTTGATGGACGGTAAGAACCGCCTTCCCAACCCCTCACCTCGTTCCTGGCTTCCCCAAGCCCCTCTCTGCCTCCTCAGAAATGCTGAACTCCTGCCAGTCTCTTCCCCCTTCCCCCCTTTACTCCTTACTCTCAATCTATTGCCTGGTATCTCAGTGCCTGCTTAAGCCCCGCCCAACGCTCTGAAAACCCTTTTTTGTGTGTACCTCATCCCAGGTTCTCTGAAGCTGGTGACCCCAGAAGGGGCTCCGGTCCGCGGCCTTCGCACCCCAGAGATCCCCATGAGTGAACCAGTGGAGGCCGTTGGTACGTGCTGGGATGGGGAACCCAGGGTCGGAGGTGGAGGCTCAAGTGATTCTCCAAGGCTAACACAGACTGCTTTTCTCCCAGCTATGATTGGGGGTCAAGTCCAGGCCTTCTGGAAGCATGGCGTGCAGGTGTGGGCTCTAGACTCAGACCAGGTAAGTCGTCCTCCACCCGAGTCATGGTGGTCATCAGATGGGCTGGGAGGATTGAGTCAAGTTGTGAAGGTCTGGACAGATGAGAAGTTTCCTCTAGATTGTTCAGACAGGTCCCCTTCTCCACCCCCAGGTCTCTTGAGTCCAAATCTCCTCCCATGCCACTGTGTGATCTTAGGCAGTGGACTTTGCTTCTCCCTCACTTCCCCAACTGTAAAATACGTGGGAGGGAGGGATCAAGATAGAGATACATGGTGTTGAAGAACATGGACCAGACTCTCTAGGCTGGAGTTTAACAAGTGACTTACCCTTCCTGGGCTCATTTTCCTCAACTGGGAAACGGAGAGCAGAATGGTGGTCACATCCTAGAACACTGTTAGAATCAGCCCTTTCACGTCTGTGTTCTATTTATTCTTCAGAATCACCTGTCGGGTCAGTACTAGGGTTTCCAGATTGGTAGTGTGACGCTCAAAGAGGGTTAGTCATTTGCCTGAGATCACAGTGTAGGTGGGAAGTATTGGGAAGAATATTGATTTCAGGAGCTGAGGCTAAAATATTCACACACCTCCGCTGGCTCTCTTTCTGGGATCCATGTTTCTAGGGAGAGGGGAGGAATCTTCTAGACACTGATAAACACACATAACTTTTCCTTAGCTGCTGCAGGAGCTGAGAGACCCAACTCTCACCTTCCGTCTTCTTGGCTCCCCCAGGTATGATCAAGGGTAAGGGGGTAAATGGAAGGACTTTGTGAGGGGGACATCTGATGTGCAGAGGGTACCCAGAGGTGTCCTCAGTCACCTATACCTTTGGCCTTTAACCTGATATCCTTACTTCCACCTCTGCCCACTATTGCCCATTCCTGCCACAGCAGCCAAGGGAATATTTTCAATTTGTATTTTGACATAATTTTTGACTTAACAATGAAGTTGCCAAAATAATTAAAAACTAATAGTATCCATCTTCCTCATTGAGATTCCCCAGATATTAACATTTTTTAAAACCACATTTGTTCTATCCTTCTCTTCTGTCTTCCCACCATCCTTTTTATTATTATTTTTTGAACCATTCGAGAGTAAGTTGCAAACATGAAGTCTGTGTGCTCCTAAATATTTCAGCATGTTATTGTCGTTGAGTGCTGTCGACTCAGTTCTGACTTACAGCGACCCTCAGTTTCTGAAGAGTGGCTGGTGGGTTTGAACTGCCAACTTTGTGGTTAGCAAGTTGAGTGCTCATCCTAGGACTCCAATACTTGAGCATGGTGCTGGTGGTGATGTGCTGTTGAGTCAGTTCCACCTCACAGCGACCCTGTATAAGGTTTCCGAGGTGGTACATCTTGACAGGAGCAGGAAGGCCGCCTCTTCCTCCTGTAGAGTGGCTGGGAAATTCAAACTACTGACCTTGTAGTTAGCAGCCCAATTCATTGTTGTTGTTAAGTGCCCTCAAGTCAGTTCCAACTCATAGCAACCTTCCATAGGGTTTCTGAGGAGCAGCTGGTGAGTTTGAACCACCAACCTTTGCAGTTCAAATGGCCTTTTGGTCCAGAGCTTGTTCTAAGTGCCATAACAGGACTGCTATGCCCCCTAGTTGGTTCCGACTCATAACAACCCTATATAGGGTTTCTGGGGCTAAAAAAAATATTTCCTTTATGGAAACAGAAAGTCTCATCTTTCTCATGAGAACTGACTGGTAGATTTGAACTGCTGACCTTGCGGTTTGCAGCCCAGCTCATAATCCCTCGGCTATGCTACCAGGGCTCCTGTACTTCAGTAAATAGCTCCTAAATCAAAGCAATGACATACTTTGACATTACCATGTCACAGCCCTCAAAATGAAGACAATAACACTGAGATTTCACCATCTTCGGCTCTGCCTACTTGTTCAAGTCTCTCCAGCTGTCCCAAGTTGTGCCTCTCATAACAAAATAACACTTTTTTTGTATATGTGTTTCTGCTCCAGGATCTAATCCAGGACCCCAGGTTGCATTTAGGAGTCCTATTTCTTTTGTCTTTGGCCTGGGACAATTTTTCACACGTTGTCTTTCATGTGTCTAACTGTGACCTCCCTAAAGGCAGGGACCCCCCCTCTCTTCACATTCACTTTATAGCTGGGCCTTGGGCTGACACAGCCTCTAGAACCACTTTGTGAAGGAACGAATGAACTGACTTCTGCCTTCCTTCCCCAGACCCGTGGTGGTGGAGACACGCCCAGCTGATGATCCCACTGCCCCGAGTAATCTCTACATCCAGGAATGAGCCTCTGAGTGGAAATTAGGAACCAGTCCTTGGTTGGATGTACACTAGTGGACGTGCTATGTCCCGTCTCCAAATAAATGTGACTCTAGTCTCTGCTGCCATCTTGTTTTTCAGAAGAGAGAGTGGAGTGCCCATCCCTGCCCCCCCTCCCCCCAATCCAACGTTCCAACTCAGGGGAGTACCAGAGTGGTGGTACAGATTTTATTTCTCCCAGGGAGAGGAGAGGAAATGGGGGTCAGGGGGCTCATCATAAGAATAAGGCACTCGATGTGAGGGTGGAGGGCCAGCTGTGTGGGGTCTCAGTTAAGCTGGTCCTCATACTGCTTTCGAAAACAGTCACCGGCCGGGAAGAAATCCCAACATCGCTCCTGGTACATCTTCCAGACATAAGATTCCTGGAGTTTCAAGGATGAGAGAGGGCCAGGTGGTCACTTGCTAAAAGGCTTGGTATACCTTTTTTTATTATACCCTGTTGAAACCTACCAATCGCTCCAAAAAGATACACAGTTGATATCCTTAAAGATTGTTGTTGTTAAGCGCCATTGAGTAGATTCCTGCTCAAAGCGACCCTTTATAAGGTTTCTGAGGCTGTAAATCTTTACAGGAACAGAAAGCCTCATCTTTCTTCCACGAAGTGGCTGGTGGGCTTGAACTGCTAACCTGTGCTTAGCAGATGAGTGTTTATCCTACAAAGCCACAGCACAGCCTTCCTTAAATGCCATCAGTAGGTCTGACTTACAGTTACCCTATTTATGGTTTCTGAGGAGCAGCGGGGGTGTTTGAACCCCCGATCTTGCAGTTAGTAAGAACTCCAGTGCTTACCCTACAGCGCCTGACCAAAACAGCCTTGAAAATCCTTTGGGGTCTTTTCTATTCTAAAGGGTTGCTCTGAGTCCGTATTGACTCGGGGTTAAGTTCTATATGAACTCTCTCGGTGCTCTGGCCTCCCATGGATACTCCCTTACCTGTCCCGTGTGCTCTGTCTCGTCCTTGTTGATCAGATACATCAGGAAAAACCTGTGTGGGGGTGGGGGTGGGGGCAGTGGGAGACTTGTCAAGACCACCTTCCTTCTCCACAAATCCCCTTCCCTGACTGACCCTGGTTTATCATCCCGCTGGCAGACACACTCCTGCCCTTGTGATTGGCTAGTGGGCCTGTGCTCACATGTAATTGGCTAGGTTGTGTTCCTCCAGCGTGTGGGTCTCAAACCCGTGCGGTGTTGTATCGAAGTAGTCGCTGCCGATTCCGCAAATGAAGCACTTGGTCTATGGATGGAAGAAGACATCAGAGTCAAGGCCCATTTGACCCCCAAGGACCCTCTTCACCCTCTGGGACATCCCCAGACATGGCCCACCTCCATATCCTCCTTCACTTGCTCTTGCTGGTCTCGGAGCTCACCAAAAGCATCAATGATCAGACCTGGGGTGGCAGGAAGCAGATCAGTATCTGACCCCAACCCAGTTCAGAATCCCCGCTCCCCTGGCTGTGGACCTCTGGGCCTTGCCTTCCACCAACATCCCTCTAATATCACCCCTAACATTTACTGAGCACTTCTGTGTGCAAGACATTTGACATGTATGAAGTTGATGTAATCCTCACAACATCCTTATATGTGGCTACTATTGTGAACACCCCCATTTTACAGATGGAGAGACTGAGGCCACCTCTCAGTCTATAGCGCAGAACCAGGATTTGAATCCAGGCTCACTGAACACTTGGCCTGCACTCAGCCATGGGCGAGGCTGCCTCTGGCCACGGAGTCCCCCCTCCCCGGACTCCAGCCAGCACTAACCCTGGATGATGGCCAGCAGGATGACAATGACGAAGAAGAAGAAGGTGATGTCGAAGACCACCCGGTACAGCTCGTACTCATCGCCTGCGGGATCCTCAATCTCATCCCCGATGCCCCCGCCAGCCCGGACGCCCACATACATGTGAAACAGGTAACACTAGGGGAGGGGGAAGCCATTGGTCACTTATCCACACATCCAGTTCACAAAGTACCCACTGGGGCAGCTCAGAAGTGATGGGGCTGTTAGAGGGAGAACACGGGAGGGTTGGGGAGGGGAGAGCTGGGACTGGGGTCAGGACAGGTACAGGAAGCTTTGAGAACCCATTGGAAGTGTCTGCCCCCACCTGGGAGGCTTCCTGGAAGAGGAGGCTGGTGTGAGCTGAAACCTAAAGGTGTTAGGTGAAGGGGAGGTGGGAGACAGTGTCCCAGGCTAAGAAAACCCACAGACGCTAGGGGGAGGAGGAACAAGTGTTGCTGTCGTGGGGGAACTGAAAGAGGTTGAGAGAGACTGGAGAATAGGGCTTCTTTGAGCGAGGGCAGCAGAATCTGATGGGACCTGGCCAGAGAGGGCTTCCTGTAGGAGGTGGTGTTTAAGTTGAAAGGTGAGGTGTCAAATAAAGGTGTGTGTGTGTAAGGCAGGCTTGGGGGGTGGGGTGGGCGGGTAGAGATAACATCAGGGCAAGGGGCCTGAGTAGAGAGGAAACTCATAGCATTGGGGGAACTGAAAGAGGACCAGGTGGTCAGAGACCAAGCAGCTAGAGAGATTGTGGTTAGACTCAGACAGGGTTGCCTCCTCTAGGTTTTATGAGTCATGATGAGGGGCTGGACTTTACCCAGAGGACACTGAAAACCATGAGAAGTTCTGAGCAGAAGGGAGCAGTGACCCACTTGTAACTTAGGAAAGAATCCAATCTTGTTCTCTCTGTGTCCACCAGAAGATAACCCAGGGCATCTTGGGTAAGAGCGGAGGCCAGTCACTATGGTGGGAGCAAGGCTGTGGATAGGCCAGACCCAGGCCTGCTGAGGCCCAAGTGCCAGATTTGGAGCTGGACTTAGTCCTGAAAGCAGGGGATCCATAGCTGAATTATGGGACCCCTTCTGAGTCAACCCCTGAAACGATCCTTTTAACTGTGGTCCTGGTCACCAGTAGGTTAGAATCTACTTGGATTGTGACGACCATTAAAAGAAGAGAACAAGAAACATCAATATGCATTGCATGCTGGGACTTTGGGTGCAACGTGTAATTACAGATAATAACAGTAACTCCGGTGCCTGGAGAAGGACATCGTGCTTGGATAAGTGGAGGGTCAACCCAAAAGAGAAAGACCCCCAATGATATGGATTAACAGTAACAATAACAATGGGTTCAGATATAAGAATAAGTGTGAGGAAGACTGGGGACTAGGCAGTGTTTTGTTCTGTTGTGCATAATAGGGTAGTTATGAGTCAGAACCAACTTGACAGCAGCTAACAACAACATAATATTAATATTTGCATAGTCCTTAATATATGCCAGCATTATTCTAAGACGTTTACGCCTTAGATGATCAATGAGGATCATTTAGACCTAAAAGCACCCCTAAGAGATAGGCACTATTGCTATGGACCCATTTTAGAAAACAAAACAAAGGCATAGATGCTACCATCAAGGGAAAGTAGGTTATTCCGGGGAAGACTGTTAACCCCATAGTATTCAGTTAATGAGGAACAGGGGGAGGGACTTTCTTGAGCATCTGCCCATGTCTTCTGGGCTTGGTGACCAGTTTTGCAAAATTGAATAAAAAAGGCTTACTCTTGGAAAAACAAACAAACAAAAACCCCACAAAGGTACAGGGAAACAAAGTGTTGTTGTTGTTAAGTGCAGTTGAGTTGGTTCTGACACACAGCAACGCTGTATAGGGTTTCTGAGGAGTGGCTGGTGGGTTTGAACCACTGATCCTGTGGCTAACAGTCCAGTGCTGATCCTACAGTGTCACACAAGTTTTTGTTTTAAGTGCCATCAAGTGAGATCTGACTCATAGTGTGACCCTGTCTAGGGTTTCTGAGGAGCGGATGTTGGGTCTGAACCATCAACTTTGTGGTCAGCAGTCCAATGCCGATCCTACAGTGCTACACCAGGATCCCAGGAGGTTGAGTAGCCAGACCCAGATTACACAGCTCATAAGTAGCAGGGTGCTCTGTTAGACTATCTTCCCAGTAACAATGTCTTTTTAAAAATTCAAATAACATTAAAACAATGGCTAACATCTAGCTGGAGTCCTGATGTGGTGCTGTAGGTCATTTGAACTGCAAGGTCGGTGGTTCACACTTACCAGCCACTCATCAGAGAACCTATACAAGGTTGGAACCATGTTCTATGAGCTGGCACTTAGTAACAACAACATCTCACCAGTGACAAGTTGCCATGAAGTAGATTCCAACTTATGGCAGTGCCCTGTGTGTCAGACTAGAACTGTGCTCCACAGGGTTTCCAATGGCTGGTTTTCAGAGGCAGGTCACCAGGACTTTTCTTCTGAGGCATCTCAGGGTAGATTTGAACCTCCAACCTTTCTATTAGCAGCTGAGTGTGTGAACTATTTGCACCACCCAGGGACCCCAGCTAATGGTCATTGAGCAGGTATGTGCCTGGTACTTTACATCTATGAGTTGCAGTTCTGTGAGGGAAGTTTTATAATTAGCGCATTTTCCTTATGGGAAAACCAAGGATCTGGGTGGCTCAGATATGGTGCCAAGAGCAGGAGTGGGGTGGGGGTTCACCGTCATCATGTCGTCACACTTCATGTCGGGCTCATCCTCATCCTCACTCTTGTTGTAGAACTTGCGGAAGAAGTTGAAGGCCACCACAGTATAAAGGTATACCACCACCGCCAAGAGCCCTACGGTCATCACCAACTGGGGGCAGGAAGGGGCTGGGTCAGCTCCACACTCAGCTTACCCCTCTCCCCTGCCCAGCCTTGCCAGCCCTTATCCTGGGTCCATCCATTTCACCCTCCTCCCTGGGCCACACACCCCACACTCATCCCTAGCTCAGCCCAACCACTCAGCCTTACCCCTCGCCAGTCTTCAACTCAGTCCTCCTTCCCTGGTCCTCATCCCTTTACCCCTCCACCCGATCTAGCCTGCTGGCTTGTCCCTGCTGAGCTCACACGCCTGCCCTGGAGCCTCCACTGGATGCTGTCCACACCTGTTTCCCATTGTGGGTGACAGAGGAGAGAATGGTGCGCAGCGTCTTGACGCCCATGGCGATGTCCAGTAGGTGGGCAGCAAAGAAGAAGTTGTTGTAGTGACCCAGGAGTGACATCACCATATACCAGCCCAGGTACAGAAAGGACTGTGGACACACAGGGTCAGGGTCAAGGAGCCTGCAGGCAAACTCAGGGAGCATTCTAGGGGGGCCAACAAGCCTGAGCATTCAGCTTCTGTCTCTACGTTGTTAAGTGCCGTCGAGTCAGTTCCGACTCATAGCAACACTGTATAGGGTTTTTGAGGAGTGGCTAGTGGATTTGAACCACCAGCCTTGTGGTTCGTGGACCAGTGCTGATGGTACAATGCCACACCAGGAGTCCTGCCTATTGTGGGCATTCATATAAACATAAACCATTCAATATGTGACTCACAACTGGCTTCTTTTACTTCAAATAATGTTTTTGAGATTCAGCCATGTTTTAGGACTTGGATTTTTATGGCTCAATAACATTGCATTGTATGATTGTATGGATATACCATAATAGATGTAAATATATATATATATTTGTTAACCGATTCATTTGTTGATGGTTGCTTTCACTGTTTGGGCTATAGTGACCCCTGCTGCTATGAACACTGGTGTACAAGGATTTGAGCCTGTTTTCACTATCTGGGACATTCATAGGACCGGGGGACATTTGAGAGGATTGAGGGTACTATAGGGGGTCAGGGTGCTTGGGGAGAATTTGGAGGATCAGGAACACTCTGAAGTGATGGTATAGTGGGAGGGAGAAGGCATCCTGGGAGGAGCTGGGGAACCCTCCATAGGAAGAGGTAGTCTAGGAATTCCAGAGCACTCTAGGGGCGTCATGGTGCCCTGGAGGCACGGGGGTTCGTCATTGGGCTGCCAAGTGCAAGGTTGGCAGTTCAAACCCACCAGTCACTCTGCGGGAGAAAGACGAGGCTGTCTGCTTGCATAAAGATTTACAGTCTCGGGAAACCTATAATGAGTCACATCAACTTAATGGCAGTGGGTTTGGTTTTGGTTTTCTGGGAGAATCAGAGGATATTCTAGGTGACAGGGACACTCTGGGGGTTAGAGGGTACCCTAGGATCAGAGGGAGACAGGGGCCCAGGAGGCTGTTATGCTTTGGGACACCTGGTGCTAGCACCCACACTCCCCATGGGCTTCTCACATTGTCTGTGAAGATGACCCCAAACTTCCAGATCTGGTACTTGACATCGATGGACATGAGCCTGTATGGGGGAGAGAACCAGATGCTAGGGACTCCGACCCGGCCACCTCCCCTGCCTCCCCAGATCTTCAAAGCAGGGCCGCCCAGCTCACCAGGTGAGCAGCCCCGGTGATGGCGTGGGCTTCCGGTCGTTGTGGGCTGTGATCTCCAGCGAGGCCAGATCCATGCCCAACAGCTCAGCGATCCGCTCCCGCCCGTAGATGTCACCGTGCTTGTCTAAGACCTGCATGGCAGAACCTTGAGCAGTTTGGGCATGGCCAGGGCTAACTAAGCAGCACGGCCTACTTGGGAACTTCCAGGGACACCCATGAGCTTTGTGTGGGAAACTGGAGATGCATTTTTTTCTATGGAAAAGGATCAGAGACTTTTCCGAGCTCCTCAAGGGGAGCATCCAAAAGTCATTGTTGTTAGCCAAGTGAGTTGAGATCCTTTTTCATTTTAAGGCAGCTAGACAAGGAAGTGAGCTGTGTAGCAATAGAATTCTTGCTCTCCACATGGGAGAACCTGGTTTGATTCCAGTTCCCATGCACCTCATACCTAGCCACTACTAGTCTCTCAGTGGAGGCTTGCATGTTGCTATGATGCTGAACAAGCTGAGAGAGAGTAGGAAGAAAGGCCTGGAAACCTACTTCTGAAAATCAGCCAATAAAAACGCTCTGGATCTCAAAGGTCTGATGGGCAACCAGTCATGGGAGTGTGATTGTATGCAGGACCAGACAGTGTTTCATTCCATTGTATATGGGGGTCATCAGGAGATGGGAGCCAACTTAATTGTAGCTAATAATGAAGAGATAAGGAAGCCTATATAATTCAGTCACTTCTTGGAGCTCATCTCCTCCCTCTTGCCTTTCGGTCACTCTGCTCCAGCCAGGGACCTCCTTACAGTTCCTCAAATTCACCAGTCCCTAAAATGCATCCCTACCTCAGGGCCTTTGCACTCACTGTTCCCCCAGCCTAAGACACACCTGTCCTAGATGTCCACCTGGTTCATCCCCTTACCTCATTACACAGCATCACCTTTTGAAACTTGAAGTCACTTGGAAAAAATTAGTTCAGTGAAAATTAGGTCATATGAAAATCAGTCTCTGAGATCAGAAGAACTGATTGGTGCCCAGCTGCCACCAGTAAGTAAAGGATCACATTAGAGAGTTCTGGCTAGAGTGGGAGAAAATGTGAAACAAAACTCAAAATCATGAAGAAGGCCAGGCTTACTGGTCAGAGAGAGTCTGGTGGCACACTGACACTTGGTCACCCTTCATGTCTGAAACTAACTCATCTCTGTGGCTCAATTTTTAGCCAAGCAATAGACGGGTACCTAGCAGCAACAATTCCATTCACGATGAAAACAGCAGCATTGACCCAACAACAAAATTGCGAAAGGTTGGGAAGGAGGGTGGCATGGAAACAGAAGCCCAGGGAGGAAGTGGGATAAGGGATGTCACATGGAGGGGATTGCACTCATTGAAATGAAACAACACGTGTGGGTTTGTTGGAGGTAAAACTGATGATGTGCTCTTAAGACTTCGCACAATTCACAATAAAAAGGTTTTGAAAAAGAGATAGTATCACCTTCCCTGACCACCTTACATAAAACTGCCACATTTCCTGATCTACACAGCACATTCCCCATCCCCTGTCACTCTTTACAGTTTTTACCCCTTCTTCTACAACACTTATCAACACATGGATGTTATAAATATGTTTATGACCTTGCTTTCCAAGCAAGTGTCAGAATCACGGATTTGCTCACTGTTGGATCCCAGGTCCCTATAGTAGCTCCTGGCATGCAGTAGGTACTCAATAAACATTTGGTGGATGAACGAATGAATGATGGTAACAGCTCACACTTACACAGTGTCTCACTGTGCCCCAGAGAGTGCACCTGTAGTAGGTAACTGAACTCTGTGAGGTTGTACTAGTGTCAATTAACCCACTTTGAAAATGGGGGAAACTGAGGCACAGAAAGTTGGCCCAGCTATGAGCAGAGAAGCAAGCAATCTAGCTCCAGTGTCTGTGCGCTGAAAACCTTATGCCTCACTTCTTCCCTTATAATTTTCTTTTTTTTTAATCTGGAGGAAGTCACACAACGTAAAGTTAACGGTTTTCAAATGAACATTCAGTGCAGTCACAACGTTGTACAACCACCACCTCTGTCTAGTTCTAAAATATTTTCATCACCCCCAGACCCACTGGGAGTCCTGGGGTGGGGCACTGTGGGTTCCAAGCCTGGTTTGAACCACAAGGTCTGGCAGTTCAGACTCACCAGCCACTCCTTGGAAACCCCATACAGGGTCACGATGACTTGGAACCAACTTGGTGGAGCTTAACAACAACAACAACCAGACTCATTAGGCTCATTACCCTTCCTCCCTAGCCCCTGACAACCACCAACCTGTTTCTATGGGTTTACTGATTCTGGATGCTTCCTCTACCCTAAGTGGAATCCTGCCACCTGTGGGCCTTTGTGTGTGATTTCTTTCACTTAGCGTAAGGTTTTCAAAATGCATCTACATTGCAGTATGTACCAGAACTTGTTACATTAAGTGTTGTCTAGTTGGTTCCAACTCTTAATGACCCAATGGACCATAGAAGGAAACACTGCCCAGTCCTGTGCCACCCTCACAGGGGTGGTTCTGTGGCCGCCCAGTGTTGCTGCCACTTTGTCAGTCCATCTGGTGAAGGGTCGCCAACTTTTCTGCTGCTCCTCTATTTTACCAAGCATCATATCTTTCTGCAGAGACTGGTTTCTCCAGATAAAGTCCGCAGTATGAGAGACGAAGTCTCAGCATCCTCACTTCTAAGGAACCTTCTGGTTGTACTTCTTTCAAGACAGATTTATTGGCATTAATTTGAATCTTTTTTGAGTATGTACAAGGAGTCTTCCATTTGTGGAGAAATTCCATTATCTTAATTCCATTTTTCCACCAACTTTTTTTGAAGCCCCTCGTATATACCACATTTTGTTTCTCCATCCTTCCATCTGTTGATGGACACTTGGATTCTTTTCTACCCTTTGGCTACTGTGAACGGTGCTGCTATGAACATTTCACATAAAACAATTTGTTTGACTCAATTCTCTTGAGTATATACTGCAGTGTGCGATTGCTAGGTTCATATGCGGTGCTTCGGGTTAATGTGCTGGACTGCAAGGTTGGTTTGAACTGCAAGGTCAGCAGTTCAAGCTCCCCAGCTGCTCCTTGGAAACCCTATACAGGGTTGCTATGAGTTGGAACTGACTCAATGGCACTTAACAACAACAATAAATGGTAATTCTGGAGTCCTGGTGTGGTGCTGCAGGATAGACACTGGATGATGATTAAAAGGTTGCCAGTTCAAACTCACCAGCCACTCTTCAGAAACCCTATACAGGGTCATTATGAGTTGGAACTGACTTAATGGCACTTACCAAAACAGTAACATCATGTTAATACTGTGTTTAACTTCTCGTGGTGGTTAACTTTGAATACATCAACTATTGTTTATTGAGTCCTAACTGTGTGTCAGGCTCTATGCCATGCATCTTATGACTTTGCTTAAGAGACCCTTCCACGTCCCCCTCCACATTCTCTTACCTTCCGCTTCACAAACTTGTCCCAGTAGTTGCTGGGGAAAGACCTGTGGAGACAGAGGGACCCTGTGAGATGTCAGAGAGGGACAGGAGCCCCAGCAGGGCCTGGGAGATACGGAAATGCTTTCTCTTAGTTCTGAGTCTGGGTTCTAATATTTGTTCTCCAGGGAGCTGCTGCACAGTGGGGACATATCTACCTTGGGGGCAGGTTCTAAATACCATCCCCACCAGGTGCAGCTCGCCCAAAGTCCACTGCCGTCTTCATTGAAGCTCGAGACTGGTCTTGTATGGAGAACCACTATGTGTGAAAACCCACCATAGCTGTCAAATCAATTCTGGCTCATAGTGACCCCCTAGGATAGAGTAGAGCTGCTTCCTAGGGTTTCTGAGGCTGCAAATGTTTATCGATGCAGACAGCTTCATCTTTCTCTCTTGGAGTGGCTGGTGGGTTTGAACTGCCAACTTTGCAGGTTAGCAGCCTAATGCTTAACCTACCACAATGTCCTTGCACACTCTCATCTCATTCAGTGCCTTAGAGTCAGTTCTGACTCATAGTGACCCTGGATAGGGTTTCTGGGGAATGGCTGGTGAGTTTGAAATGCCGACCTTGTGGTTCAAACTGATATTTTGGTCCAGCGTAGTATTCTAAAGTGCCACATCAGGACTCCCCTCCCAAGGCCCAATTTATGAGTTACATGATTTCATATACCCCACTGGTGCTTTAGGATAAGCACTGAACTAGCAGCCACAAGATCGCCAGTTCAAACCCACCAACTGCTCTTGGAAACCCTATACAGGGTCACTGTGAGTTGGCACCAACTCAACGGCACACAACAACGATAACTAGGACACTTGGGTGAGAATTATAGTTGGGGGTGGGGCACAGCTTACAATGCAGGTTCCCAGGCCTACTCCAGACTCCCTGAACCCAAATCCCCAGGACTGGGGCCCAGGAATTTCCATGTGTCCTCCAGTACCCCCACAGGGACTTTGTTGTGAGGGACATCTGTTTTCTAGAGAGGACTAAAGGGAAGAAAGCTGGAAAGCCAGCTCCCACCCCTCACCCGCCGTGAAGTGGGTTCAGGGTCCTTACGGCGTGTTGAGCACCAGTCGGTCCCACTGGCCCTTCACATCATCATCCTCTGGCTGCTCCGTGATGTAGAGGCCATCAAACTCCAGCTTCCGGGCTAGTTCCTTCTCCCGCTTAAAGATTACCAGAGGCACCTAGATTGTGGAGCAGGCACACGGGGTGGCGTCAGGCACCTCAGCGGGACCACAGCCTCTGCATTCATTAGCCACTAGATGTTGTTGCTATCATAGAAGCATTCCCAGAGTGGATGGGCTGGGATCAGGAGAGAAGGGGGAGGCTCAGGGAGGGGACTGTTGGAACCTAAAGCTTCTCAAGGAAGAGAGGTTTGAACTCAGACCTTAAAGGTGAGTGAAGCAGAGACAACTGGAAGGGAGTGGAAATAAAATTAAGCACCCCAGGCGTAGAGAACAGCATACACAAACACGCTTTTAAGTCAACTGTTCATCTAATAGGAAAAGGTCAAGTTTGCACTATCTGACCTCAGAGAACCCAAACTGAAGCTCTCTTAACACATCTAGGCTATCACCAAACTCAAACATATCTGATATCAGAACCCTGTTAGTACCGATGTTCCACCCGAGACCCTACAGACCCCCACAGATCTTGATTCACCAACTGACTAACATGCAGGAAATCAATTTTTCCAATGAAAAATCTGTCTCTCGATGAAGAAATTAACATAGAGATGCAGATAAGGTACGGATCGGGTGGTCTGGGACCCATCTCCTCATCCATGATCTGCGTCAGTTCCCAGTTTGAACATCATCCTTGCTGAAGACACCGTCTAGTACCCAATTCCTTTAACTTCCTGGCCTCAGGCCTCCCCCATCAGAGTCCCAGCCCTTACTCGGATCCTAGTCGCTACACCAAGTCTCTGGTCCTAGCCCCTGGCCCAGAAAACTGTGCCTGTAACCCACCTTGAGACAGTTGTAGCCAATGATGCAGAGAAAGGCAACCAGTGTGTGTAGCAGGCTTAAGCAGCGCAGGGCAGGCTCCATATAGCCCGTGCTTTCCTCCAGAAAGTAATACACCAGGTTTTCATCCTCATCACCCTCAGCCTCTTCGCCGGCCCCTGAGCCCCAGCCAGAGCCATCGCCAGACCCTGCTCCTGACAGGTCCCCGACTGCTGAGCCCTCTGTGTCATCTTCCCCTGGCGGAGAGTCTGAGACCTGAAGTAGGGACAGAGGTCAGTCAAGGCAGGGACTCATTTCCTGACCCCTGCTTTACTGTACTTGGAACCCACTAACAAAATTAACAGCTCCCATCAATGAGGTACTGAGTCCCAGCGTGGCGCTGTAGGATAAGCACACAATGGCAAGTTCGGTTTGAATTGCAAGGTCGGTGGTTCAAACCCACCAGCCGCTCCTTGGAAACCCTATACAGGGGTCACTAGGAGTCAGAATCAACTCTACAAGGCATTTAACAAACAACAAAATCAGTGAGTGGATTGGGGCCTAGATCTGTCAATCAAGATCAAGGGGTGGGCTTAGCACCCTAGGAAGCAAATCACTCTGTCTTGGGAGTTTGAGCACTGAAATGACAGGAGGACTTGATTTGTCTTGATAGTGAAGCCCTACGAAGACTGACCACTCACTATCAACATTACTAATAATTGTTGTTAAGTGCTGTTGAGTAGGTGCCAACTCATAGCCACCCTGTATAGAGTTTCCGAGGAGTGGCTGGTAGGTTTGCAGCGTCAACCTTGTGGTTAGCAGTCCAGTGCTTATACTACAGCGCCATACCAGGACTCATTACTATTAAAGCATCTAGGATATATACAGCATTTTCTATAAGTTAGGCGCTGTTCTGATTCACACGTATTAATCTTCTTCTAATCCCCACAACTCTAAGAGGCAGATACTGTTTTTACCAATGAAGAAACTGAGCCACAGAAAGGTTATACAGCTTGTCTGTGTCTGGCAGAGGTGAGATGTGGAGCCAGGCTTTGACGCCAGCCTATCCATGTTCAACTGCTCTGCTATTTTGCCCCTGTCCTGTCATCTAGATCCCTGGTATGAACCCAAATGCCCTTTTATCTTTTCAGATACCTGGTTCTTGACCCTTTCCTTCATTCTGTGAGATGCCCATTTCCTCTTCTCTACAAATCTCCCCGTCTCTCTCTCTTTTTAAGTAAAAGCAAAGCAAAGATGCTTAACTGGATGAGTAGATGTTGCAGAGAAGTGAAAGTGGACACTGAGGGCTGGCAAATAGATGGAACCCAGTTCCATGTCTAACCCTTGCAGGTGATATGAACCCAGATATCCATACTCATCCCCATGGGAAGGGGTCCCAGGGTCGAGGTGACCAACCCAAACCTTCCTAGGGACCGCACCCAACACCTGTTCCTTCACTGTAGAAAGCCTGGGAGCTGGTTGGGGGCTGAACCTCACATCCCAAGCCTGGATACCTTATAAAACAGCAAGATGAAGTTGATGGCAAATGCTAAGAAGAGAGCAAGGAATCGCAGTGTGTAAAAGTTCCGAGAGAGATAGTTCTAAGACAAGGGGAGAGAGAGAGAGAGTTTATGGTTCAGAATTTATCCCATCATTCGCCCACAATCAAAGCATCTGAGCCCTCAACACCCGGTTCCACAAACTACCATTTATTGAGTGATTACTGTATATTAAAAGGAGTGCTGGTAGCATAGTGGTTACGAATCGGGCCGCGAACCTCAAGGTCAGCAGTTCGAAACTACCAGTTGCTTCATGGGAGAAAGATGAGGCTTTCTGCTCCTGTAAAGATTTACAGCCTCGGAAACCCTGTTCAGGGTCGCTATGGGTCGGAACCGACTCCACAGCACATAACAACAACACTGTATACTAAGATCTGGGTTAAGTGCTTTGTTTACATACTAGTGCTTGGAGTCAATTCAGACTCATGGCAACCTCATGTGTGTTTTACAGCAGAACTTGGCTCCATGGGGTTTTCAATGGCTGATTTTTTTTGGAAGTAGATCAATAAACCTTTCTTCAGAGGTGTGTTTGGCTGGACTCAAACCTTCCACCTTTTTGTTAGCAGCCAGCACATTAACCATTTGTAGTACCCAAGAATTCCTTTACTGGTTTAATCTCATCACAGCCCTATGAAAGTACTACTATGTATTACCCCATTTTTCAGATGAGGAAACAGAGGCACAGGGACGTGAGGTGTCTTGCCCAATGTCAGAGAGCTGGAAAGTGACAGACCTGGGATTTGAACCCAGGCAGCAAGGCTCTCGAACCACACTTTCAACATGCAGCTTCCTACATGAGATTACCCCAGGCGGGAGACATCTTCTATTTCTCTCTTCCTCTTTGGCTCTCCCCCTTTCCCTCCATCCCTCATTCTTCCCATGAATCCTCACAGAACCACCTATTCAACATGTCCACATCTGACTGGAGAGAAGACAGGCAGATGGAGCCCTGGGCCTTGCATGAAGAGATGAATTCTTACCCAGGACTCCTAAGAACTCAGACTTCCCCCCTTTCCCATGGAGGGTCTGAGGTCGACAAAGGGACTCAGAACAGAAGGCTGATAGTCAAGAATAAGACCATGGTGGGAGGGCCAGAACCATGGCCTCAGACGGATTTAGCTGCAGTCAGAGGGTGAGGTGGGAAATCTAAGCAGGTTTGGTTTGGTTTGGTCCAGATACGCAAAGGTATGGAGGTTGGAATGGTATGGACTTTGAGCAGGGGGATGATGAAGAGTCAAGGGAGGACCAGCTGAAAATGCTGCCAGGTGCCCAGGTCCTGGCTCTGGCTGGAGACATCTCTGCCCTCTCCCCTGCCTGGGTTCTTCTCAGACATGCTCCTGGCACAAGTGGAGCTCAAGAACAGGATGCGGAGGGCAGCTAAGTGGAAATGCTGGCGTCTTCCTGGGAGAGGAGGTTTCAGCGTGCTTTTGTTGGATCCTCACCAAGAACTTGACCCTCTGCACTTCCAGTTCTCCCCAGAATTCCATGCCACCACCCTTGGTCTCCTCCTTCTTTGAAGGGGCTGGGGGAGGTGCTTTGCTGGTTGGCTCTGGTGGGGGCTCAGGGATTTCTTCCTTCTCCCCATTCTCAGCACTGCAGGGTAGGACATACAGTGAGATTACAAAATGTCCAGGAATTCATTAATTCAGTCATAACCATTCACTAGGACCCACCCCATGTCTGGCCTAGTACTGGATAGTGCTAGGGACATAGGATGATAAGACAGCCCCCTGCTCTCTTCTCAAAGGCCTTCCTAGTTCACCAGGCAGTGAGAGCCCAGAGTGGGCAGGGTTGGGCTGGAGAAGCCCAAGGGATTGTAGAAGACCAAGGATGACATCTCTTCATCTTAGGGAATCGGGGGTGGGGGAGAGGACATGTCAGGGTAGGCTTCCTGGAGGAGAAAGGATGAGAGATTCTGGTGAAGCATGGGGGCAGGGATTCTAAACAGAAAACCCAGCACAAACAAAGGCCAACAGGTAAGCAGGAGGATTCATGTATCGATTCTCCTTCATCAAGCCCATCCTCTGTGCTTGGGTTGAGGATGCTGAGGATACAGGGTGACCAGGACAGTCTCTTGCCCTGACCTCACAGGGCTCCGTGTCCAGGAGGGAGACAGTGATAGAGAGACCAAGCCCCATCTCCTCCAAAGCCACTCACTCTGCCTTCTCTGGCTCCGGCTCTGGCTCTGGTTCTGGCTCAGGTTCAGGAAGCATCTCCTCGGCTCCTTCCACCTTAGGGGGGCACAGGGCAAGCATCAGGACATGCAGCCCCCACCCCAAGCACTTCTCAGAGCTTTCTGTTTTTTTCTCTCCCTTTCTGCTCATTCCTGGGGGCAATCTAAGCTTTACCCCTCAGCCCACCAGAAGAAAAGAGGGCCTGTGATTTCCGTTACAGAGGGGACACTGAGGCTCAGAGCCGGCTGACTGTAAGTGGAGCTCTTCTCTCCCCACCCCAGATTGTCCCATCACCTTGACAACTGTAGGTTGTAGGAAGGTTGTACAAGACTGTAGGAAGCTTTGGTGCTCCCCCCAACCCACACACACACCGTGTGTATTTCTGAGGGGCTGTATCCTCAGTGGATCCTTTTTTAGTTCTTGGTCTCTTTTCCCCTCTCTGTTGATCTCTGGGTCTCTGCTCTCTCTAGGGGTCTTTTCCTCAGTTTCTCCCACAGACAAGACTGAGGGCCTTTCACCAGCTCTCCATCTCTGCATTTTTTTCTCTGTGTGTCTCTGAGACTCTAGTCCCCACTCCTAGTTTCGCTGCAGAAGCACAAAGCCCCCGCCCACACTCTCACCCCCAGCTTCCTCTTTAGGATGGGGGAGCCCTCGGGCGTGGGTGGCTCGACAGGCGTCGTGTCGCCCATG
Source organism: Chrysochloris asiatica (assembly GCF_000296735.1). NCBI lineage: Eukaryota > Metazoa > Chordata > Mammalia > Afrosoricida > Chrysochloridae > Chrysochloris > Chrysochloris asiatica. Next base: position 6,392,631 of record NW_006408686.1, read on the forward strand.
TCCCCAAGGCCTCCAGCTGGTCCTTCGGGCCGGAAGGGTCCCCCCTCGGCCACGGCCACCGCCCCGTCAGCACCGCCCTGGCCAGCCTCACGCGTGGCTTCCTCGTCCCCGGCGCCCTCGGCCGCATCGCTGGTGCCCTCGCCGTCTGCGTCGTCGCCAGTCCCGGCCGACTGCTCGCCATGCACCTCGTCACCGGTAGGGTCTGGCATGCCGGCCAGGAGCTCTGTCACCGTCACCTTCTTGGCCCCCTCCACCAAGCCACCGCCGAAGAGGGAGCCCCAGAGCAGTCGAATCGCGCCCGCCGCTGCCCCTGCGCCCGCAGCCCCCGCGCGCCTGGCCGCCGCTACCTCAGGGCCTTTGCACTCACTGTTCCCCCAGCCTAAGACACACCTGTCCTAGATGTCCACCTGGTTCATCCCCTTACCTCATTACACAGCA
>NW_006408686.1:6393168-6402846 GCF_000296735.1 Chrysochloris asiatica
AAGCTCCGGTAGCTGAGGCCGCGCAGGGCCCAGCCGGCCACCGCCGCCAGTCGTGCTGGCAACCCCGCCGCTGCAGGCCCAGGCGTGCCCTCGGCCCCTGCGTCGCCCGTGTCTGCGCCCTCGGCGCCCGTCTCGGCTGTGCCCTCGTCGTCGTCCTCTGGCGGCTCGCCCTCTGGCTCCGAGATCTGCGCAGCGATCTGCATCTCGAAGATGGTGTCCTCGCAGAAGCTCACGAAGAGCTCCATCTTCTCGGCCTCGCCGCCTTCGTTCACCACGTCGAAGATGAACTGACGCTTCGACTCCTTCACCTGCGGGTGGAGGCAGAAGGCGCTAGGGACAACAGGGACCCCAGACAGTGGCAGATTCGAGTAGCGGACATTGTGATCAGTATTCCTGGTGTGGCCCTGCGGGTTAATGCGCTGGACTGCAAGCTTGGGTTGATCCGCAAGGTCGGAGGTTCAAACTTACCGTCTGCCTCTCGTTAACCCTACACAGGGTCGCTATGGATCGGAACCGACTCGATGGCACTTAACAACAACAATATAGCACTCGGTGTGGGCATTCGAAGCCTTTAAATAAGGCCAGGCCCAGAACCAATTAACTCTTTTAATCCTCACCAATAACCTAGAGAGTAGGAGCTAGATTAACCCCATTTTACAGAAGAGGAAATGGTGGCCCAGAGAGTGGCAACGCTGAGAAGCAGCAGAGGTAGGGTTCAAACTTCAGATAGGCTGGATCTAGAATCGATTCTGCATTTTGACAGCTCTCTGGACCTCAGTTTACCCCTCTGTTAAATGGAGATTATAGTAGGACCTGCATGGTGAAGATTAAATGAGCTCTTGCTGAGTTAGACGTTAGAAATCCACTAACCTAATCCAAAACCCACAACCATCCAGTGGATTCGGACTCATCAGGACCCTATAAGACAGATTTGTTGTTGTTAAGTGCCTTTGAATCAGTTCTGACCCTGTATAGGGTTTCCAAGGAGTGGCTGGTGAGTTTGAACCGCTGACCTTGTGGTTCAAACAGATCTTTTTGGTCCAGTGCCACACCAGGACTCTATAGGACAGATACGGTTTTTAAAACTGTAAATCTTTCCTGGAGCACACAGCCTCATGTTTCTCCTTCAGAGAGGTTGGTGGGTTTGCACTGGTGACCTTGTAGTTTGCAGCCCAACAGTTAACCCACAGAACAGCTCCTGGCACCATACAGGTACCTGGGGTCACTTGAAGAACCAAAGAAAAGTGTGAGTCTAAGGAACAGGCAGGCCAATGGATGAATGAAGGTCACAAGAGCAGCAGTGTAAGGCTGGGAACTGAGGGCACTTAAGGGGCATATCGCAGTGCCAGTGTGTAGTGGGCTGGGGGTGTGCCAGGGCCAGGGGTGGAAAGTGGATAAGAAATGCTCAAACATTTGTGGGGTTGAGACTGGGCCCATCTGGAAGTGGAGCAGGCACAAGACACTGAGGAGAAGCAGGGACCCTTGTGAATGAGTGTGAGAATTGTCTAAGTGTACAGGAATCCTGGTGTGGAGCTGTGGGTTAATGCGCCAGACTGCAAAGCCATTTGAACAGCAAGGTCAGCAGTTCAAGCTCATCAGCTGCTCCTTGGAAACCCTATACAGGGTCGCTATGGGTCGGAACCGACTCAACGGCACTTCACAACAACAACAGGGGTGTACCCCAATAAGGGCAGGCCTGGGGGTGTGTACAGGGCAGGGAGAGTGAATAAGTGATCAACCATGCAGTGTGCCAAGCCTGCAGAGGACATATGAGCAACCTCAAGAGGCCCCTCCCTGTAAGAGCCATGCACCCACGTGTGGGCCCAGAATAAGTGGGGTGAGCATGGTGTGTTAGGACCTCAGATGACATTTAAGGACACATGGAATGACTGTCTAGGCTTGGGTCAGCATGCTAGGACACTCCAGAGCCTACATGTATGCAACATGGTGGGCATGAATGGTCTGCTGGAAGGGCAAGTAAAGCAGGCTCACAGGGGGAGTGTACAAGGGTGTGCATTCCTTCCTGGCAAACTCTGCAAAGGGGGACATGGGTGAGCCAGAGGCATGCAAGGGTACAACAGGGCCCATACATGTGTGCAAAGGGAGGAACACAGGACTGCCTGCAAGCAGCGAGTGTCCATCAGGACCTGCAGAACAGATGCACAAGGCGTACACAGCCGTATCTGGGCTCCAAACTGCAAGGCATGGGCACATAGAATATTCCGGCACACAGAACAGATGCACAAGGCGTACACAGCCGTATCTGGGCTCCAAACTGCAAGGCATGGGCACATAGAATATTCCGGCACACAGAAACCTCGCGAGGCAGACATGCACATACACGGACCGGCTGACCTGGGGCATCTCCCATTGAGCGCGGTTGGTCTCAGAGATCTCAAAGTAGATCCGCTCGATGCGGCGCGAGGCGCCCATGATCTCGATGCGACCCAGGTAGGGCCGGAAGTACTCGAGGATGCTCTCCGCCAGCTCTAGGAAGCTGCGCAGGCGCTGGTCGTGCGGCACGTGCTCTGACAGGTTGGTTAGCAGCACCGCCACATTGAAGCCAATGTCGCGGGCTGGCTCTTCGAAACGGTTGGCGAACTCTTCGCAGTTGATCATCTCATTCTCATCCGCTTCGGAGCAAGAAAGCAGGAACTGGATTTCTGGTCCCGTGAACTGCTTCTGGCTGTCCATGGCCTAGGGGACGGTTCAGGTAGGTCAGTAGGTAGCAGTGTCTCAGTACTCGTCTAAAAATAACTCTGGCCTTTCCTAAGGACAGGAAGGTCCAGAAATCCTATCACCATGGGTAAGGCTGTACCAGTCACAAAGATACTGAAACGTTGCAATTGAAGAGAGGTTTGTTACATTTCAGAGATGGTGCACTGTGACCTTGAAAACCCTACACTGCGTCGTTATGCCTCGGAACTGACTCAGCGGTACACCACTACCCTGCCACCAGAATGTGGCTGCCCACTTTTATCAGAAGGGGCAATACAGACAGACCTCGAGCCACGCTCTCCAAAGGCTCTCCTAGACCTCGCTCCATATTCCCGCCCCTCCTGGATGGGTCTTTGCAAGGAGCCCTGGTGGTGCAGTGGGTTAAGAGCTGGGCGGTTAACTTAGTTCAGTGGTTCAAACCCGGCATCCTCTCTGTGGGAGAAAGATGAGGCGGTGTTCTCCTGTATAGATGTAGTCTAGGACAAGGTAAGGCTTAGTTCTACTGTGACCTATGGGGTTACTAAGAATTGGAATTGACTCCATGGCAGCAGGTTTGGTTTGGGTTGGGTTGAGGCGTCTGTGATCTCAGTCCATTCCCTGTACTCTGGCTTCTTGTGGGGAGGAGAAGAAGGCAAGTGTTTTTGTCCTTGTGCACTAGGTAACTGCTCTCTTTACACATAGAATCGCTGGACCCCGCTGGCTTCCCTACCCTCCGCCTGAAGCTCTGCAAACAATGCAAAGAACCCCAAAACCCAAACCAGTTGCTGGAAGTTGATTCCAACTCATTGTGACCCGGTGTGATTTACAGTAGAATTGTTTCTGACCTTTTCAGAATTAAATTTCCAGAATTTTCTTCCGAGGCACCTCTGGGTGCATTCAAACTTCCAACTTTTCAGTTAGCTGAGCTTTTGACTGTTTCTGAGACTGTTTATCTTTACAGGAACAGACAGCTGAGTGGCTGGTGGTCGCTTTGAAAACACTCACTTTATTACACCCTTTTCCGGTTTGCCTGGACTGTTTTCTGTTGACACCCTGACTGACACACTCCACCAGCTCAGCCCCTGCCCCAAGTCCCCCTTTTTCTACCCCCAACACCAGTTCCAGGAGACCTGGAAGTGCTGTTGGATAACTGCAAATCACAAGGCTGGCGGTTCAAACCCACCAGCCACTCTGTGGGAGAAAGATGAAGCTTTCTGCTCCCACAAATATTTACAGCCTAGTAAAGCCTTTACAGGGTCACTATGAGTTGGAACTGTCTCGACGGCACTTAACAACAACCATTTCCAGGAACCCTGGTGGCGCTGTAGGATAAGTACTAGCTGCTAATCAAAGGTCAGCAGTTCAAATCCACCAGTTACTCCATGGGAAAAAGATGAGGCTTTCTGTTCCCTGGGAAACCCAATTTAGGGTTGCTATGAGTTGGAACTGACGCGATAGCGCCTAACAACAAAAACCATTTCCAGCAACCAAATAACTGACACCTGGCACAGTGAAGGAATCTCTGTCAACTGGGGACAAACAGGCATGTTCCCATCACCCAGAGTTAATAAATGTTCATCTCCATGAACATTTATTGAACACGTTTCACAATACAGAGTATCATCCTGCACATTTATTTTTTCATTTTAGGAGATTGCTATTATAATCTGAAACCTGCCTTGTTCACATAAATGGGTGTTTTCAAGATCTACTCATGTTCAATTTAAAAAGATACAGATCAAACACATTGATTTTCACTGCTGCGTAGTATTCCCTTTCAACAAATAGATCAGTCATTGCCTATTCTGCTGATGATAGAATTTTAGGGTGTTTTCAAATTGTCATTTACAGGCAACATGTTTGGGGTTTTTTCCTTATTATTTTTTAAACTGCCTTCCCCATCACCCAGCAGGAGAAAGACGAGGCTTCCTGTTCCCGTAAAGATTTACAGCCTTGGAAACCCTATAGAGGGTTGCTATGAGTCAGATACAACTCCACGGCACACCCCCACCATCTCATCATCCAAGTTAACAGATAACGTTTTCTTTGGACATTCTTGTGTTGTCTACTCTGTGCAAAAGGTCTTCTATGGCAGTTTTTCAAATGTTTTCAGTCACAACTTGCAATAAGAATACCTTTTACAATATGACTCAGAAAACACACACAAAACCCCAAACACACAATTCATGACATGATTCTTAACTTTTACTGTGGGACACACTCTGTGACATTCTATTTTCTTTTCAAGGATTCTGTTATTCAATAAAGGAATGACATACATGGGTTGTAGCAGGCAGTTTGAAAAATGCTGCTTTGGGGTGTGAACAGAAGTAACATGTTCTGGCTCTAAAAAGGGACTTTGTAAAAAGCCAAGAGCTTTGCAAAATGCTTTCTGTATGAGTAACATGCTTTGCAAACCTTGAAGGGCTGTAAGAAACCACAGAGCCTGGAGACAGTCATATAGAAACTGCTCACCTACCCTCACTCCACCAACGTGCCTCCCCCTCCATGTGATACAGTGTGATGATGCCCCTCTCCCAAGTCCACTCCTCCACAGGGACCAGAACTCTACCACCTTCATTCGCTCCTGGACTCAGATCTTGGGATCGATGCTCTCTCTGGTCTCATCCATTTGCCCAACCTCTTCTTGTGAGATACTTCTTCTTCTCTGACTATTGGCATTTTCCTTTGCTGGCATCTCATCCTCTTCCAGACGTCTACAGACTGGGGGACCCCAGGATTTGTTTCTGCACCCCCTTCTTGAGAAATATTACGAAGGCCCCAGGCTCGGAATGCTCTCCTACCACCACGATCTACATCCCAGCCCTGACCGCTCCCCAGAATCCAGACTCTGACAGCTGAAACCATCCTTGGCATCTCTGGATTTCTAATGGGTACCTGCAACTTGCAAAATTGGAAATAGCCCAAGCAAAACTCTCTTTTTTCCCTGTAGGAGGAAGCTTTACTGTGTTCATTTGGTCCACAGCTTGGAGTCCTGGTGTGGCGCTGTGGGTTAATGCACCAGACTGCAAAGTCGTTTGAACTGCAAGGTCGACAGTTCAAGCTCACCAGCTGACCCTATACAGGGTCGCTATGGGTCAGAACTGACTCAATAGCACTTCACAACAACAATAGCTTGGAAGAAGAAGGGCTCCAGGGTGGTCACGGTGATGCTGCTTCTGTGGCTGGAGGGCGAGGTTCTGGCAGAAGGTCTGAGGAAGGCAGGGGAAGGCTGAAGGGCCCTCACAGGTTGCCAGGCTCCACAGACCCTAACCATGCTTAAGTGTGAGCCTCTCAAAGAGCTTGTCTCCCAGTCCTGCCTGAGGGCTGACCATCCTGGGCAGGTTGGTCCCATTTTCTTGAGAATTTTCACCTCCTCATTAAGGAATGATTCTCCAGAAAGTCACAGAGATGGGGGGCTTTCTCCAGAAAGTCATGTCGTGCAGATCTAGAAGGGTCCTTCTTCAGGGCCAGGGCGGTTTCCATGGCATCCTGGGTTCTTCCCCAATTATCTTAGAATGGCTACTGCATGTCTTAGAAGAGAACGCAGCCGCCATGTTAGTTTTGCAGTTTTAAGAGATGCTCGGCACCCTCATGGAAGCAGTGTCCCACGCTTTCCAAGGCCACATTGATGCAATTAAAAGAGAAGCCCAGAAAGAGGTGGGTGTAAGAGGCCCACAGATGCAGGTTGACCATATTAACACTGGCCTCTGCCTCAGCAGAATTGTTCTGATAGATTTGAGAGCTCATGGTTGGTTGAAGATTTTTTTTTTTTTAATTAAATGTTTTTATTTTGGATTGAGTGAAAGTTTACAGGGCACATCATCAGCTTCACATTCAACCATTCATATAGCTTGTTTCATTACATTGATTATTATCCCCTCCATATATCATCAGTTTACAGTGTTTCTCTCTATCCTCTTTAGCTTTTTTTTTGGATGGAGGGGGGGTGACTTGCCTTTTTGGATGGTTGAAGATTTGGAGCTAACCACACACCAAAAAACTGTGTTTAGCTGGTCCCAGTAACAGAAAATGGCCAAGAAACTGCTCCCAGAGAAGAGATTATGCCTAAAGAGGAGGGTAGAGGTGGTCCGAGGCTGGAGGTGGGGTGTCCCCGGATCTGTTCTGTCTAAACACTGCTGAAGCAGGAGACAGATCTATAGGAGCCCCAGGCAAACTTCTCAAGTCAAACTGTAGATTTCTATTCCAAAATCCTCCTCCCACACTCTTACGGATATCAGGAATACCATATTGCCGCCCAGGTTGCTTAACTACAATCTTTGAGTCCTTTTTGATTTATCTCTTCTTTTATCTTACTGATACATCAGCAAACCAGAGGGTTCTGCTTTCAAAATATATCTGAGACCCACTCACTTCTGGCTCCACCCCCAATACCCCTCATACTCATATTTCCCCACACTCTCCCACTTGGACCATCGCTATTTTCCTTCTCCCTCCTGCCCCCACAGTTTGTTCTCCACACAATAGCCAGAGGGACACATTGAACACTTGAATCAGGTCAAGTCCGTCTCCTACTCAGAACTCAACACGGAAACTACACCACTGTTGCCAAGCTGGTTCTGATACCTAGTGATGTTACAGGATAGAGTAGAACTGTGCCATAGGGTGTCCGAGGTAGTCTCATCTTTCTCCCGAGGAGTGGCCAGTGGTTTTGAACCACTGGCCTTGTAGTTAGCAGCCCATGCTTAATTCACTGTGTGAACAGGGCTCTGGCTCCATCACATCCAGGTTAGGTCTTCAGCCCCCCAGACCGTGCACAAGCTGTCCCATTCTGACCTCTCAGGCTTCCTCAGTACAGGACTGCTAACTGCAAGGTTGGCAGTTCAAATTCACCAACAGCTCTCGGAAACCAATAACAGGGTTGTTGTGAATTAGAACTGACTCTAGAGCACACAACAACAACAAGCCATCAGCCACCCTTTCTAGCCACATGGCTTTCTTCTTGTTGGTACTTTCAGACTGTACACTAACTATCCCCTTTACCTGGAACACTCCCTCTATTATGGATTGAAGTATGTCTCCCCAAAGAGCCCTGGTGTGGCGCTGTGAGTTTATACACTAGACTGCAAAGTTGGTTTGAACCACAAGGTCGGTGGTTCAAGCTCACCAGCCGCTCCTTGGAAACCCTATGCCGGGTCGCTATGGATCAGAATGTACTGGACAGCACTTAACAACAAGCAGTAACAATGAACTATCAACCAATCAACAAACAATAACAATGAACTATCAACCAATCAACAAACAATAACAATGAACTATCAACCAATCAACAAACAATAACAATGAACTATCAACCAATCGCAATGGGTGAACCTTGTTTAGATCCAGACTCGAAGCAACTGCAAAAAAAATTACTTATGGCATTGGTGCAATATTTGAATGCTGACTAGATGCTTAATGGATTTTAAGAGAATTATAGATTCTGTTCTGTTTTGTTTTTCACTAGATATGATAGTAACTTGTGATTTGTTAGATAAAAGGAAAATCTGTTAGGACCATATATTATTCCATTTACATGACGTGTCTCAAATAGGCATTTTATCCAGACAGCAAGTAGAATAGTGGTTGCCTTGGTGCACTGGACTGAAAGGTAGATTTGAACCATAAGGTCAGCGGTTCAAACCTACCAGCCACTCCTCGTCAATCCTATACAGGGTTGCTATGAGTTGGAATCAACTCGACGGCATTTAACAACAACAGGGCTGGGGTAGGAGGAAATGGGAAGTGGCTGCTGCAGAGCCTGGGGTTGCCTTGTTGGGGTGATAAATGTGTTCTAAACTTACAAGGAGCTGTGGTAGTGTAGTGGTTACCAGTTAGGCTGCTAACCTCAGCAGTTATGCAGAATTGCTATGAATTGGAACCAACTTCACGGCACATCATCACCACCACCACCACCAACCTTAGACTACAGTGATGGATGTACAACTTTGTAAATACACTAAAGACCGTTGAATTGTACAATTTAAATGGTATGTGAGTTATGTATTCATAAGATGTTTAGAAAAGGAAATCTTTTAATTTAAAAATTATACAAAAATATTTAGATACGAAAACTCATAACAGTTAACTGACCAAGAACACATGGTGGCTGTGTGCCGTGGAGTTGGTTCTGACCCATAGTGACCCTCCATAGTTTCTGAGGCTGTACATCTTTGGTGGTGGCTGTATGCCGTGGAGTTGGTTCCAACTCATAGTGACCCTGTACAGGGTTTCCAAGGCTATAAATCTTTATGGGAGCAGAACACCTCATTTTTCTCCCACAGAAGAGCTGATAGTTTCGAACTGCTGACCTTGTGGTTCGCAGCCTGATTCATAACCACTACGCTACCAGAGCTCCTTATAAATCTTTATGGGAGCAGAAAACCTTATCTTTCTCCCTTGGAGTGACTGGTAGATTCGAACTGCTGACCTTGTGGTTTGCAGCCCAACGTATAACCCACTATGCTACCAGAGTAGTCTAAAATGTGTTTTCAACCATTAGATTGGGCTTTCCAAACTGGTAGAGATTTTGGAATCTAAAAAGTACTTCATCAGGAGAGACATGCTTTGTAAACAAGATCTCTGACAACCTTGAAGACCTTGGGAAACCATAAAACAATGCAATATTTCTTTCTTTAGAGATTTTCCTGTCATGGTAATACAGAACAAATATCTGGAGACATATAAACCAGAGGGGAATCAATGGTAGCCATTGGAGAGGTCGGGTGAGGACAGAAATGGGAGTAGGGACCAATGGTGACCGCAACAGTGGCTTCTTCTTGTTGTTAAGTGTCATCGTGTCAATTCTGACTCATAGTGACCCCGTACAGGGTTTCTGAGATTTTAAATCTTTAAGGGAGTAGAAAGCCTCATCTTTCTTCTGCAGAGTGGCTGGTAGGCTCAAACCACCAACCAACCATAGCTTATAAGGTCTGATTACTTTATAACTGGAATATACAATATACTCCAGTTAGGAGTATA
>NW_006408686.1:6403332-6426657 GCF_000296735.1 Chrysochloris asiatica
TGTTATTAGGAGCTGTCAAGTCAGCTGTGACTCATGGCATCCCAGTGCACAGCAGAATGGAACACTGCTCGGTCCTTCATCATCTTTTTTTTAGTTTTTATTGTGGATTGAGTGATAGTTTACATGGGAGAACATCAGCTTTATGTTCTTCCTATTGTATTTCGTTTCCTTGCCATGACTATAGTCCCCTCCATCCATCATCATTCAACAGCATTTTCTTCCATTCACTCTCTTTTGTTTTGTTTTTTGATGTACACCAAAGCACTGAGGAATATATAACCATTCAAACAACCAAGGGCATACCCTAGCATCATCTTTTAAGACTATATATTATACTATTATAATTCCAGTGTTACCTGGAGTCCTAGTGTGCCGCTATAGGATAAGCACTGGACCGACCGCAAGGTCACTATGAATTGGAACCACCTCAATGGCACTAACAACAACAAGAAGTGTTGTCTATTAACAATTAATACAATGTTTTAAATGATGGTCTACACAAAAATCAAGTACTCTGCATGGTCAAAAACAAAACAACAAACCAAAATATCATAAACAGAATGAAAAGATAAAACGATGAACTGGGAAAAACCATTTCAACATCTATCGCTAACCAAAAGCCAGTCAACCTCATAGGAGAGACGTAAAGAGCTCCTGGAATCAAGAAGAAAAATATCAACATCTCAATAAAAAAGTGAACCATGGACAGTGAGAGTCCTAGGAACAAGAAAAGCAAAAGAAATCACACGCAAATATGCTCACCTGTATGCAAATAGGAGCGATGCAAACAAAACAGCAAGGGAAGCCCATTTCCCACCAATTGGTGACGGTGTGCTGTGGAGTCGGTTCCAATTCATTGTGACCCTGAGGCTGTAAATCCTTACAGGAGCAAAAAGCCAAAGCCTCATCTTTCCCCCACGGAACGGCTGATAGTTTCAAACTGCGAGCAGACTGCAGTTTGAAGCCCAACTCAAAACCCCCTACACCAGCCACCTGGGTGCATTTTTCAGCAATTGGTTGTTGTTAAGTGCCGTCAAGTCATAGATACTCTGTATAGGGTTTCTGAGGAGCTGCTTGTGAGCTTGAACCACCAACCTTGTGGTTCAGCGCATTCACACACTGCCACACCAGGGTTCCTTTCAATAATTAGATTAGCATAAATCGAAAATTTTGACAACGTGGTCTGGTGGCAAAGCCTTGAGGAAACGAGTACTTTCACATTGCTAATGAAGGGGAAAATGATCTGACCCATGTGGACGGCAAAAACTATCTAAATGACAAATACGTGTATCTTTTAATCCAGAGATCCCACTTCTGGAAGTCTTTCCTGGAAATGAACTGCGCATGTCTAGAATCATTACAGCCAGCATTGCTAATGGTTCATCTGGGGCCTTCCTCAGCACACTTGACGTCCGTCTGTTAGAAATCTACAGACACGTGCACATTTACAGTGACCTCCTGGGGTGGCACTGTGGGATAATACACTGGACCACAAGGTCACGTTGAACCACAAGGTTGGCAGTTCAAGCTCACCAGCCACTCCTTGGAAACCCTATGCAGGGTTATTATGGTTTAGAACGGACTCAAACAACTTGCTAAATACAAAGAGTTCAGGTGGTGTAGGTAGTGGGTTACGTGTTGGGCTGTGAACTGCAATATTGGCAGCTTAAATCCACCGCGGGAGAAAGACAAGTTTTCTGCTCCAGTAAAGGAAGATTTACAACCTTGGAAACTCTGTGTTGTTATTGTTAAGTGCTGTCGAGTCGGTTCCAAACCATAGCAACCCTGTATAGGGTTTCAGAAGAGTGGCTGGTGAACTTGAACTGCCAACCTTGCAGTTCAAACCTGTGTTGCAGTCCAGTGCATTAACCCACAGCACTACACTAGGGCTCCCGGAAACTCTATATAGACTTGCTATGAGTGGGAACCGACTTGAAGGCATGCAACTACAACAACCTGCTATATACAAGGAGCCCTGGTAGCACCGTGGACTAAGTATTGGGCTGTTAACTGCAAAGTTGGTGGTTCAAACCCACCAGCCACTCTGCAGGAGAAAGAAGAAGCTGTCTGCTCCCATAAAGATTAAGTCTTGGAAACTTGAAGGAGTCATTTTACTTTGTCCTAAAATGTTGTTGTTGTTGTTGTTAAGTGCCATTGAGTTGGAGCTTAACTCACAGTGACCCTGTATAGGGTTTTTGAGGAGCGGCTGGTGGGTTTGAATTGCTGATCTTGTGATTAGTGGTCAAGTGTTTATCCTACAGCACCACATCAAGACTCCTGTCCTATAATGTTGTTATTAAGTGCTGTTGAGCCAGTTCCGACTCATAGCGACCCTGTATAGGGTTTTCGAGGAGCAGCTAGTGGATTTGAACTGCTGACCTTGCAGTTCAAACTGGCCTTGCAGTGCAGTGATTATCCTACATAGGGTTTACTATATACAGCACCTTATGCAGTGCACAACTTGCATGACTATACACGGCAGCCCTGTATAGCAAAAGGCAGGGAACAAAACAAGTGTCCATCAATGGGAAATAGTCAAACTATCATTTGTGTACAAAATAGAATAATGGGAACCTGTACAAAGAATAAAGAAGTTCTTTGTATGCCCAGAATATATTATTCGGTGAAAACCAAGCAAGATACAGACTAGTGTATATATACTGCACCATTTCTTCTTGTTTAAGGAGGAAAATAACATACAGTGAAACGTATTTGAGCCAGAACTCGGCGGGGCTGTCTTGTTTTTCTGTGTCTCCTAAATTTTCTGCCTTCAACTGTGTGCTTGCCACTTTTCTATTGCTCTCCACTAAGAATCCTATCTCATAAACACCAAGTGAGTTTATCTTCTCTGGCAGTTTTCTGGCTTTACACAGGTTCTGGCTTTGGTGGGTTTTACTAAATGTTACTAAACAAAAGAAAGAAACAAAGGATACAAAAGAAACAAATGAAAGTGATTATTACAGTGGTGGGGGAAGGGTGGATTGGAAAAAGGGTGGGAGTGAGATTTCTCATGTCCTATCTTGTTATGCTTTGATTTTTGAATTGTGTGAATGTATTATGTATTTAAAAATAATTATATATTTTTTAAAAGAGATTGTTTGCAACCTGGTGAAACAGAGATGCTGAGATGCAAGGCAGACCGAACTGCTACTTTGAATTGAAGACCAAAAGAGATATCATGCTTGGGAAAGTAGAGGGTCAGTGACAAAGGAACACCCCCAACAAGATGGGTGGGCACAGTGGCTACAACATTGGGCCCAACAACTGACAGGGTGGTCCGGGACCAGGCAGTGTTTCGTTCTGCTGTAAACAGGGCCACTGTGAGTCAGAACTAATTCTATGGTGCCTAACAATAGCAGAGACAGAAGGAACCCTGGAGATGCAGTGCTTAAAGCACTTGGCTGCAAACTGAAACGTTGGTGGTTCCAACCCACCATTTGCTCCCAGGGGATGAGGCAATTTGCTTCTGTAATGATTTATAGCCTTGGAAATGCTATGGAGGCATTTCTAGTCTATCCTATACTGTTGTATTCAGTCAGATGGAATCAAAGGCAATGTTTTGGCTGTTTGGTTGGTTTTTAAAGGGACAGACTATCTAAACACAATCCTGCTCCTGAGGTGGGGTTGTTGTTGTTAAGTCCCGTGGAGTGGATACATGGCGGAAAAACGATTTCTTTGCCAAGTGAAAATTAAATTATGATTTGTAGATTAGAGAATAGCATTGTATCAATATAAATTTCCTGAATGAACTTGGTCTCAGGTGCTGTACATCAAAGTATTTAGAGGTCAAGTGGAATCATAATACAAGCGAAGTGTGGTAGGACGTTACTATGGGTTACCAAGTAACTCACAGTTACTAAAGGGCTCTAGGTTGTGGTGGTTATATGCTGTGGAGTTGGTTCTGATTCATAGTGACCCTGTACAGGGTTTCCAAAGCTGTGAATCTTTACGGGAGCAGAAAGCCTCATCTTTCTCCCGCAGAATAGCTGGTAGTTTCGAACTGCTGACCTTGCAGTTCGCAGCCCGATTCGTAACCACTACGCTACCAGAGCTCTTTAGGATTCTATGTAGTACTCTTGTAATTTTGCAATGACTTCAAAATTTTAAAAAAATTAACTCAATGGAAAAGACCTGCCAGTAATCATGGTAGCCAATATCTCTTGAGAGGGGCCTGGTGGTACAGTAGGTTAAGTGTTGAGCTGCTAGCTACAAGGTCAGTAGTTCAAACCCACCAGTCACCTCAGTAGGGAGAAAGATGAGACTGTCTGCTCTTGAACAGATTTACAGTCTGTTGGAAACCCTGAACAGCCATTGTAGCCTGTCCTGTGGTCTCAGTACTCGTAATGATAAATCACAACTATTAATAAGGATAATAAAGAGCTCTGGTAGCGTAGTGGTTACGAATCGGGCTGCGAACCTTAAGGTCAGCGGTTCGAAACTACCAGCCGCTCTGCGGGAGAAAGATGAGGCTTTCTACTCCCGTAAGGATTTACACCCTCGGAAACCCTGTACAGGGTCGCTATGGGTCGGAACCGACTCGACGGCACTTAACAACAACAACAATAAGGATAATAAAGAGCTCTGGTAGCGTAGTGGTTACAAGTCAGGCTGCTAACCGCAAGATCAGCAGTTCAAAACTACCAGCCGTTCCACAGGAGAAAGACGAGGTTTTCTGCTCCCGTAAAGATTTACAGCCTTAGAAACCTTGTACAAGGTGGCTCTGAGTCAGAACCGGCTCCGTGGCACACCACCACCATTAATAGTTACACGTTGTATCCATGCATTTAATTCCCAAACCTAAAACCAAACCAACTATCAGCAAGCTGACTCTGACTCACTTTCCATCTTTCTCCTACAAATGGAGAACTACTGACCTTTCAGTTATCAGCCCAATGCCTAACCCATTGTGCCACCAGGGGTCTTGAAAACAACTCCTATTTTACAGATAAGAAAATTGAGGCTCAGAGAGATGTCACTTGCCAAGGCCGACATCCAGAGAGGGTGTGGCTGGCACTCCAGAGCCCAATCCCCACTCTGTGCCCACCTTCTGGAAGTCCTTCTTGGAGATGAGACCACGGGGATCCGTGACATAATCCTGGAAGGCCTCAGAGCCCATGATGTCTTTGAGTTTCAGGAACATGTCGAAGAACTTGAGGATCATTTCCACGTTGGACGAGGATTCTACCAGCATATCCACCATCTGCCGGGCAATCATGCCGTTCACCACGTTCCCTGTGGACAGTCCCTGGTTAGTGTAGCCCCTCAGTGCCTCCTTTCTGAGCCCAACAGGATTGTCTCCCTCCCCAACTCAGAAGCCAAACGTGGTTCCCCAGGATCCAACACGCTGGTGGAAGCCTCCCTGACCAACTCCCAAGCCTCTCCTCCAAAGGCTTGGGTCACTTCCTGTTTTTCAGCAGCATTCTGTGTGGATTTGGACGATCCTGCCTCTGCCCACCTCTCCACTAGCTGGAGGAAATCATCAATGAGAATAATGATGTCTAAGCTATAGTAGGTACCAAGAGCTGCCCTGGCATGATCTCCCGACCTGGTAAAGGAGGTGTGTTACTTCCCCTTTTACAGATGAGGAAACTGAGCTCAGAGAATGCTACACACCCAAGTAACAGTGTGGAAGGATTTGAGTCCAGGGCCCCAAGACTTCAGAACTTACACACCTAAACCTTTCGCTAATCGAGAGGCCAGGCACGTATGTGGATGCGCCAGGCAAGTCAAAGGTTATACAGCAGGAAGGGGTGGAGACTGTAGCAAACTGGGATACCATATCCCCTCCAAAAGGGGCAGCTGAAGTTTGGCTCCAGCTTTTAATTTTAATATAATTCCAAATTTATGGAAAAGTTGCAGGAATAGTGTAAGGAAACATAGATGTATTCCAGATTCACCTTTTGTTTACATTTGGCCCCATTTGCTTTATAATTCTCACTATAGCTCGCTCTTTATATACGTAGATCTATATTTATGCATTTGTACATACATCCACATAGATATGTATATGCATACTTCATACACAAGGGAGCTCCAAAAAAATTTACGGAAAAAACGATTGAATATATAATGGGATTTTTCCGTGAACTTTTTGAGGCCCCATGATATGCGCGTGTATACATACATTGTTGTTGCTGTTAAGCGCTGTTGAATCAGTTCTGTTTCATAGCGACCCTGTACAGGGTTTCTGAGGAATGGTTGGTGAGTCTGAACCACCAACTTTGCAGTTCAAATCAATCTTTAGTGAAGTGCTTATCCTATGGTGCCACACCAGGATATATATATATATATATATATGTAAATACATATGTTGCTGTTGTTGTTGAATACCATAGAGTGCCATACAGTCAGTTCAGACTCAGCATGACCTGTATAGGTTTCCTGTCTGAGGCTGTAAATCTTGGCCGGAGCAGAAAACCTCATCTTTCTTGCACAGAGCAGCTGATGGGCTTCAAACTGCTAACTGTGATTCACAGTCAGGTCTTATCCTACAGCGCTCCCACACTCCTAGTTTGCCTTTCTTAAGTGCTGTCGAGTCGGTTCTTATTCAGAGTTACCCTGTCTAGGGTTTCTGAGGAGTGACTGGTGAGTTTGAACCATTGACCTTGGTGATTTTCCTACTGCACTCCTGTGTGTGTTTGTATAAACACACACACAGATCTATGGAGTGATGGTGGCACAGTAGGTTAAGCATTGGACTGCTAACCAAAGCTTCAAACCCACCAGCGGCTTCTTGGGAGAAAGCTGAGGCTGTCTGCTCCCATAAAGACTTGCTAACAGGAACAGTTCTACTCTGTTCTATGGGGTCTCTGTGAGTCGGAACCAACTCCATGCCACTTAACCACCACCATACGGATTTACTTGTATAGACATAGGTTATCTGGAAGGACACACAAGAAACTAGTAAGCACTAGTTTCCTCCAGAGTGAGGGAACTGGTATCTGGAGGAGGGGGAGGGGAAAGACGACATTCTCTTCTGAATTTTGAACCATGCAAAAATCTTATCGGAGTCCTGGTGTGGCGCTGTGGGTTAATGCATCAGACCGCAAAGTTGTTTGAATTGCAAGGTCGGCGGTTCAAGCTCACCAGCTGCTCCTTGGAAACCCTATACAGGGTTGCTATGGGTCGGAATCAACTTGACGGCACTTAACAATAACAACAAAATCTTAACAAAATTTTAGGCAGTTTAAGGTGATGGGTTGTCTCCAAAAGTGGTGTTTAACCATCCCTCCCTCTTTGTGTGCACATGGTAGCCCTCCCATTAAGAAGGGGAATTAATTCATTTCCCATTCCCCTAAACCTGAGCTGGCCTTGGGACATCAATAAAAAGTGATGAAAACCACAATGGACCAGCCCTGGAACAAACCCTGAGGAGGCCTGGCTGCTTCTGCCCTGGACTCTTGGGGAACTGAGCCTCTAGAAAAATGAGGCCAGGCTGTCCTGCTGCAGAGGTCAGGAGAAGAGCTGAGGCACCCTGACCAACAGCCAGCACCAGAGCCTCAAACACTCTCATGTTTGAACTTCTGGACCAGCTAAGCCCAGATGAATACTATCACGTGACCAGGAGACAAACTGCCCAGTGGACCCACAGGATCATGAAAAATAAGAGCCTATGGTTGTTTAAATCACTGAGTTTTGGGGGAAATTATTACACAGCAAAAGCAAACTGCACCTACTTCTCACTTCTTGACTGTTTAATTATCTGGCAGTTCACATTTCCAACAATAGTGAAAAAAACAAAATAAAATCTGCTATGTTGCATATTAATGACATATATCTGGCAGTAACACATGCAGAGGTGAGGTGCCAGGCAAGATGTGATGGTTCGATTTCTGCATCAACTTGGCTGTGTCATGATTCTCATTGGCTTGTCAGTTATGTAAAGATGTAATTTGCCAGTTCCGTAATGATGGTATTTGGTGGTTATGTAATAATGGAGTCATCCTCCATTTTTGTATACTGATTTTTGCATAACGACGTGGTCTTTGTGACCTAACCATGTCGATAACTGAGGAGCAGGTATCATGAATTTAGCAAATAGATAAATATTAACTACATAGTTAAGAGTACCCAGACAGTCCACTTTATGATTCTCTGTGGATTCAATAAATTAATCTATGTACACCCATGGCCTGGCACATAAGACATACTTAATAAGGGTTTCCTGGCATTATTGTGACTTTCTTCATCAATCTATTGACCCGGAATGATGTCAGAGAGGTAATTGAGGGTTACGGTTGCTTGGGTCTCAGAGAGTGATTCTTGGACTTGTCTGTATCTTGGTACCCTCCCCTGCCCCTGCCTGTTGGGTGCTTACCTTCAAGTAGCGACAGCAACATCACCACCATGTCCTTCTGTAGATCCAGCAGCTCCTTCAACAGTCCGATCTGGCTGGAGTCCTGGAGACCCCACCCCCCAGCTATGTAAGGGCTGTTCTCTGCAGAGAGGCCTCCCCCACCCCAGTGGCTCCTGTCCCTCCTAACCCACCCAGCAGAGCATGAGACCTTCTCTTTCCCCCTCCTTACCTCCGAGGGGACCCGTGTCCAGACATGTTCCTCGGAAGCAGGGGAGGGGGCAGAGATACAAGATTTGGGGTGGGTTGTCATTTGGGGGGAAGCTGGCCAAATAGATGATGTGTGGTGACAAGAAGTTTACAGATGAGGACATGGAGACAAATGGGGCTTGCAGAGCAGATAGTTGGCGCAGAGAGGGACAGAAATAGAGAGCAACAGAGATAAATCGCAGGAACAGAAACCAATCTGGGAATGGGTGAGACCCTAACATTACCTTTAGCCCAAGGAGGGTGTTAGACTTCACTTGTTGTATGAATTGTGATGGAAAAAGTGGGACCTTGGGTTCAGGAATAAGGCTGAAGGAGTCAGGTAAGACAGTTGGATGCAATGTGGGGGCCCATTGCCTCTCCACCATGGTGCATCATTTAGGGTCCTCAGACTGACCCTCCAACACAACCAAAGTTCTACCCCATAACCCCCTATCTGTATTAGGTTAAGCCACATAAAATGGGTGCTAGTCAGCTATTTTTGTCCCACAAAATTGTAATGTCACCTAGTAAATAGGATGTAAGGTTCCTTTTCACCCCACCACTGGTTTTGATCCTAACACATTTTCACAGAAGCTGTGCATGCAGTCTTTGGAACTCAACTAGGATGGGCAGGCGCTCCTGGTTTGTGCCTGCCCATGAGCCAGTTCCCTCTACTCTTAACAATCCCTCAAAGTTCCAAGGGGGTACCCCATGCCACTCTCAAGAGTATATAAGGCTCACCCCAACCTCCTGGCTCTAGATAATTTCTGTACATTAGAGCCTTCTTATTCCTAACCCCAGTGATTGGTTTAGGGTTGGGCATGTGACCCATTCATTACACACAAACAGAACTGCCAGTCTTGAGCTGGAGTTCCTAAGAAAGAGAGGCCCTCTTCCTTCTGGAATTGCTAAGGTAGGGGTGAAAGTCTAGAGGTGGATGATGGGGAGGGAGGGGAGCGTGTTGCCAGCACTGGGGAGAGCCTGTATGAGAAGAAACCAAAGCACAGACGAACAGGCCAGACATGGAGAGAGACGTTTCCGCTGTGTGAACTGAAAAGTCCCTCCCCATTGACATGAAGCCACCACTTTGCATTGCGTTTCTGGCCCTGGAAACCTAGCCCTTGAGTAAGACTGAAGGTTGACATCACAGGATACGGAAGACTGAATGACAACACCAACCTTTTCTAAAGTTTGAAAATTTCCCCAGAAGCATGGGCACTGAGGAACCACGTTCTAAGTTCTACACCTTTCTAAACATTAGATGACACCAGCCAGGTTTCTGACAGAGCCAATGATACCTTTGGGTCAATGAGACAAGGTTCTTTCTTCAAAATAACTGTTGAGAAAGTATAATATACATAATACTTTACTGCCATCTGCTGGAAAGGAATATTTATGATGGCTAGGATGTGGATGAGGGGAGCTCAATGGCTCTGTAGGATAAGCACTGGACTGCTAACTGTGAGGTTGACATTTAAGTCCACCAGACACTCCGTGGGAAAAAGACAAGGCTTTCTGCTCCTGGTGTGGTGCTGTGGGTTAATGTGCTGGACTGCAAGGTCATTAGA
This sequence comes from Chrysochloris asiatica, assembly GCF_000296735.1. Classification (NCBI taxonomy): domain Eukaryota; kingdom Metazoa; phylum Chordata; class Mammalia; order Afrosoricida; family Chrysochloridae; genus Chrysochloris; species Chrysochloris asiatica. The sequence continues at coordinate 6,413,443 of NW_006408686.1, forward strand.
ACCGCAAGGTCGGCAGTTCAAATCAGCAGCTCCTCTGAAACCCAACACAAGCTTGCCATGGGTAGGAACCAACTTGAAGGCACTTAACAACAACAAAGATTTACAGCCAAGGAAACCCTATACAGGGTCGCTATGAGTCAGAACCCACAGCATCTAACAACAACAGGATGTGGACGAAGCCGTTTTGGTATGGTAGTGTTGTGGGTTAAGCACAGGGTTGGTAACCACAAGGTCGGCAGTTCAAACCCACTGTGGAAGAAAGATGAGTTTGTCTGCTCCGGTAAAGGTTTTACAGTCTCGGAAACCCCATGGAGCAGTTCTGTTCTTTCCTATAGGGTGGGTGGTTATGCGTGGGAACCATCTCCATGGCAATGGGGTATACTTTGTTTTTATTTTAGGCTGATGGTAAACTCATGGTGAGTTAAGGCTGCTTATACAAGAGCCCCAATGAGATGGATTGGCACAGAGGTAGCAAGAATGGGCTCAGGCCTAGCAACGATTTTGAGATGAGTGCAGAACCCAGCAAGGTTTCATTCTGTTGTGCATAATAAAGGTCGCTATGAGTCGGTCCTGATGTGGAGCTGTGTGTTAATGCGTCAGATTGCAAAGCCGTTTGAACTGCAAGGTCGGTGGTTCAAGCTCATCAGCTGCTCCTTGGAAACCCTATACAGGGTCGCTATGGGTCAGAATCGACTCGAAAGCACTTAACAACAACAACATGAGTCGGTACCCTACACAGCACCTAACAACAACAACAATGGGAAAGTTGGTGATAGGAAACCACTCAGCAGGGGAGAGACTTTGCAAAACCCCATGAGGCATTCTATTCTGTCACATGTGGCCACTATGAGTTGAAAACCCACCCCAAGGCACCCAACATGTAGATGGTGTTCTCTTGGCTATGGCGCTGTTGTATGGTGCACAACCTGCCCAGTTGTAAATGGTGGCTTTGAATACGTTGACTAATTTGGAGAGCAGACGCTGAGCAAAGGAGGTGTGTGAGACAATGACAAGAACACGTGGGGGTTGGGGGTAGAAGGAAACACAAAAGGTCTAGAGATGGAGAAGAGTGTGCGACAGGAACCTTACATCCTGGGTGCCTTGGAAGGGTGTCATCTGCCGCAGGCAGGACAAAGAAGCAAAATACTCCTTCAGTTCTAGGGTCTGAATAAGCTTTCCAATGCCACCCCAGAGCTGTCATAAAAGTAGAGGATCCCACCAAAGGAAAAAGAAAAAAAGAACGCCAGCCAATCACAGAAGAGGGTCAGAGGGGGCGTGTCCCAACTATTAGACTAATGGAAGCATGGGTGGGAAGCCAGCTGATTGGTGGTTCATGGCGGGGAGCCAATCCCTACAGGGAGGGACCCAGTCTGGAACAGGCCAGTAGCCCTTGGGTGAGAAATGGACCAATGACGCCAAGACTTGAAACTGGCGCAATTCGGGGAATGCCCAGAAGCTGGTGGGCGAAGAATAGAGGCCACCCCCCACCCCCCGACCCCGAACCTGAGCAAGCTTCATCATCAAGTGGGCAAACACGTGCAGGAATCCCACCACTGCGTCCCAGAGGCGGCTGTGCGCCAGACTTTGCTGGTTCCCTGTGCAGGGGCCCTGGGGGACAGAGGACAGCGTGAGCGCCACACCGGGCACCGGAAGCCGGACTGCCCTACCCCGCCCCAGCAACTGGTGCCTACCTGGATGTATTCGGTGAGGCTGTTGAACACCTGTTTAGCCACCGACATGGCCTTGGAAAAGTTCCTCTTGCCTTGCTCCTCAATGACATCCTTGCCCGAGTAGTACCAGTAGAAGTCGCTGATGGACTCCTAGAGGGTGGGCAGCATGTGAGGGGTGCTGTGGCCAATCGTGGTGCTACAGCCTCTGCCCACATCTTCACTCAGGTACATTCACACCTGAACCGCCCCACATCCACACCTGTAGCCTCAAGAGATAGTCCACCGTGCAGATGATGATGTTAATAGTGGTCGTGTTCCCGGTCTGTGTCCGCAGGTAGTTTTGGAAATCTAAGGAAATGGAAAGTCGTTCATTTATGGAATACCTGTGGTGAGCTAGGGGAGATGGGTCATTCATTTATACAGTAACTATTTATTGTGTGCCTACTGGAGTCCTGGGGTAGGTTAACACTGGACCTCAAGGTCGGTTTGAACAGTAAAGTCAGCAATTCAAACCCACCAGCCACTCTTCAGAAACCCTATACAGGGTCACTATGAGTCAGAACCAACTCGATGACCCTTCACAACAACAACAACAACATTGTATGTCAGAAGTAAGGATGGTGAGCCTTAAGTCTCACATACTTTGGTCATGTGATCAGGAGGGACTACTCCTTGAAAAAGGATCTCATGCTGGGCCAAATATAGGGTCAGAGAAAAAGAGGAAGACCTCCAGGGGGATGAACTGACACAATGGCAGCAGTGATGGGCTCAAACATGACAACAACCGTGAGGATGGCGCAGGATGAGGCAGTGTTTCGTTCTGTTGCGCATGGGATTGCTGCAAATCGGAACCGATCCATGGCACCTAAGGACAACTATTGTATTCCAAAAGGCACATAACGATTCATTTATTTAATAACTATTTATCAAGTACGTACTATGTGTCAGAGAAAAATGAAAAGCCACTTATTTATTTAATAAATACTTATTGAGGACCTACTATGGTCCAGATGTGGTGGTGGTAGTGGTTATGCGCTGTGGAGTCGGTTCTGACTCATAGCAACCCTGTGTGGGGTTTCTGAGGCTGTAAATCTTTACAGGAGCAGAAAGCCTCATGTTTCTCCTGTGGAACAGCTGGTGGTTTCAAACTGCTGACCGTGAGATTAGCAGCCTGACACATACGTAATCACTAGGCTATCAGAGTTCCCTAGATGTGGTGGGGGGTCAGTCATTTATTCATTCATTCCTCCCCCGCAACAAACATATATTGAGTACCTACTAGAAACTGGGACAAGATGAGGATCAGTCTTATTTGTTCATTTATCTGACAGATATTTATTGAACACATACTGCATGCTGATGCTGTCTGCTCCATAGAGATTTATAGTCTCAGAAACCCTGTACACAGTCGCTATGAGTCAAAATAGACTCAATGGCACTGGATATTCGGATACTGCGTGCTAGCAAGAAATGGAGGTTACTTTGATCCATTAAATGAACTGAGCACTTATTATATGCCAGACTTGTTCTAGACCTTGGGGATTTAGCAATAAAAAACAAAGTTCCTACCCTCAGGAAGCATATATTCTGGTGTTTTGATCTATTTTACATGTGCTTAACTGGAAGTGATATCTACACATACCTGAAAGAGAAGTTTCACATACCCTAACTACAGGATATGCGTTTCAGTATTTTCTGTCCTATACTAGTCAGTTCTAAAAGAACTCTGGTAACAACCCACTGAATTAATGATTCTCCACCTTGTAACCTGGACTGCAGATTAGAATCAGTTGGGGGCTCAGGAGCCACCACAGACAGAATGAATTAGGATCACTGAGGGGTGAAATCCGGCCTTCAGATCTTTTCAATGTCTTCAGGGGAGTCAATGTGCAATTAAGAAAAGAACAGCTGAGGTCAATTTTTTTTTTTTCACAGACCCCCTGGTGAGTCACTTCCTGCTATTTAAAATGTTTGAGGGCAAGGAGTCCTGGTGTGGCACTGTGGGTTAATGTGCCAGACTGCAAAGTTGTTTGAACTGCAAGGTCCGAGGTTCAAGTTCACTGGCTGCTCCTTGGAAACCCTGTACAGAGTCACTATGGGTTGGAATCAACTTGACGTTACTTAACAAACAAAACAAATGACAAGGAACTCTCATGGCACTGTGGGTTAAGCATTGGGCTGCTCACTGCAAGTTCGGAGGTTCAAACCCACCAGCCACTCTGAGGGATTAAAAATGAGACAATGTGTTTCCGTAAAGATTTACGGCCTCAGAAACCCTAGGGCGCCTTCTCCGCTGTTCTACAGGCTCACTATCAGTCAGAATGGACTCGACAGCAGGGCATTGGGTTAGGTTCTGTGGCAGAAAGCTAAGTGGAAGCTGAGGGATGAGTCCTTGGGGTTAATTAAACCATCATTTCTACTTTCAGTATATGATTGAGAAGTTTCAGGACGCTGATTTAAAAAAAAAGATAAATGCTCTTCATGATGGTGGTGGGGTATACTGGACCAAATGATCAGGGTTGTGTGTGTGTGTGTGTGTGTGTGTGTGTATAGGGGGACTCGAGTGGACAAACAGAAGCTTAGAGGAGGTTCCTGCTCCAGCCTGGGTGGTCAAAGAAGGCTTCCTGAAGGAGGGGACATCTGAGCTGAGACCTAACTAGGAGGTGGTGGCGCCACTTCCCAACTATGTGACTAAACCTTTCTGTGGGGCCAGATGGAGCTTCAGCTCCCATTTATGTAACATGAGCATCCCAACAGACCCCACCTCATGGAGCTGCTGGGAGGATTTACTGTTTTGTTGTTGTTGTGTGTTGTTGAGTCAGTTCTGACTCATAGCGACCCCTGTCTAGGCTTTCTGAGAATGGCAGTCTTGTACCATTGCAGTTGGCAGTCTAGTGCTTATCCTATAGCACCATGCCAGGGCTCTAATGCTTTTGTATACATGAAGAATTTAGGACAGACCCTGGTACATAAAGCCCATTGTCTTCCAATCCATTCAGACTCACAGTGTATCACTGCTCCTTAGGGTTTCAGAGGCTGCAAATCTTTTCAGGAGCAGACTGCCTCATCCTTCTCCCGCGGAGCTGCTGGTGGGTTTGAATCACCAATCTTGTGGTTAGCAGCCCCAACACTTAACCCACTTCGCTGCCTGGTACAGAAGTGCTTAATACACATTTGCTCTCCTGAAAGGGCTTTAAAGAGATTGTCGATGTAGGAGATATACTGTGTGTTTCTCCATTGGGATCCCCAGACCCAGAGCATCAGCATTTCCTGGGAACTTGTTAGAAGGGTAAATTACTGGGTGCCACCCCAGAACTTTGAAATAAAAAATTCCAGGGTGAAGCCCAGCAATCTGTGTCTTCTAAGGCCACTAGGTGTGAGGCACACACAAGTCTCTCCTGACCAGTTTGCTAAATGACCAATTGATGATCAAGGGAACAAAACCAAGTTTCACTGAAGTCTCATTAGTGTCTATACAATGTCCTGCCACCCAGGATGACTTTGAAAGCCCTTACAGAGAGTTTTTTTGTTTGTTTGTTTTTCTTCCCATCCAGCTTCCCTAGACTCTCTTAACAATTGCTCTACCAGGCTGACTTGCCTGGAAGACCTACTCTGGTTGATTTCACGTTACAGACCACGGTATACTCAAATACTTAACAGTTTATAAGCAAATATAAGGCTGTCGTCTCAGCAACCCAGTTTTCTACCTTCTTATATTTGTTGATTCAAATGGGGCTATATAGGATAAGCACTGAATTGATAAACACAAGGTGGGTGGTTTAAGCCCATGAGCCGCTCTGTGGGAGAAAGAGGAGGCTTTCTACTCCCTCAAAGAGTTACAGCCTCAGAAACCCTTATAAAGGGTTGCTATGAGTCAACCAACTTAACAGCACTTAAAATAACAACAATAGATAGCCAACTCCCAGCTCCTGTAAAAAAATTCTGCCAATGTCTCGTAAGCACACCACTGTTGGGCTGATTCCAACTCATAACGACAGAACAGTACTGCTCCTTCGGGTTTCTGAGACTGTATATCTTTTTGTTTATGTTTTATTGTGAATTATGGCATAGTTTACATGGGAGAACATTAGTTTTACATTCATCCTATCGTATTGAGACTGTATATCTTTATGGGAGCAGATAGCCTCATCTTTCTTTCGTGGAACGGTTAGTGAGTTGGGACTGCCGACCTCACAGTTTGCATCCCAGTGCTTAACCCACATTGCCACCTGGGCACCTTATACACTGACATGTTGTTGTTAAGTGCCACTGAGACTGTCTAGGGTGAGGAGAGGCTGGTGGATTTGAACTGCAGATCCTGAAGTTAGCAGTTCAGTGCTTATCCTACAGTGCCACACCAGGAGACTACCACTGTTGTTAAGTTCTGTTGAGTCCGTTTCAACACATTGCGACACTATGAACAAAACACTGCCCCGGCCTGCGCTGTCCTTACAACTTTTGTTATGTTTGAGCCCACTGTTGATGCCCCTGTATCAATCCATCTCACTGGGGGGTCTTCCTCTTTTCCGCTGACCCTCCACTTTACCAAGCATGATGTCTGTCTCCAGGGACTGGTCCCTCCTGACAACATGTCCAAAATAAGAAAGACGAAATCTGGCCAACCTCATTTCTAAAAGCGTTCTAACTGTACTTCTACCAAGACAGATTTGTGGATTCTTCAGGCAGTCCATGATATTGTCAGTATTTTTAGACAACACAATAATTCAAACGCATTTTCCTTATTCATTGTCCAATTTTCACATGCATATGAGGCACTTGAAAATACCATGGCTTGGGTCAGGCATACCTTAGTCCTCAAGATGACATCTTTGCTCTTTAACACTCTAAAGAAATCTTCTGTAACAGATTTGCTTACTGCAACATGTCTTTTCATTTCATGACTGCTAACTTCCACGAGCATTGATTGTGGACCCAAGCACAATGAAGTCTTTGACAACTTTAGTCTTTTCTCCATTTATCATGATGTTACAATGAGGTGCAATTCATACTGAAGGCTGTATTTGTTAATCTTTATCAGTAGCATAGTGGATTACATGTTGAGCTCCTAATAGAAAAGTCAGCAGCGCTTTGAGAGTGAAAGATGAGGCTTTCTGCTTTCATAAAGATTTGCAACCTCGGAAATCCTATACAGGGTCGCTATGAGTTGGGACCAACTCGAAGTCACCACCAGCACCTAGTATTTCAAGTCCTCTTCACTACCAACAAGCAAGGTTGCTGGTCTTTGTATCACGGATTGTTACTCAGTTCTGATATCACGTTCTTCTTCATATAATCCAGTTTCTCAGATTACTTGCTCAACATACAGGTTGAATAAATAGGGTGTAAGGATACAACTCTGGTGCATAGCTTTCCTGGTTTTAAACCATTCCGTATCTCCTTGTTCTGTTCTGATGAGTGCGTCTTGGCCTATGGACAGGTTCCACGTGAACGTAAGTGTTCTGAAAGACCCTTTCTTCACAATGTTATCCATAGTTTGTTATGCTCCACAGAGGTGAATGTCTTTGCATAGTCAATAAAACACAAGTAAACATCTTTTTGGTATTCTCTGCTTTCAGTCAATAGCTCTCTGATGTCAGCAATGATATCGTTCATATCACATCCTCTTCTCAAATCAGGCTTGAATTTCTGGCACTTTGCTGCCAATGTACTGCTGCAACTGTTTTAAAATTATTTCCAGCTAAATTTTACTTGCATGTGATATTAATGATATTGTCTGATGATTTCCATAGGGTCACCTCTCTTTGGAGTGGGCACAACTATGAATCTCTTCCTATCAGTTGGCCTGGTAGCCGTCTTCCACATTTCTTGACATATTTCTTGCAGCCTCCAGTGTTGCATCAGTTTGTTGAAACTTTTCAGTTTGTAATCTGGCAATACCTGCCTTCAATGCAGTTTGGACTTCTTTCAGTTTCATCGGTTCTTGATCCTAAGCAACCTCTGGAAATGGTGGAGTGTCAACCAATTCTTTCTGGTACTGTGACTCTGTGTATTCCTTCCATCTTCTTTTGATGCTTCCTGCACCATTCAGTATTTTGCCCGTAGGACATTGAATAGCCGTGAATACTCAAAAAGTACAAGGCTTCTGAAATTTGAAAGACTTTGCACACATTGACTCAATTCAGTCAGTTAATGAATCCATGGTTAAGCCAGGGCTGGATTGCAATCTTGTTGGAAGAGAGAAATCTACCCACGAGTACATTCTCATTCTCAAAAAGTCATAGACTCAGGAAATCAATTCATCACAATTGACTTGATTCTACCTTTGTTAAAATGAAAAGAAGACAATGACATTCACAAAGCACAAAGGTAATTCATAAACATTGAAGGGAAAACTGCCTGTGAATACAAGAGCTTTTGAGATTGCAAAGCAATGACTCCTACTTTACCCTCTTTTGTTTAAAAGAAAAGGGTGACAATGAAAGATATTTACAAATCAGTTACCCTAAAGCACATAAGCCAAGAGGGGCTAAGAGGTTATGAAAGTTAGATTTGTAATGACTTCAGCTCTTGTCACGAAGGTGACTTTCTGGGTAGCCTGTGGTTTTATATTCACTTACTAAGGGTTATAACCACAGCCTTGACACTGACTGTTACATGCTTGTTACAGGAAATGACATTTTTTTGGAGGTACCTTGTACACAATTTTGACTCTTCTGTTCTTGCTTTAAGCTCTGCTTGTCACAGGAGGTTATATTTTCTCAACAACGATGGTTTCATTAAATTGCTGGGTCATCCTTGAGTGTTAACTTGAACATGTAGGAACACCCCTCCCACCCCCACCCCAACAGAGGCACTTGGCCCTAATAACATGGTTGTTCTGGTCCAAGTCCATCTAATTCTTGCTAACTTTTCTAACATTCAGCACAGACTTAAAAGTTGGTAACTAATAGAAAGGTTCTCTTTGTGGTTAAGCCAAGGATAAAGGAAGGATGTTTCTGTGAGGGTCCTGTCACCATTAAGCTTATCAGACATGCCCAGAGCCTACTGCCTTCAGGAAATCTATTGTTCCCCTAGCTGTTTTATTTTTGAACCAACAGTCCTGGCGAAATAATGTTTTGTAGTTTTTCTATTATTACTCTGTACAGTCCTATATCTATGCACTTCTGCAATTATCCTGTTAACCAATCAAATGACCTCCTTTTAGTTCCTCACCTGGAGATTTTCTGCCTCTGACTACCTTACCTCACCAAGCACCAATCACAGAATCTGCCCCTTAGTTCTGAACTCTACCATGGGCTTGTTGCTGTAGGGATCGTAGAGTCGATTGTGCATAGAGTCATAGCGACCTTATACACAACAGAACAAAACGCTGCCCAGCCTGCATCATCCTCACACTCGTTGTTAAGCTTCAGCCCATTGCTGCTGCCACTGTGCCAATCCAGCTCGTTGTGGGGGGAGGGGTCTTCCTTTTTTTCCGCTGACCCTTTACTTTACCAAACATGATGTCCTTCTCCAGGGACGGGTCCTTCCTGATAATATGTCCAAAGCATGAGAGACAAAGTCTCACCATCCTGGTTTCTAAGGAGCATTCTGAATGTAATTTTTCCAACACAGATTTGTTGGTTCTTCTGGCAATCCATAGGTCAAAACGCATCAATTCTTCTATAGTCTTCCTTATTCATTGTCCAACTTCCACATGCATATGAAGCTGAAAGTACCCTGGCTCAGGTCAGGCACACCTTAGTCCTCAAACTGCCATCTTTGCTCTTGACTTTAAAGAGGTTTACACAGCAGATTTGTCTAATGCAATATGTCATTTGATTTCTTGCCTGCTGCTTCCATGAGTGTTGACAGCGGATCCAAGCAAAATGAAATCTTTGACAAATTCCATCTTTTCTCCACTTATCATGATGCTATTTATTTGTTGTTCCATATAAATACACTATTTCCCCTCCCCTTTAGGGAGTATTTGATTTTACTCTATAAGATTAGATGTTTCCTCAGCCCGGACTGTTTTTGCATCTCTTTGCTTCAACTTCAACAGAACATGCCTTCATTACTCTTTGAGAAGCCAAACAAAACTTGTGAAAATGTTTGACAAAAATGATGAAAACGCTTGCTTAAGTGAGGAAAGAATCTGTAGGCTCCCTCTTGTGTCGTAATTACTTTACTGTTTTACAAGCAACATAAATGCAGGAGAGGGTTATTCCCTAAGCAAGGTAAGCCTGAACTTATTTGTGCTTATGTACAAGGAGCTCTGGTAGCGTAGTGGTTATGAATCAGGCTGCGAACCTTAGGTCAGCAGTTCGAAACTACCAGCCGCTCCGCGGGAGAAGGATGAGGCTTTCTGCTTCCGTAAAGATTTACAGCCTTGGAAACCCTGTACAGGGTTGCTATGGGTTGGAACCGACTCGATGGCACTTAACAACAACATCTTGCTGACTGGATACTCTGATCTCATCCCCCCCAAAAACAAACCAACTGACATTTTGTTAATTTCACCTCAACCTGATACAGGGTTTCTGGGACTGAAAATCTTTACTGGAACAGACAGCCTCATCTTTCTTCTGTGGAGCAGCTGGTGGGTTGGAACTGCCGACCTTTCAGTCAGCAGTCCAGTGCTTATCCTATGGCACTACCAGGCTTCCCCATCCCTGTCAGCGATTGTAAATTGGAAAAGAGGCTTTGATTTTGTAAGAAGGTGCTGTGAGGGAGAGCGACTGTGTGCTGAAGACCTGGGGGGGTACGGGGAAGAATTGCATGGAGGGGATTGTAACCATGGCAATGAGACAATATACGATAGAATGAATGTAATTCTCCCATGTAAACTATCACATAATTCACAATAAAAAATAAAAAAAAAAAAAAAGATGCTGTGGCTTTGGGAGAGAGACAGGTGCCAGACGTACCTAGAGGCAGAATCGTTGAAGTGGTGAAAAATTGTGAAATTGTTCACTACAGATTACTAAGTAAGCACAAGTAAGCCTGTCCTTACCTTGTTTATTTGGATATTCCAACACTGAATACATGAGTGAATTCTAAAAGACTCATCTTAAAACACCACACCGTGTAACTTTCCCCCTCTACAGATCCTCAGCACAGAAACTCTCCATACATAATGGACTTTGGCAATTACAACAAGTGCTTGTGAGAAGACAGCATGCAGATAACTGGCCTGGCCACTTGGGCAAATGGAGCTTTGGAAATCTGGTTGTGCTCCAAATTGGGTTTTGACAAATTGCTATGGGGAACTGGTCTGGCCTGAATGAGGACCCACCAAAATCAAACCAAGTCCACTGCTGTTGAATCTATGCATACTCATAGTGACCCTGTAGTACAGAATGGAAAGGCCACACAGGGTTTCCAAAGGAATTCTGGTAACGAAGTGGTTAGGAGTCAGGCTGCTAACCTTAAGGTCAGTAGTTTGAAACTACTACCCGTTCTGTGGGAAAAAGAGGAGGCTTTCTGCTCCTGTAAAGATTTACAGCTTCGGAAACCCTATACAGGGTCGCTATGAGTCAGAACCGACTCCATAGCACATAACCACCACCACCACAGGGTTTCCAATGTTAAAATCTTTACAGAAGCCTATGGTTACATCTTTCTCCAGAGGAGCGGCTGGTGGGTTTGAACCACCACCTTTCAGTTAGCAGTGGAGCGCTTGGCCACTGTATCACCAAGGCACTTTTGAATAAGACCAAACCCACTGCCAACGAGTCAATTCTGACTCATAACGACCCTATATAGGGTTTCTGAGACCGTAAATATCTAAAGGAGCAGACAGGCTCACCTTTCTCCCAAGGAGCTGCTGGTGGGTTTGAACCACAACCTTGTGGTTAGCAGCCCAACTCACAGCACTACCGGGGGAATGAGGGCAGGGGAGGTGATATTGAAACAAAGTGGCTGGATTCAGGGAAATCCAGAGGCTTGGGAAGGAAAGTGGCCTGCAGAAGATGAAGTACAAGGCCGGGTGGGTGACGTCATTGGTGATAAGAGGAGGGACTGGAGATGAACTTGCACAGCCCTGCCAAACCCACCCCAAACCTCAGCTGCCCCCACTCCGTGATCCCTCCCCTCACCATTGTTGTGCCCTTCACAGAGCAACTGCAGGAATCGGAACAGGTCTTGGGTGAATTCATCGTCTGCCATGACCTTCTCTCCTGGGAAGTAGAGGGAGGCAGGGCCAAGGAAGGGTCAGATGGGTCAGATGACAGCGATGCGTGCACATGACCCATGCACACTGCACACACATGCACCAAAGCATGCGGGAAGACTGGAAGGTGCAGCCACCGCTTCAAAGACATTGTAAGGGTCCCTGGCATTCATGACATCAGTAGTCCAGACCTCGGAGTCCATGACATGGGTAGATGGAGACCTCGGGGGAACTTGATTCATGAAGCTGGGACCTCAAGTGTCTTTCTACATCAGTGTCCCTTTGATGTCACTACTTGTGTGCCATCTGGGAATAAAACCACCCAACCGACTTTCAGAAAGCTGGTGTCTCCCTCAGCCACCCCTCCCGGGACCCTCCAGGGCTGCGGTGGTTAATAGATTATTGGGTTGGGGGTCACTTTCACACTGAGGTGCAAAGCAGGTGACCAAGCAGTTGAGGGATGGGAACTGACAGCCAGCTAATTGGCCCAGGTGCCTCAAAAACAGCCAATCCAGGAGAAGCAGAAGAGTGGCATTGACAATGGCCAATCAGAATAGGTATCTGAAGAAGCCAATCAGGAGGGCTTTAGCGGAGGGAGAGAGGGAAGGCTGGACAGTGACCGAACGGGCCAAACAGAGCAGGCGCAGAAAGGCATGAACGCCAATCAGAATGGATGCTGGAGGCACCCAATCCCACGGGAACCGTGCCTGAGTGGACCAATCTGGGATCGCGGGCGCAGAGAGCAGGGTGTTGGGAGATTGGACCCCACCCTGGGACTGCGAATCTGGGTGTGGAAGTCTGAGAGCATCCAAGTGGAAAGGAATCTTTGTGGCCTTCTCTAGCTTCCATTTTACAGATGGGGAAACTGAGGTTTGGGGAAGGTAACAGACTTGTTTATAGTCCTAGAGTTGTGAGTGGCTAATCTGGGGGCCAAATCTGGGCTCCCCAACCTCAAGACTTTCCACCGGCATGGTGCACCCACTGTAGGGTTACCCATCCCCAAGGGGATGCCCCAGATCCTCAGCTCCCGGGTGGGAGTAGAAGGGAAGGGGCGGCAGTCATACAGCAAGGGGGCTGGGCTCGGGAGAATTACCGTTCTGGCGATTGATGACTGGGGCAGCCGACGGGATGGGAGGAGGAGGAGGGAGCAAGAGAAAAGAGGGGAAAGAAGAACAGAAGGAGACAGAGAACCGAGATAGAGACACAGAGACAAAAACAGTTACACAGTCAGAGATGAAGGCGAAGGCACAGAGGAGACAGCCCACAGAAAGACAGATGAGACAGAAGGAAGTGGATTTGCAAGGAAGAGAGGGTGAAAGTACGGAGGAAGAAAGATGGGAGAGACGAGGAGGAGAGAGGTGGACAGGTGGAGAGACCAGGAGGAGACAGGTGGACAGGTGAGGAGACCAGGAGGAGAGACGTGGACAGGTG